>NW_027362767.1:434958660-435113660 GCF_046119375.1 Phyllobates terribilis | reverse complement strand
CACAGTATATACAGGGGGCTGCTCTGTGTATATATATGAGGGGGCACAGTATATACAGGAGGCTGCTCTGTGTATATATATGAGGGGGCACAGTATATACAGGGGGCTGCTCTGTGTATATATATGAGGGGGCATAGTATATACAGGGGGCTGCTCTGTGTATATATATGAGGGGGCATAGTATATACAGGGAGCTGCTCTGTGTATATATATGAGGGAGCACAGTATATACAGGGGGCTGCTCTGTGTATATATATATGAGGGGGCACAGTATATACAGGGGGCTGCTCTGTGTATATATATGAGGGGGCATAGTATATACAGGGAGCTGCTCTGTGTATATCTATGAGGGGGCATAGTATATACAGGGAGCTGCTCTGTGTATATCTATGAGGGGGCACAGTATATACAGGGGGCTGCTCTGTGTATATATATGAGGGGGCACAGTATATACAGGGGGCTGCTCTGTGTATATATATGAGGGAGCACAGTATATACAGGGGGCTGCTCTGTGTATATATATGATGGGGCACAGTATATACAGGGGGCTGCTCTGTGTATATATATATATATGAGGTGGCACAGTATATACAGGGGGCTGCTCTGTGTATATATATGAGGGGGCACAGTATATACAGGGGGCTGCTCTGTGTATATATATGAGGAGGCACAGTATATACAGGGGGCTGCTCTGTGTATATATATGAGGGGGCACAGTATATACAGGGGGCTGCTCTGTGTATATATATGAGGGGGCACAGTATATACAGGGGGCTGCTCTGTGTATATATATGAGGGGGCACAGTATATACAGGGGGCTGCTCTGTGTATATATATGAGGAGGCACAGTATATACAGGGGGCTGCTCTGTGTATATGTTTGTGTGTGTATATATATATATATATATATATATATATATATATATATATATATATATATACAGTACAGACCAAAAGTTTGGACACACCTTCTCATTTAAAGATTTTTCTGTATTTTCATGACTATGAAAATTGTACATTCACACTGAAGGCATCAAAACTATGAATTAACACATGTGGAATTATATACTTAACAAAAAAGTGTGAAACAACTGAAAATATGTCTTATATTCTAGGTTCTTCAAAGTAGCCACCTTTTGCTTTGATGACTGCTTTGCACATTCTTGGCATTCTCTTGATGAGCTTCTAGAGGTAGTCACCGGAAATGGTCTTCCAACAATCTTGAAGGAGTTCCCAGAGATGCTTAGCACTTGTTGGCCCTTTTGCCTTCACTCTGCGGTCCAGCTCACCCCAAACCATCTCGATTGGGTTCAGGTCTGGTGACTGTGGAGGCCAGGTCATCTGGCGTAGCACCCCATCACTCTCCTTCTTGGTCAAATAGCCCTTACACAGCCTGGAGGTGTGTTTGGGGTCATTGTCCTGTTGAAAAATAAATGATGGTCCAACTAAACGCAAACCGGATGGAATAGCATGCCGCTGCAAGATGCTGTGGTAGCCATGCTGGTTCAGTATGCCTTCAATTTTGAATAAATACCCAACAGTGTCACCAGCAAAGCACCCCCACACCATCACACCTCCTCCTCCATGCTTCACGGTGGGAACCAGGCATGTAGAGTCCATCCGTTCACCTTTTCTGCGTCGCACAAAGACACGGTGGTTGGAACCAAAGATCTCAAATTTGGACTCATCAGACCAAAGCACAGATTTCCACTGGTCTAATGTCCATTCCTTGTGTTCTTTAGCCCAAACAAGTCTCTTCTGCTTGTTGCCTGTCCTTAGCAGTGGTTTCCTAGCAGCTATTTTACCATGAAGGCCTGCTGCACAAAGTCTCCTCTTAACAGTTGTTGTAGAGATGTGTCTGCTGCTAGAACTCTGTGTGGCATTGACCTGGTCTCTAATCTGAGCTGCTGTTAACCTGCGATTTCTGAGGCTGGTGACTCGGATAAACTTATCCTCAGAAGCAGAGGTGACTCTTGGTCTTCCTTTCCTGGGGCGATCCTCCTGTGAGCCAGTTTCTTTGTAGCGCTTGATGGTTTTTGCAACTGCACTTGGGGACACTTTCAAAGTTTGCCCAATTTTTCGGACTGACTGACCTTCATTTCTTAAAGTAATGATGGTCACTCGTTTTTCTTTACTTAGCTGCTTTTTTCTTGCCATAATACAAATTCTAACAGTCTATTCAGTAGGACTATCAGCTGTGTATCCACCAGACTTCTGCACAACACAACTGATGGTCCCAACCCCATTTATAAGGCAAGAAATCCCACTTATTAAACCTGACAGGGCACACCTGTGAAGTGAAAACCATTTCCGGTGACTACCTCTTGAAGCTCATCAAGAGAATGCCAAGAGTGTGCAAAGCAGTCATCAAAGCAAAAGGTGGCTACTTTGAAGAACCTAGAATATAAGACATATTTTCAGTTGTTTCACACTTTTTTGTTAAGTATATAATTCCACATGTGGTAATTCATAGTTTTGATGCCTTCAGTGTGAATGTACAATTTTCATAGTCATGAAAATACAGAAAAATCTTTAAATGAGAAGGTGTGTCCAAACTTTTGGCCTGTACTGTATATGAGGGGGCACAGTATATAAAGGGGGCTGCTCTGTGTATATATATGAAGGGGCACAGTATATACAGGGGGCTGCTCTGTGTATATATATGAAGGGGCACAGTATATACAGGGGGCTGCTCTGTGTATATATATGAGGGGGCACAGTATATACAGGGGGCTGCTCTGTGTATATATATGAGGGGGCACAATATATACAGAGGGCTGCTCTGTGTATATATATATATGTGTGAGGGGGCACAGTATATACAGGGGGCTGCTCTGTGTATATATATGAGGGGGCACAGTATATACAGGGAGCTGCTCTGTGTATATATATGAAGGGGCACAGTATATACAGGGGGCTGCTCTGTGTATATATATGAGGGGGTACAGTATATACAGGGAGCTGCTCTGTGTATATATATGAAGGGGCACAGTATATACAGGGGGCTGCTCTGTGTATATATATGAAGGGGCACAGTATATACAGGGGGCTGCTCTGTGTATATATATGAGGGGGCACAGTATATACAGGGGGCTGCTCTGTGTATATATATGAGGGGGCACAATATATACAGAGGGCTGCTCTGTGTATATATATATATGTGAGGGGGCACAGTATATACAGGGGGCTGCTCTGTGTATATATATGAGGGGGCACAGTATATACAGGGGGCTGCTCTGTGTATATATATATGTGAGGGGGCACAGTATATACAGGGGGCTGCTCTGTGTATATATAAGAGGGGGCACAGTATATACAGGGGGCAGCTCTGTGTATATATATGAGGGGGCACAGTATATACAGGGGGCTGCTCTGTGTATATATGAGGGGGTAAAGTATATGAGGGGGCACAGTATATACAGGGGGCTGCTCTGTGTGTATATCTATGAGGGAGCACAGTATATACAGGGGGCTGCTCTGTGTATATATATGATGGGGCACAGTATATACAGGAGGCTGCTCTGTGTATATCTATGAGGGGGCACAGTATATACAGGGGACAGCTCTGTGTATATATATGAGGGAGCACAGTATATACAGGGGGCAGCTCTGTGTATATATATGAGGGGGCACAGTATATACAGCGGGCTGCTCTGTGTATATATATGAGGGAGCACAGTATATACGGGGGCTGCTCTGTGTATATATAAGAGGGGGCACAGTATATACAGGAGGCAGCTCTGTGTATATCTATGAGGGGGCACAGTATATACAGGGGGCTGCTCTGTGTATATATATGAGGTGGCACAGTATATACAGGGGGCTGCTCTGTGTATATATATGAGAGGGCACAGTATATACAGGGGGCTGCTCTGTGTATATATAAGAGGGGGCACAGTATATACAGGAGGCAGCTCTGTGTATATATATGAGGGAGCACAGTATATACAGGGGGCAGCTCTGTGTATATATATGAGGGGGCACAGTATATACAGGGGGCTGCTCTGTGTATATATATGAGGGAGCACAGTATATACGGGGGCTGCTCTGTGTATATATAAGAGGGGGCACAGTATATACAGGAGGCAGCTCTGTGTATATCTATGAGGGGGCACAGTATATACAGGGGGCTGCTCTGTGTATATATATGAGGGGGCACAGTATATACAGGGAGCTGCTCTGTGTATATATATGAGGGGGCACAGTATATACAGGGGGCTGCTCTGTGTATATATATGAGGGGGCACAGTATATACAGGAGGCTGCTCTGTGTATATATATGAGGGGGGCACAGTATATACAGGGGGCTGCTCTGTGTATATATATGAGGGGGCACAGTATATACAGGGGGCTGCTCTGTGTATATATATATATGAGGGGGCACAGTATATACAGGGGGCTGCTCTGTGTATATATATGAGGGGGCACAGTATATACAGGGAGCTGCTCTGTGTATATATATGAGGGGGCATAGTATATACAGGTGGCTGCTCTGTGTATATATATATATGAGGGGGCACAGTATATACAGGGGGCAGCTCTGTGTATATATATATGAGGGGGCACAGTATATACAGGGGGCTGCTCTGTGTATATATATGAGGGGGCACAGTATATACAGGTGGCTGCTCTGTGTATATATATATATGAGGGGGCACAGTATATACAGGGGGCTGCTCTGTGTATATATATGAAGGGGCACAGTATATACAGGGGGCAGCTCTGTGTATATATATGAGGGGGCACAGTATATACAGGGAGCTGCTCTGTGTATATATATGAGGGGGCACAGTATATACAGGGGGCAGCTCTGTGTATATATATGAGGGGGCACAGTATATACAGGAGGCTGCTCTGTGTGTATATATGAGGGGGCATAGTATATACAGGGGGCTGTTCTGTGTATATATATGAGGGGGCACAGTATATACAGGGGGCTGCTCTGTGTATATATATGAGGGGGCACAGTATATACAGGGGGCTGCTCTGTGTGTATATATGAGGGGGCACAGTATATACAGGAGGCTGCTCTGTGTGTATATATGAGGGGGCACAGTATATACAGGGGGCAGCTCTGTGTATATATATGAGGGGGCACAGTATATACAGGGGGCAGCTCTGTGTATATATATGAGGGGGCACAGTATATACAGGGGGCTGCTCTGTGTGTATATATGAGGGGGCACAGTATATACAGGAGGCTGCTCTGTGTGTATATATGAGGGGGCATAGTATATACAGGGGGCTGCTCTGTGTATATATATGAGGGGGCACAGTATATACAGGGGGCTGCTCTGTGTGTATATATGAGGGGGCACAGTATATACAGGAGGCTGCTCTGTGTGTATATATGAGGGGGCACAGTATATACAGGGGGCAGCTCTGTGTATATATATGAGGGGGCACAGTATATACAGGGGGCAGCTCTGTGTATATATATGAGGGGGCACAGTATATACAGGGGGCTGCTCTGTGTGTATATATGAGGGGGCACAGTATATACAGGAGGCTGCTCTGTGTGTATATATGAGGGGGCATAGTATATACAGGGGGCTGTTCTGTGTATATATATATGAGGGGGCACAGTATATACAGGGGGCTGCTCTGTGTATATATATGAGGGGGCACAGTATATACAGGGGGCTGCTCTGTGTATATATATGAGGGGGCACAGTATATACAGGGGGCTGCTCTGTGTATATATATGAGGGGGCACAGTATATACAGGGAGCTGCTCTGTGTATATATATGAGGGGGCACAGTATATACAGGGGGCTGCTCTGTGTATATATATGAGGGGGCACAGTATATACAGGGAGCTGCTCTGTGTATATATATGAGGGGGCACAGTATATACAGGGGGCTGCTCTGTGTATATATATGAGGGGGCACAGTATATACAGGGGGCTGCTCTGTGTATATATATATGAGGGGGCACAGTATATACAGGGAGCTGCTCTGTGTATATATATGAGGGGGCACAGTATATACAGGGGGCTGCTCTGTGTATATATATGAGGGGGCACAGTATATACAGGGGGCTGCTCTGTGTATATATATGAGGGGGCACAGTATATACAGGGGGCTGCTCTGTGTATATATATGAGGGGGCACAGTATATACAGGGAGCTGCTCTGTGTATATATATGAGGGGGCACAGTATATACAGGGGGCTGCTCTGTGTATATATATGAGGGGGCACAGTATATACAGGGGGCTGCTCTGTGTATATATATGAGGGGGCACAGTATATACAGGGAGCTGCTCTGTGTATATATATGAGGGGGCACAGTATATACGGGGGCAGCTCTGTGTATATATATGAGGGGGCACAGTATATATGGGGGCAGCTCTGTGTATATATATGAGGGGGCACAGTATATACAGGGGGCTGCTCTGTGTATATATATGAGGGGACACAGTATATACAGAGGGCTGCTCTGTGTATATATATGAGGGGGCATAGTATATACAGGGGGCTGCTCTGTGTATATATATGAGGTGGCACAGTATATACAGGGAGCTGCTCTGTGTATATATATGAGGGGGCACAGTATATACAGAGGGCTGCTCTGTGTATATATATGAGGGGGCATAGTATATACAGGGAGCTGCTCTGTGTATATATATGAGGGGGCACAATATATACAGAGGGCTGCTCTGTGTATATATATGAGGGGGCACAGTATATACAGGGGGCTGCTCTGTGTATATATATGAGGGGGCACAGTATATACAGAGGGCTGCTCTGTGTATATATATGAGGGGGCACAGTATATACAGGGAGCTGCTCTGTGTATATCTATGAGGGGGCACAGTATATACAGAGGGCTGCTCTGTGTATATATATGAGGGGGCATAGTATATACAGGGGGCTGCTCTGTGTATATCTATGAGGGGGCACAGTATATACAGGGAGCTGCTCTGTGTATATATATGAGGGGGCACAGTATATATAGGGGGCAGCTCTGTGAATATATATGAGGGGGCACAGTATATACAGGGGGCTGCTCTGTGTATATATATGAGGGGGCACAGTATATACAGGGGGCTGCTCTGTGTATATCTATGAGGGGGCACAGTATATACAGGGAGCTGCTCTGTGTATATATATGAGGGGGCACAGTATATACAGAGGGCTGCTCTGTGTATATATATGAGGGGGCACAGTATATACAGGGAGCTGCTCTGTGTATATCTATGAGGGGGCACAGTATATACAGAGGGCTGCTCTGTGTATATATATGAGGGGGCATAGTATATACAGGGGGCTGCTCTGTGTATATCTATGAGGGGGCACAGTATATACAGGGAGCTGCTCTGTGTATATATATGAGGGGGCACAGTATATATAGGGGGCAGCTCTGTGTATATATATGAGGGGGCACAGTATATACAGGGGGCTGCTCTGTGTATATATATGAGGGGGCACAGTATATACAGGGAGCTGCTCTGTGTATATCTATGAGGGGGCACAGTATATACAGGGAGCTGCTCTGTGTATATATATGAGGGGGCATAGTATATACAGGGAGCTGCTCTGTGTATATCTATGAGGGGGCACAGTATATACAGGGGGCTGCTCTGTGTATATATATGAGGGGGCACAGTATATACAGGGAGCTGCTCTGTGTATATCTATGAGGGGGCACAGTATATACAGGGGGCTGCTCTGTGTATATATATATGAGGGGGGCACAGTATATACAGGGGGCTGCTCTGTGTATATATATGAGGGGGCATAGTATATACAGGGGGCTGCTCTGTGTATATATATGAGGTGGCACAGTATATACAGGGGGCTGCTCTGTGTATATATATGAGGTGGCACAGTATATACAGGGGGCTGCTCTGTGTATATATATGAGGGGGCACAGTATATACAGGGGGCTGCTCTGTGTATATATATGAGGGGGCACAGTATATACAGGGGGCTGCTCTGTGTATATATATGAGGGGGCACAGTATATACAGGGGGCTGCTCTGTGTATATATATATGAGGGGGCACAGTATATACAGGGGGCTGCTCTGTGTATATATATGAGGGGGCATAGTATATACAGGGAGCTGCTCTGTGTATATCTATGAGGGGGCACAGTATATACAGGGGGCTGCTCTGTGTATATATATGAGGGGGCACAGTATATACAGGGGGCTGCTCTGTGTATATATATGAGGGAGCACAGTATATACAGGGGGCTGCTCTGTGTATATATATGATGGGGCACAGTATATACAGGGGGCTGCTCTGTGTATATATATATATGAGGTGGCACAGTATATACAGGGGGCTGCTCTGTGTATATATATGAGGGGGCACAGTATATACAGGGGGCTGCTCTGTGTATATATATGAGGAGGCACAGTATATACAGGGGGCTGCTCTGTGTATATATATGAGGAGGCACAGTATATACAGGGGGCTGCTCTGTGTATATGTTTGTGTGTGTATATATATATATATATATATATATATATATATATATATATATATATATATACAGTACAGACCAAAAGTTTGGACACACCTTCTCATTTAAAGATTTTTCTGTATTTTCATGACTATGAAAATTGTACATTCACACTGAAGGCATCAAAACTATGAATTAACACATGTGGAATTATATACTTAACAAAAAAGTGTGAAACAACTGAAAATATGTCTTATATTCTAGGTTCTTCAAAGTAGCCACCTTTTGCTTTGATGACTGCTTTGCACACTCTTGGCATTCTCTTGATGAGCTTCAAGACGTAGTCACCGGAAATGGTCTTCCAACAATCTTGAAGGAGTTCCCAGAGATGCTTAGCACTTGTTGGCCCTTTTGCCTTCACTCTGCGGTCCAGCTCACCCCAAACCATCTCGATTGGGTTCAGGTCTGGTGACTGTGGAGGCCAGGTCATCTGGCGTAGCACCCCATCACTCTCCTTCTTGGTCAAATAGCCCTTACACAGCCTGGAGGTGTGTTTGGGGTCATCGTCCTGTTGAAAAATAAATGATGGTCCAACTAAACGCAAACCGGATGGAATAGCATGCCGCTGCAAGATGCTGTGGTAGCCATGCTGGTTCAGTATGCCTTCAATTTTGAATAAATCCCCAACAGTGTCACCAGCAAAGCACCCCCACACCATCACACCTCCTCCTCCATGCTTCACGGTGGGAACCAGGCATGTAGAGTCCATCCGTTCACCTTTTCTGCGTCGCACAAAGACACGGTGGTTGGAACCAAAGATCTCAAATTTGGACTCATCAGACCAAAGCACAGATTTCCACTGGTCTAATGTCCATTCCTTGTGTTCTTTAGCCCAAACAAGTCTCTTCTGCTTGTTGCCTGTCCTTAGCAGTGGTTTCCTAGCAGCTATTTTACCATGAAGGCCTGCTGCACAAAGTCTCCTCTTAACAGTTGTTGTAGAGATGTGTCTGCTGCTAGAACTCTGTGTGGCATTGACCTGGTCTCTAATCTGAGCTGCTGTTAACCTGCGATTTCTGAGGCTGGTGACTCGGATAAACTTATCCTCAGAAGCAGAGGTGACTCTTGGTCTTCCTTTCCTGGGGCGGTCCTCCTGTGAGCCAGTTTCTTTGTAGCGCTTGATGGTTTTTGCAACTGCACTTGGGGACACTTTCAAAGTTTGCCCAATTTTTCGGACTGACTGACCTTCATTTCTTAAAGTAATGATGGTCACTCGTTTTTCTTTACTTAGCTGCTTTTTTCTTGCCATAATACAAATTCTAACAGTCTATTCAGTAGGACTATCAGCTGTGTATCCACCAGACTTCTGCACAACACAACTGATGGTCCCAACCCCATTTATAAGGCAAGAAATCCCACTTATTAAACCTGACAGGGCACACCTGTGAAGTGAAAACCATTTCCGGTGACTACCTCTTGAAGCTCATCAAGAGAATGCCAAGAGTGTGCAAAGCAGTCATCAAAGCAAAAGGTGGCTACTTTGAAGAACCTAGAATATAAGACATATTTTCAGTTGTTTCACACTTTCTGTTAAGTATATAATTCCACATGTGGTAATTCATAGTTTTGATGCCTTCAGTGTGAATGTACAATTTTCATAGTCATGAAAATACAGAAAAATCTTTAAATGAGAAGGTGTGTCCAAACTTTTGGCCTGTACTGTATATGAGGGGGCACAGTATATACAGGGGGCTGCTCTGTGTATATATATGAAGGGGCACAGTATATACAGGGGGCTGCTCTGTGTATATATATGAAGGGGCACAGTATATACAGGGGGCTGCTCTGTGTATATATATGAGGGGGCACAGTATATACAGGGGGCTGCTCTGTGTATATATATGAGGGGGCACAATATATACAGAGGGCTGCTCTGTGTATATATATATATGTGAGGGGGCACAGTATATACAGGGGGCTGCTCTGTGTATATATATGAGGGGGCACAGTATATACAGGGGGCTGCTCTGTGTATATATATATGTGAGGGGGCACAGTATATACAGGGGGCTGCTCTGTGTATATATAAGAGGGGGCACAGTATATACAGGGGGCAGCTCTGTGTATATATATGAGGGGGCACAGTATATACAGGGGGCTGCTCTGTGTATATATGAGGGGGTAAAGTATATGAGGGGGCACAGTATATACAGGGGGCTGCTCTGTGTGTATATCTATGAGGGAGCACAGTATATACAGGGGGCTGCTCTGTGTATATATATGATGGGGCACAGTATATACAGGGGGCTGCTCTGTGTGTATATCTATGAGGGAGCACAGTATATACAGGAGGCTGCTCTGTGTATATCTATGAGGGGGCACAGTATATACAGGGGACAGCTCTGTGTATATATATGAGGGAGCACAGTATATACAGGGGGCAGCTCTGTGTATATATATGAGGGGGCACAGTATATACAGCGGGCTGCTCTGTGTATATATATGAGGGAGCACAGTATATACGGGGGCTGCTCTGTGTATATCTATGAGGTGGCACAGTATATACAGGGGGCAGCTCTGTGTATATATATGAGGGGGCACAGTATATACAGGGGGCAGCTCTGTGTATATATATGAGGGGGCACAGTATATACAGCGGGCTGCTCTGTGTATATATATGAGGGGGCACAGTATATACAGGGGGCAGCTCTGTGTATATATATGAGGGGGCACAGTATATACAGGGGACAGCTCTGTGTATATATATGAGGGGGCACAGTATATACAGGGGGCAGCTCTGTGTATATATATGAGGGGGCACAGTATATACAGCGGGCTGCTCTGTGTATATATATGAGGGAGCACAGTATATACGGGGGCTGCTCTGTGTATATCTATGAGGTGGCACAGTATATACAGGAGGCAGCTCTGTGTATATCTATGAGGTGGCACAGTATATACAGGGGGCTGCTCTGTGTATATCTATGAGGTGGCACAGTATATACAGGGGGCTGCTCTGTGTATATATATGAGGGGGCACAGTATATACAGGGAGCTGCTCTGTGTATATATATGAGGGGGCACAGTATATACAGCGGGCTGCTCTGTGTATATATATGAGGGAGCACAGTATATACGGGGGCTGCTCTGTGTATATATATGAGGGGGCACAGTATATACAGGGAGCTGCTCTGTGTATATCTATGAGGGGGCACAGTATATACAGGGGACAGCTCTGTGTATATATATGAGGGAGCACAGTATATACAGGGGGCTGCTCTGTGTATATATATGAGGGGGCACAGTATATACAGGGAGCTGCTCTGTGTATATCTATGAGGGGGCACAGTATATACAGGGGACAGCTCTGTGTATATATATGAGGGAGCACAGTATATACAGGTGGCTGTTCTGTGTATATATATGAGGGGGCACAGTATATACAGGGGGCTGCTCTGTGTATATATATGAGGGGGCACAGTATATACAGCGGGCTGCTCTGTGTATATATATGAGGGAGCACAGTATATACGGGGGCTGCTCTGTGTATATATAAGAGGGGGCACAGTATATACAGGAGGCAGCTCTGTGTATATCTATGAGGGGGCACAGTATATACAGGGGGCTGCTCTGTGTATATATATGAGGTGGCACAGTATATACAGGGGGCTGCTCTGTGTATATATATGAGGGGGCACAGTATATACAGGGGGCTGCTCTGTGTATATATAAGAGGGGGCACAGTATATACAGGAGGCAGCTCTGTGTATATATATGAGGGAGCACAGTATATACAGGGGGCAGCTCTGTGTATATATATGAGGGGGCACAGTATATACAGGGGGCTGCTCTGTGTATATATATGAGGGAGCACAGTATATACGGGGGCTGCTCTGTGTATATATAAGAGGGGGCACAGTATATACAGGAGGCAGCTCTGTGTATATCTATGAGGGGGCACAGTATATACAGGGGGCTGCTCTGTGTATATATATGAGGGGGCACAGTATATACAGGGAGCTGCTCTGTGTATATATATGAGGGGGCACAGTATATACAGGGGGCTGCTCTGTGTATATATATGAGGGGGCACAGTATATACAGGAGGCTGCTCTGTGTATATATATGAGGGGGGCACAGTATATACAGGGGGCTGCTCTGTGTATATATATGAGGGGGCACAGTATATACAGGGGGCTGCTCTGTGTATATATATATATGAGGGGGCACAGTATATACAGG
This sequence comes from Phyllobates terribilis, assembly GCF_046119375.1. Taxonomy (NCBI): domain Eukaryota; kingdom Metazoa; phylum Chordata; class Amphibia; order Anura; family Dendrobatidae; genus Phyllobates; species Phyllobates terribilis. Next base: position 435,101,010 of record NW_027362767.1, on the reverse strand, counting down.
GGGCTGCTCTGTGTATATATATGAGGGGGCACAGTATATACAGGGAGCTGCTCTGTGTATATATATGAGGGGGCATAGTATATACAGGTGGCTGCTCTGTGTATATATATATATGAGGGGGCACAGTATATACAGGGGGCAGCTCTGTGTATATATATATATGAGGGGGCACAGTATATACAGGGGGCTGCTCTGTGTATATATATGAGGGGGCACAGTATATACAGGTGGCTGCTCTGTGTATATATATATATGAGGGGGCACAGTATATACAGGGGGCTGCTCTGTGTATATATATGAAGGGGCACAGTATATACAGGGGGCAGCTCTGTGTATATATATGAGGGGGCACAGTATATACAGGGAGCTGCTCTGTGTATATATATGAGGGGGCACAGTATATACAGGGGGCTGCTCTGTGTATATATATGAGGGGGCACAGTATATACAGGGGGCTGCTCTGTGTGTATATATGAGGGGGCACAGTATATACAGGAGGCTGCTCTGTGTGTATATATGAGGGGGCACAGTATATACAGGGGGCAGCTCTGTGTATATATATGAGGGGGCACAGTATATACAGGGGGCAGCTCTGTGTATATATATGAGGGGGCACAGTATATACAGGGGGCTGCTCTGTGTGTATATATGAGGGGGCACAGTATATACAGGAGGCTGCTCTGTGTGTATATATGAGGGGGCATAGTATATACAGGGGGCTGCTCTGTGTATATATATGAGGGGGCACAGTATATACAGGGGGCTGCTCTGTGTGTATATATGAGGGGGCACAGTATATACAGGAGGCTGCTCTGTGTGTATATATGAGGGGGCACAGTATATACAGGGGGCAGCTCTGTGTATATATATGAGGGGGCACAGTATATACAGGGGGCAGCTCTGTGTATATATATGAGGGGGCACAGTATATACAGGGGGCTGCTCTGTGTGTATATATGAGGGGGCACAGTATATACAGGAGGCTGCTCTGTGTGTATATATGAGGGGGCATAGTATATACAGGGGGCTGTTCTGTGTATATATATATGAGGGGGCACAGTATATACAGGGGGCTGCTCTGTGTATATATATGAGGGGGCACAGTATATACAGGGGGCTGCTCTGTGTATATATATGAGGGGGCACAGTATATACAGGGGGCTGCTCTGTGTATATATATGAGGGGGCACAGTATATACAGGGAGCTGCTCTGTGTATATATATGAGGGGGCACAGTATATACAGGGAGCTGCTCTGTGTATATATATGAGGGGGCATAGTATATACAGGGAGCTGCTCTGTGTGTATATATGAGGGGGCACAGTATATACAGGGGGCTGCTCTGTGTATATATATGAGGGGGCACAGTATATACAGGGAGCTGCTCTGTGTATATATATGAGGGGGCACAGTATATACAGGGGGCTGCTCTGTGTATATATATGAGGGGGCACAGTATATACAGGGGGCTGCTCTGTGTATATATATATGAGGGGGCACAGTATATACAGGGAGCTGCTCTGTGTATATATATGAGGGGGCACAGTATATACAGGGGGCTGCTCTGTGTATATATATGAGGGGGCACAGTATATACAGGGGGCTGCTCTGTGTATATATATGAGGGGGCACAGTATATACAGGGGGCTGCTCTGTGTATATATATGAGGGGGCACAGTATATACAGGGAGCTGCTCTGTGTATATATATGAGGGGGCACAGTATATACAGGGGGCTGCTCTGTGTATATATATGAGGGGGCACAGTATATACAGGGGGCTGTTCTGTGTATATATATGAGGGGGCACAGTATATACAGGGGGCTGCTCTGTGTATATATATATGAGGGGGCACAGTATATACAGGGGGCTGCTCTGTGTATATATATGAGGGGGCACAGTATATACAGGGGGCTGCTCTGTGTATATATATGAGGGGGCACAGTATATACAGGGGGCTGCTCTGTGTATATATATGAGGGGGCATAGTATATACAGGGGGCAGCTCTGTGTATATATGAGGGGGTAAAGTATATACGGGGGGGCTGTTCTGTGTATATATGAGGGGGTAAAGTATATACGGGGGGGCTGCTCTGTGTATATATGAGGGGGTAAAGTATATACGGGGGACTCCTGTGTAAATACCGAGGCCTCGGACACGTCTGTGCTTTCCGCTGATCACGTGACAGAACGGACAGGAAGTCTCCGCTGCACATGATACAGTGTGACACTTTTAGCCCCGCCCCTTCAGAACAGCTGATGTGGGCGGGGCCAGGCTGTTGTTACTGCGTCACCCGGCGCCGCAGAGTCAGTGAGGAGAGGTCGGAGCCCGCCGGTCACGATGGTGAAAATCGCATTCACTTCTCCCTTCTCCGCGAAGGAGCCGGCCAAGGACTCGCACTGTTTGGTACCGGACAAGGTAAACGTCCTCCTGGGATATTCTAGGGCTGAGGCCTAGTGACTGGATCACCTGACGGCGTAGACTACACGCCGGTACCGGACGGTGACCTCGGTACATGACACCGGGTGGCTTTGTGTGTGTATAGTGGGGGGGAACCCTGTATATGACGCCGGAGGGGGGGGGCTGCTTGTATAGTGGGGGGGGGCCCTGTATATGACGCCGGTTGGGGGGGGGCCCTGTATATGACGCCGGTTGGGGGGGGGGCTGCATGTATAGTGGTGGGGTGGGGGCCTGTATATGACGCCGGTTGGGGGGGGGCTGCGTGTATAGAGGGGGGGGGGGCCCTGTATATGATGCCGGTTGGGGGGGGGCTGCATGTATAGTGGTGGGGTGGGGGCCTGTATATGACGCCGGTTGGGGGGGGGCCCTGTATATGACGCCGGTTGGGGGGGGGCTGCATGTATAGTGGTGGGGTGGGGGCCTGTATATGACGCCGGTTGGGGGGGGGGCTGCATGTATAGTGGTGGGGTGGGGGCCTGTATATGATGCCGGTTGGGGGGGGGGCTGCGTGTATAGAGGGGGGGGGGGCCCTGTATATGATGCCGGTTGGGGGGGGGGCTGCATGTATAGTGGTGGGGTGGGGGCCTGTATATGACGCCGGTTGGGGGGGGCTGCGTGTATAGAGGGGGGGGGGCCCTGTATATGATGCCGGTTGGGGGGGGCTGCATGTATAGTGGTGGGGGGGGGGGCCCTCTATATGATGCCGGTTGGGGGGGGGGGCCCTGTATATGATGCCGGTTGGGGGGGGCTGCGTGTATAGAGGGGGGGGGCCCTGTATATGACGCCGGTTGGGGGGGGGGCTGCATGTATAGAGGGGGGGGGCCCTGTATATGATGCCGGTTGGGGGGGCTGCGTGTATAGAGGGGGGGGGGCCCTGTATATGATGCCGGTTGGGGGGGGGCCCTGTATATGATGCCGGTTGGGGGGGGGGCTGCATGTATAGTGGTGGGGTGGGGGCCTGTATATGATGCCGGTTGGGGGGGGGGCTGCATGTATAGTGGTGGGGTGGGGGCCTGTATATGATGCCGGTTGGGGGGGGGCTGCGTGTATAGAGGGGGGGGGCCCTGTATATGATGCCGGTTGGGGGGGCTGCGTGTATAGAGGGGGGGGGCCCTGTATATGATGCCGGTTGGGGGGGCTGCGTGTATAGAGGGGGGGGGCCCTGTATATGATGCCGGTTGGGGGGGCTGCGTGTATAGAGGGGGGGGGCCCTGTATATGATGCCGGTTGGGGGGGCTGCGTGTATAGAGGGGGGGGCCCTGTATATGATGCCGGTTTGGGGGGGGCTGCATGTATAGTGGTGGGGGGGGGCCCTGTATATGACGCCGTTTGGGGGGGGGGCTGCATGTATAGTGGTGGGGTGGGGGCCTGTATATGATGCCGGTTGGGGGGGGCTGCGTGTATAGAGGGGGGGGGGCCCTGTATATGATGCCGGTTGGGGGGGCTGCGTGTATAGAGGGGGGGGGCCCTGTATATGATGCCGGTTGGGGGGGCTGCGTGTATAGAGGGGGGGGCCCTGTATATGATGCCGGTTGGGGGGGGGCTGCGTGTATAGAGGGGGGGGGCCCTGTATATGATGCCGGTTGGGGGGGGGCTGCATGTATAGTGGTGGGGGGGGGGGGCCCTGTATATGACGCCGGTTGGGGGGGGGGCTGCATGTATAGTGTGGGGTGGGGGCCTGTATATGATGCCGGTTGGGGGGGGGCTGCGTGTATAGAGGGGGGGGGCCCTGTATATGATGCCGGTTGGGGGGGCTGCATGTTAGAGGGGGGGGCCCTGTATATGATGCCGGTTGGGGGGCTGCGTGTATAGAGGGGGGGGGGCCCTGTATATGATGCCGGTTGGGGGGGCTGCGTGTATAGAGGGGGGGGCCCTGTATATGATGCCGGTTGGGGGGGCTGCGTGTATAGAGGGGGGGGGCCCTGTATATGATGCCGGTTGGGGGGGCTGCGTGTATAGAGGGGGGGGGCCCTGTATATATGCCGGTTGGGGGGGGGGGGGGGGCTGCGTGTATAGAGGGGGGGGGCCCTGTATATGATGCTGGTTGGGGGGGCTGCGTGTATAGAGGGGGGGCCCTGTATATGATGCCGGTTGGGGGGCTGCGTGTATAGAGGGGGGGGGGGGCCTGTATATGATGCTGGTTGGGGGGGCTGCGTGTATAGAGGGGGGGGGCCCTGTATATGATGCCGGTTGGGGGGGCTGCGTGTATAGAGGGGGGGGCCCTGTATATGATGCCGGTTGGGGGGGCTGCGTGTATAGAGGGGGGGGGCCCTGTATATGATGCCGGTTGGGGGGGGGGGGGGGCTGCGTGTATAGAGGGGGGGGGGGCTGCGTGTATAGAGGGGGGGGGGCCCTGTATATGATGCGGGGGGGGGGGGCTGCGTGTATAGAGGGGGGGGGCCCTGTATATGATGCCGGGGGGGGGGGGGGCTGCGTGTATAGAGGGGGGGGGCCCTGTATATGATGCCGGTTGGGGGGGGGCTGCGTGTATAGAGGGGGGGGGGGCCCTGTATATGATGCCGGTTGGGGGGGGGCTGCGTGTATAGAGGGGGGGCTCTGTATATGATGCCGGTGGGGGGGGGGGGCCTGTATATGATGCCGGTGGGGGGGGCTGCGTGTATAGAGGGGGGGGGCCTGTATATGATGCCGGTTAGGGGGGGGCTGCGTGTATAGAGGTGGGGGGGCCCTGTATATGATGCCGGTTGGGGGTGGGGGCTGCGTGTATAGAGGGGGGGGGCCCTGTATATGATGCCGGTTGGGGGGGCTGGCGTGTATAGAGGGGGGGCCTGTATATGATGCCGGTTGGGGGGGGGGGGCTGCGTGTATAGAGGGGGGGGCCCTGTATATGATGCCGGTTGGGGGGGGGCTGCGTGTATAGAGGGGGGGGGGGCCCTGTATATGATGCCGGTTGGGGGGGCCCTGTATATGATGCCGGTTGGGGGGGGGGGGCTGCGTGTATAGGGGGGGGGGGCCTGTATATGATGCCGGTTGGGGGGGGGGCGGCTGCGTGTATAGAGGGGGGGGGCCCTGTATATGATGCCGGTTGAGGGGGGGGGGGCCCTGTATATGATGCCGGTTGGGGGGGGCTGTGTGTAAGAGGGGGGGGGCCCTGTATATGATGCCGGTTGAGGGGGGGGGGCCCTGTATATGATGCCGGTTGGGGGGGGCTGTGTGTATAGAGGGGGGCCCTGTATATGATGCCGGTTGGGGGGGGCTGCGTGTGTAGTGGGGGGGGGCCCATGTATATGACGCCGGTTGGGGGGGGGCCTGTACATGATGCCGGTTGGGGGGGTGCGTGTATAGAGGGGGGGGCCCTGTATATGACGCCGGAGGGGGGGGGCTGCTTGTATAGTGGGGGGGGGGGCCCTGTATATGACGCCGGTTGGGGGGGGGGGTGCTGCTTGTATAGAGGGGGGGGGGCCCTGATATGATGCCGGTTGGGGGGGGGGGGCCCTGTATATGACGCCGGTTGGGGGGGCTGCGTGTATAGTGGTGGGGGGGGGGCCCTGTATATGACGCCGTGGGGGGGGGGGCCCTGTATATGATGCCGGTGGGGGGGGGGCTGCGTGTATAGAGGGGGGGGGCCCTGTATATGATGCCGGTTGGGGGGGGCTGCGTGTATAGTGGTGGGGTGGGGGCCCTGTATATGACGCCGGTTGGGGGGGTGGGCTGCGTGTATAGTGGTGGGGGGGGGGCCCTGTATATGACGCCGTTTGGGGGGGGGGCTGCGTGTATAGTGGTGGGGGGGGGGCCCTGTATATGACGCCGGTTGGGGGGGGCTGCGTGTATAGTGGTGGTGGGGGCCCCTGTATATGACGCCGGTTGGGGGGGCTGCGTGTATAGACGTGTGGGGGGGGGGGGAGGGCTGCTTGTGTAGTGGGGGGACCCCTGTACATGACGACGTGGTGTGGGGGGGGGGAGGGCTGCTTGTGTAGTGGGGGGACCCCTGTACATGACGACGTGTGGGGGGGGGGGAGGGCTGCTTGTGTAGTGGGGGGACCCCTGTACATGACGACGTGTGGGGGGGGGGGGAGGGCTGCTTGTGTAGTGGGGGGACCCCTGTACATGACGACGTGTGGGGGGGGGGGGGCTGCTTGTGTAGTGGGGGGACCCCTGTACATGACGACGTGTGGGGGGGGGGAGGGCTGCTTGTGTAGTGGGGGGACCCCTGTACATGACGACGTGTGGGGGGGGGGGGGGGCTGCTTGTGTAGTGGGGGGACCCCTGTACATGACGACGTGTGGGGGGGGGGGGAGGGCTGCTTGTGTAGTGGGGGGACCCTGTACATGACGACGTGTGGGGGGGGGGGGAGGGCTGCTTGTGTAGTGGGGGGACCCCTGTACATGACGACGTGTGGGGGGGGGGAGGGCTGCTTGTGTAGTGGGGGGACCCCTGTACATGACGACGTGTGGGGGGGGGGGGGGGGAGGGCTGCTTGTGTAGTGGGGGGACCTGTACATGACGACGTGTGGGGGGCTGCTTGTGTAGTGGGTGGACCCCTGTACATGACGACGTGGTGGGGGGGGGGGGGGAGGGCTGCTTGTGTAGTGGGGGACCCCTGTACATGACGTGTGGGGGGGGGAGGGCTGCTTGTGTAGTGGGGGGACCCTGTACATGACGACGTGTGGGGGGGGGGGAGGGCTGCTTGCGTAGTGGGGGGACCCTGTACATGACGACGTGTGGGGGGGGGGGGGGGAGGGCTGCTTGTGTAGTGGGGGGACCCCTGTACATGACGACGTGTGGGGGGGGGGGGCTGCTTGTGTAGTGGGGGGACCCCTGTACATGACGACGTGTGGGGGGGGGGGGAGGGCTGCTTGTGTAGTGGGGGGACCCCTGTACATGACGACGTGTGGGGGGGGGGCTGCTTGTGTAGTGGGGGGACCCCTGTACATGACGACGTGTGGGGGGGGGGGGGGCTGCTTTGTGTAGTGGGGGGACCCCTGTACATGACGACGTGTGGGGGGGGGGGGGGGGGCTGCTTGTGTAGTGGGGGGACCCCTGTACATGACGACGTGTGGGGGGGGGGGGAGGGCTGCTTGTGTAGTGGGGGACCCCTGTACATGGATGTGTGGGGGGGGGGCTGCTTGTGTAGTGGGGGGGCGGGGCTGCTTGTGTAGTGGGGGACCCCTGTACATGACGTGTGGGGGGGGGGGGCTGCTTGTGTAGTGGGGGGACCCCTGTACATGACGTGTGGGGGGGGGGGGGGCTGCTTGTGTAGTGGGGGGACCCCTGTACATGACGTGTGTGGGGGGGGGGGGGGTGCTTGTGTAGTGGGGGGACCCCTGTACATGACGTGTGTGTGTGGGGGGGGGGGGGGGCTGCTTGTGTAGTGGGGGGACCCCTGTACATGACGTGTGTGGGGGGGGGGGGGGCTGCTTGTGTAGTGGGGGGACCCCTGTACATGACGTGTGTGTGTATGGGGGGGGGGGGGCTGCTTGTGTAGTGGGGGGACCCCTGTACATGACGTGTTGGGGGGGGGGGGGGGGCTGCTTGTTGTAGTGGGGGACCCCTGTACATGACGTGTGGGGGGGGGGGGGGCTGCTTGTGTAGTGGGGGGACCCCTGTACATGACGTGTGTGTGTGGGGGGGGGGGCTGCTTGTGTAGTGGGGGGACCCCTGTACATGACGTGTGTGTGTGTGTGGGGGGGGGGCTGCTTGTGTAGTGGGGGACCCCTGTACATGACGTGTGGGGGGGGGGGGGGGGCTGCTTGTGTAGTGGGGGACCCCTGTACATGACGTGGGGGGGGGGGGAGGGCTGCTTGTGTAGTGGGGGGACCCCTGTACATGACGTGTGTGGGAGGGGGGGCTGCTTGTGTAGTGGGGGACCCCTGTACATGACGTGTGGGGGGGCTGCGTGTATAGTGGGGGGGGGACCCCTGTATATGATGCCGGTTGGGGGGCTACGTGTATAGTGGGGGGGCCTATACATGACGCCGAGGGGGGGCGCTGTGTGTGTATAGGGGGGGGGGGCGCTGTGTGTGTATAGTGGGGGGGGGCCCCTGTACATGACGTTGGGGAGGGGGCGCTGTGTGTGTGTATAGTGGGGGGGAGCCCTGTACATGACGGAGGGGGGGGGCGCTGTGTGTGTATAGTGGGGGGGGCCCCTGTACATGACGTTGGGGAGGGGGCGCTGTGTGTGTGTGTGTATAGTGGGGGGGAGCCCCTGTACATGACGCCGGGGGGGGCCCTGTATATGACGCCGAGGGGGCGCTGTGTGTATAGTGGGGGCGACCTCTTGTACATGACGCCGGGGAGGGGGGGGGGGCGCTGTGTGTGTGTATAGTGGTGGTGGGGGGGGGGGGCCCTGTACATGACGCCGGGGGGGGGGGGGGGGCGCTGTGTGTATAGTGGGGGCGACCCCTGTAAATGACGCCGGGGGGGGGGGCGCTGTGTGTATAGTGGGGGCGACCCCTGTAAATGACGCCGGGGGGGGGGGGGCGCTGTGTGTATAGTGGGGGCGACCCCTGTAAATGACGCCGGGGGGGGGGCGCTGTGTGTATAGTGGGGGCGACCCCTGTAAATGACGCCGGGGGGGGGGCGCTGTGTGTGTATAGTGGGGGTGACCCCTGTATATGACGCCGGGGGGGTGCTGTGTGTATAGTGGGGGCGACCCCTGTACATGACGCCGGGGGGGGGGGGGGGTGCTGTGTGTATAGTGGGGGGGACCCCTGTACATGACGTTGGGGTCGCTGTGTGTATAGTGGAGGGGACCCCTGTACATGACGCCGGGGGGGGCGCTGTGTGTATAGTGGGGGCGACTCCTGTATATGAGGCCGGGGGGGTGCTGTGTGTGTATAGTGGGGGGACCCCTGTACATGACGCTGGTGTGTGTGTGTGTGTATAGATAGGACCTGCACCTTTTCACTGGGTTCGTGTTTGGTGTCTGGTCACATGGTGCGCGGATAGGCAGTGGTCCTGTCCTCTATCTGCGCCTTCAGTTGCTCTGTCTGCCCTTGTTCACACACGTTCTGGTGACCGGTTCTTGCTGTTTTACAGTCCTGCTCATTGTTATAGACACCCATGAAGTTTAAGTACATAATGTGAAATATCACTTGAAAAAAAATGAATCAAGTGAACAGTTTTCTGTATAGAGACTCGTGTTAAACACAAAAGAGCAAATGATAAACAATAATTTAAAACCAAAAACAATGGGAGGGAAAAATAGAAAAACCTAAAGCTGCTGTCACTGGTATTGGCACCTTTACATTAATTTACTATGGAAACACATTTGCTAAATCACAAGATTCTCCTATGATTAAGGGTATATTCACACTAGTGTTTTGTTTTTTCTGCATCAAAACCTGATCTCTAAGCAGTAAAGTTTGTGCCTCAAAAAAGCAGGTTTTTGCTTGGTTTTGTCACTGTCGATTTGTCTCTTCATGTATGGTAATAGTTTAGTGAAAAAAAAGACCTATTCAACTTCATGACATTTTGTCACAAAAAACGCTGCAAAACCTGATACCTGCATTTTTCAGCTGTTTTTCACCACCCATTACTTTCAATAGGTGAAAAACGCTGAGAAAACACAGAAGTGCTGAAAGAAGTGACCTGCTCTATTGTGCAAAAAAACATGCAAAGTACAAAATACTGATGACACAAAAACCAAGGTGTGAGCATGAGATTTCTGGAATCTCGCAGACTTTGCTGGTACTGTAAAACGCAGCTGAAAATTTGCATAAAAGAAAGCCTAGTGTGAACATACCCTGATTGTCGGTGCCCATGTGACATGAATTGGAAAATGAATGACTTGAATGTTTTAAAAAGCCACATGATTGGCCCAGTTCCTTTGTCACAATGATGAAGACATCAGAACTGCTATTAGCAATTGATAAGATGTCTTCGAAGGTTAGTGTAATGGTGGAAAAAACATCATGTCAAACATCCAAAGACCTGAAGGCCAACCTGGAACAGTCTGGGGTCATGGTTTCAACAGGTACCATACTCCGCACACTAAGCCAAGCAGAGCTTTATGGTTGAAGGTCAAGGAAGGAACCATTGCTGAAGAGAAGACATAAAAAGGAATGACTGATCTTTGCCAAAGAGTACCTTAACAAACCACAATCCTTCTGGCAAAATGTTGGCAATGCAAAACAGTTTGTTTACAGACGGCTCAATGAAGCTTGTAAGAAAAAGAAGACCTTACCAACAGTTAAGCATGGTGGAGGATCCATAACTCTGTGGGGTTGCTTTGCTGTGTCTGGTACTGGAGGACTTGACCGTTTCACAGGAATCATGAAATCAGAGAATTATCAAAATATTTTAGAGGTAAATGTCCTACCCAGTGTAAGAAAACTTGGTTTGAGTCGAAGATCATGGGTCCTCCAGCAAGACAATGACCTAAAGCACACATCCAAAAGAACACAGTAAATAAAAAATGGACAGTCTTAAAATGGCCAGCAATGAGTCCTGACCTCAGTCCCACTGAAAGTCTTTGGGGTGAGCTGAAATCTGCCATTGGGAAAAAGAACCTGCAAACACTCAAGAGCTTGAACAAACCGCAAAGGAAGATGGGAGAAAACTGCAGCTGAGAAGTGCAAGAAGCTTATAGATGGCTACAAGAAACGTGTGGAGACTGTCAGCAATGCCAAAGGGTATGCAACCAAGTATTAATTAGGGGGGCCTCTATTGCTGCACATACTGTTTATTCTGTTTCTTCTTTGAAATTGCAACATGGAAGTTAAACAATGTTTTATTGTTGTATTACTTTGGACCACTAATTAAAATAAATCCTGAGGATATAACTTTGGTACATTTCCATTCATTTCTGAAGATATAGTACAGACTATGAAAAAAATGGAGTGCCAATAATGGTGAGCAGCACTGTATCTGATCGCCTCCTTTATTATAGTGATGTCACCACATGACGAGAGCTTTAGTTTGTCCCCCTTATTTCCTCATAGATTGTAGTGGGACTCACTCCTTGTGTCCTCTTTATTGTCTGTACGTGTCCACTCTGAAAAAACCTAGAAGTCTGAACTGAAACCTAAATTGATGTGCATGCAAAATGTAAATGCATGTTCACACAAGACCACTAGACAAAGAAAAACCAAAGACAAGCAAAATACCCAAGTAACTGGAGGTAAATCGCACAGTGCAAAAATAACTAAATGCCCTTCATTATTTATTAACATAATTTTGATTAAAATAATGTAAAAGTTATCCCGCCACATCACAGCAACCCTTATGGGACAGTCTTAACTCTAATATTAAAACCTTACCATTTGTCAAGTGACCTACATATGGACAAGGGCAGAGAGACTGACCCCCTAGTAGAAGCATAGACCTGAGGCATATGTACGTCACTTGAGAAATGGTAAGGTTTTAATATTAGAGTTAGGACTGTCCCATAAGGGTTGCCGTGACGTGGTGGGATGGCTTTTACATTATATTGATCAAAATTATGTTAACTAAATACCCTTCATTATTTATTATTATTTTTGCACTGTGCGATTTACCCATTTACTTCCAGTTACTTGGGTATTTTGCTTGTCTTTGGTTTTTCTGTGTCCACTCTGAGTACGGTGCTGTGGAATATGTTGGTGCTATACAAGTAAAATATCATCATCATCATCATCTAGGGTCCTAGTGCTTGTCCTTATATCAGGCTGATATGCGGCTCTTCCATTTTAAAGGGCCGGCGTCTGCCTTCCTGAAGTTCTTTCTTGTATCTTGCAGGATCCTGAGGTCGCCACTAATGTTCCGGACACTAACTCCACGGGGCGCTGCCTGCTCACCCTCTTGGGTCTGGCGTTCATTTTGGCGGGGCTGATTGTTGGTGGCGCCTGCATCTATAAGTTCTTCATGCCGCGGGTAAGTTGTGTTGGGTCTGAAGTCGCTATGTAGTTGTGGTCTCGGACCCTCACAATCCTTGTCCCTGCTTCTCCCCTGTTCCAGCACAAGATGTTTGAGGGGCAGCTGTCTTATATCGATCACACAGACGTGGACGAGGAGCCATACTACCTGCCCGTGTCTGAGGAGGCCGACATCCGGGAGGAGGACAACGTGGCGCTGATCAATGTACCCGTGCCGAGCTTCTCTGAGGGCGACTCCGCGGCCATTGTCCATGACTTCGACAGAGTAAGTGATCTGATCTGGCCCGGGGGATATATTGGGGTGCTGACGGCTACTCCAGGGGCTGTATACATATATTGGGGGGGTGTGAATATTTTGGGGTGCTGATGTCTCCTCTCTCTGTGCAGCTTCTCACCGCGTACCTGGACCTGCAGCTGCAGAAATGTTACATCATCAGCCTGAACACGTCGGTGGTGCTGCCGCCCCGTAACCTGATGGACCTCTTCATGAAGCTGGCGGTGTGTGTTTTCTCCCATCCCCCACCCCAGGATTTGTAGTACATTTAACCTTTCATACACCCTGGTGTAGTTGGGGGTCCCCTGTAACCGCTGCTTCTCCTGTACCGCAGAGCGGGTCCTACCTGCCGCAGACGTACCTGGTGCGCGAGGAGCTGGTGGTGACGGAGAGGGTGGACGATGTGTCTGAGCTGGGGATCTTCATCTATCAGCACTGCGTGGGCCGGGAGACCTACCGACTGCAAAGGAGGGATCAGATCATAGGTAAGACTCCCCCCACCACCACCACCACCACTACAGACCTCACAAGGCTGCCATGGGTGTGACTGCAGTGCAGACCTCTTGCTTGGCCAAATTGGCATTTATATATTTTTTTTTTGTTTTGTTTCCCCCTCTCCTTATGCTAAGGGACCAGTCATTACAGAAAAATGCACACGTACATTAGCAACAATGATCAGACTCTGCCCCATCTGTTATATTAAGGCATCTAATGAGCATGTGCAAAGGCCATTTTGAAGGGAGGGGGAGCAGGTGAGCTGTGACATCCCCTATTGTGAATGGTGGACCCTGTGGTACCTACTGTATATAGAGGGGTTATCAGTCATTGTACAGAAGGGGGAGGAGGTGAGCTGTGATATCACCTATTGTGAATGGTGGATCCCATGTTATAAGTAATCATTATCCTCTCTCTGATACTCATTTCATGTCCTTGCAAGAGTGTAACGTTTTTCCAGTGACCGCTCTTGTATAGACGTATCTTTGCTGCCGTCCCAGCAGCCTGACCGCACTCTGCAGTCGCGTTGTCCCGAGGAGCTGACCGTAGCCGGTACGGTTGCATCTTCTCTGGCTGCTGCTGTGGGGTGCGGACATGGGACGTCCTGCGCTGCGGAGGGGGTTACAGGGCCGCTCCCTTATAAATGCTGCTGAGTTGTAGACTAAACGTCCTTTTGTCTCGCTCTCCGCTTGCTGTCAGTGAATGCTCCTCTGTAGTGTCGGGGTTGGTGACCGCCGTTCTCGCCTTCCCTCGCTCTACGCTTGCTGGCAGTGAATGCTCCTCTGTAGTGTCTGGGTTGGTGACCGCCGTTCTCGCCTTCCCTCGCTCTCCGCTTGCTGGCAGTGAATGCTCCTCTGTAGTGTCGGGGTTGGTGACCGCCGTTCTCGCCTTCCCTCGCTCTCGGTGAATGCTCCTCTGTAGTGTCGGGGTTGGTGACCGCCGTTCTCGCCTTCCCTCGCTCTCCGCTTGCTCTCGGTGAATGCTCCTCTGTAGTGTCGGGGTTGGTGACCGCCGTTCTCGCCTTCCCTCGCTCTCCGCTTGCTCTCGGTGAATGCTCCTCTGTAGTGTCGGGGTTGGTGACCGCCGTTCTCGCCTTCCCTCGCTCTCCGCTTGCTCTCGGTGAATGCTCCTCTGTAGTGTCGGGGTTGGTGACCGCCGTTCTCGCCTTCCCTCGCTCTCCGCTTGCTGTCGGTGAATGCTCCTCTGTAGTGTCGGGGTTGGTGACCGCCGTTCTCGCCTTCCCTCGCTCTCCGCTTGCTGTCGGTGAATGCTCCTCTGGAGTGTCGGGGTTGGTGACCGCCGTTCTCGCCTTCCCTCGCTCTCCGCTTGCTGTCGGTGAATGCTCCTCTGGAGTGTCGGGGTTGGTGACCGCCGTTCTCGCCTTCCCTCGCTCTCCGCTTGCTGTCAGTGAATGCTCCTCTGGAGTGTCGGGGTTGGTGACCGCCGTCTCTGCTTTTGCTTTTCAGGCTTCCAGAAGCGCTCGGCGGAGAGCTGCATGGAGATCACCCACTTTGAGAACACTTATGTGACGATGACCCGGATCTGTCACGAGTGAGGCTGGCCGCGGTGGCGGCGGCGGAAGAGTTGGCGGCTTTTCTGATAATTTTTAACCTGTGCAGTGATAATCATTCTTGACCTGTGCTCCTGCTTTGTAGTTTCTGTACGGACCTGACGTGACCGCGCCTCGCGGGCGACGCCAAACCTCAGGAATTAGCGGCCGTAACCTCACTGTCCCCCGACAAGTCATCTGCCGATGGCCGCAGCGCCGTCCCGGTGACCGAAGATTAATGTCGTTACTTCTAGATAGGACTCATCGTTCCGGCGCATGTTCCCTCTGTGTGCGGCTACTGTAACTCCTGTATTTGCTGCTTTTCCTGACAGATTTTCTTAGAATGAAGTTTGTACTTTGTCACGACACCCCCTCAACCCCCCTTCATATACACAACCCCCATTATACGCACCCCTATATATAATGTGGAGGAGTATATAGCGCGTCCCAGCACCAGCGACTGCAGCATTCACCTTCGGCATCGTCTCATTGGGTGATGGATATATAATAAGCACTGGGGGGGGGGGGTAGCACTGAGGGCTGAGTTTGGGGGGGCAGCTGACTTGTGCCCTGTGATATTGGGGTCTGGATGTTACTTATACATCAGTCTCTGCATGTGGGGGGAGGGGGGCATTCATTTGATGACCTCTGCCTCTGGAGCCCCCAAATCTCCCCCCTTCCCCCACAACACCCCTTTACAGCAGATTCACCCAGCAATAACGTATGTGCCAACATTCTCCTCACCCCCCTCGCTGTCCAGTGTATGGGGGCGGCAGGGGGCATCAGTTTATTGGGGGAAGAAGGTGGGAGGCACTGGCTTATTGTAGGTGGGCGGTCTGGGGGTGTCGCTGACCAGAGCAGGGGTCCTGCCTGCAATGAAGTCAGTAATTACCAGCAGTGTTATAATGTGACAGCCAGTAATTGGGGGGCTTTTATACCCCTGCTTGCTTGATGTATATGATGTGAAGGGGTTAACGCTGCTCTGCTGCTGTAAAATGATTGATTGACCTTGAAATAAAATTTGTTTCTCTACCTGGAGCCTCTGTCGTTCTCTGTAACACCCTTATTGGGACACATGGACCCCCTATAGAGGGGTAATCTGCCCGAAACTTTCTCCCATGAGCCAGAACATACAGCGGCACCAAAACCTTCCTGGAGTGAGACTGGAGCAAACGTGCAACAAATTCCTACAAGCCGAAGGATGACGTGCGGCCAAGGGACTGCCCTGCACCCCGAGCCCCGGTGCGTGGGTCTATGGAAGCTTTGCTCTTGTTGTAGTGACTGAAAGCCACCAGCAGATGGCGGTAACTCACCAGGCACAATCCCTGCACTTGACATGGCGGCATTTCTATCACAACCTTTAATTTTTATTTTTTCCGGCTGTGTTCACGTTCATTCTCGTTATTACGATATTTATAGTATGCCTAGAATTTTCTACATGTAGGGTGCAATTGACTTGCATTTTTTCTTTTGTATTTAATAGTTTTTGTGCTGAATTGGTCAAAATGCTTCATGAATTCTGTGCAAAAAAATGCTCACTTTTTTGGCGTCTTAGGGGTAAGAGGCCAAAATAAAAAGTTCCCATGATGGGAATTTGATGCTCAAAAATAAATGCAGCGTCTTGCAGCTCCGGCAGTGGATGGGATTTCTATGAATCTTCTGCCCACATTGCTTTTTTTTTTTTTAACTTAATTTTTGCACGCTGTGGAAACTGATCCCATGGAGCGTTGTTAAAATCCATAAGTAGTGTTGAGCGATACCTTCCGATATCAGGAAATATCGTATCGGATTGGATCGGACCGATACCCAAAACGTATCGGATATCGCCGATTCCGATACCGGAAACCAATGCAAGTCAATGGGACACAAATATCGGAATGAAAATAAACCCTTTCTTTCCTTGTAGGTTAATTCTACATGAAGTAAAACAACTAAGAATAATGTAGAATGTATTACATGAAAAGCCGGCAATTCATCAGCGGCATACACCGGTACCCGACAATTTACAACAGAAAGAATAGAGTATCACACATAGATTAGATAGATAGAAACATGTCAGTCACATATATATGAAGTACAGTGATAGTGTTGATTACTGTACTTGTCATTTAGTGTTAAAATAAAGGATTTATTTAAAAAAAAAAATTGGCGTGGGGTTCCCCATAATTTTAGTCTCTAGCGGAGGTTAAGCAGACTGCTGGGGCAGATGTTTGAAGCCTGGGAAGGGGGTAATACCCACGGAGCTTCCCAGGCTACTAATATCAGCCCCCAGCTGAATACCTAGCCTTTACTAGCTATTAAAATGGGGGACCCCCTCAAAAAAGACGTGGGGTCCCCCCTAATTTAATAGCTAGCAAAGGCTAGGCAGACAGCTGGGGGCTGACATTAATAGCCCAGGAAGGGTGCCATGAATATTGGCCCCCTCCCAGGCTAGAAACACCAGCCGTCAGCCGCCCCAGAAATGGCGCATCCATAGGATGCGCCAATTCTGGCACTTAGCCTCGCTCTTCCACGCTGCCCTGTAGCGGTGGCTGTGGGGTAATAGGGCTGGGGTTGATGTCAGCTTATAATGCCATTTGACATCAAGCCCAGGTTAGTAATGGAGAGGCGTCTATAAGACACCCCCATTACTAACCCCATAGTCAAAGTTAAAAGAAAACACAAACACCCAGAATAAAGTCCTTTAATTGAAATAAAGACACAATTCTTTATTGTTCTAAATTAAACTCTACTTACCATCACGCCCATTCCAGCTGAAGCCAACGATCTCCTGCAATAAAAGAAAAATAATAAACCAACCTCATCCTTACCTTTCCATGGTTCCCAGGACAGCTTCAGCTCTGCTACATTCGCATGACAGGCTGGATCGCAGCAGAACGCTGCCATCCAGCCTGTCATTCCGCAGTCACTGAGAAGCGCAGGCATGCTTGCGCTCCTCAGTGTCTCTGTGACGGCATCCAGATGAGCCGACAATGAACTCAGCTCACCTCATGCACGTCACTGACAGCGTGGGAAAATTCTCACTCTGAAGCGCTGAGTGCAGGAGAATTCTCCCACGCTGTCAGTGACGTGCATGAGGTGAGCGGAGTTCATTGGACATGACCTCGGCTCATCTGGATGCCGTCACAGAGAGACACTGAGGAGCGCAAGCATGCCTGCTCTTCTCAGTGTCTGCGGGATGACAGGCTGGATGGCAGCGTTCTGCTGCGGTCCAGCCTGTCATCTCGATGTAGCAGAGCTGAAGCTGTCGTGGGAACCATCGAAAGGTAAGGATGATGTTGGTTTATTATTTTTCTTTTATTGCAGGAGATCGTTGGCTTCAGCTGGAATGGGTGTGATGGTAAGTATGGTTTAATTTAGAACAATAAAGAATTGTCTTTATTTCAATTAAAGGACTTTTTTCTGGGTGTTGTGTTTTTTTTAAATACTTTACTAGAAATTCATGGTGGTCATGTCTAATATTGGCGTGACCCCATGAATTTCGGGCTTAGGGCCAGCTGATAATGCCAAGCTGGCCTTAACCCCTTTATTACCCAGTGAGCCACCGCACCAGGGCCCTGGATGAGTTGGGTACAGCGCCAGAAGATGGCGCTTCTATGAACGCGCCATTTTCCGGGGCGGCTGCGGACTGCAATTTGCAGCGGGTGGGGCCCAGAAAGCTTGGGCCTCCTTGCGCTGCGGATTCCATCCCCCAGCTGCCTAGTTGTACCTGGCTGGACACAAAAATAGGGAGAAGCCCCACGTATTTTTTTTTTAATTATTTCATGAAATAATTAAGAAAAAAAGGGCTTCCCTATATTGTTGTGTCCGGCCAGGTACAAATAGTCAGCTGGTGGTTGGGGGCAGCCCGTTCCTGCCTGCTGTACCTGGCTGGACACAAATATAGTGCAAAGCCCCACGTCAATTTTTTTTTTTAATTATTTCATGAAATAATTAAAAAAAAAAAAATACGTGGAGCTTCTCCCTATTTTTGTGTCCAGCCAGGTGCAACTAGGCAGCTGGGGGCTGGAATCCACAGCGCAGGGAGGCCCAAGCTTTCTGCCCCCCCCCACCCCCCCACCCCCCCCGGTGCAAATTGCAGTCCGCAGCCACCCTGGAAAATGGCGCGTTCATAGAAGCTGGATGCTGTACCTGGCTGGCATACAAAAATATGGCAAAGCCCACGTCAAAATTTTTGGGAAAAATTAATTAAAAAATAAATAATAATTTAGGGACTGCATCTTTATTAACTCCTCAAATGTCATTTAGTGTTAAAATAAAGGATTTATTTTAAAAAAAATTGGCGTGGGATCCCCCATAATTTTAGTTTCTAGCGGAGGTTAAGCAGACGGCTGGGGCAGATGTTTGAAGCCTGGGAAGGGGGTAATACCCACGGAGCTTCCCAGACTACTATCAGCCCCCAGCTGAATACCTAGCCTTTACTAGCTATTAAAATGGGGGACCCCCCCAAAAAAATGACGTGGGGTCCCCCCTATTTAATAGCTAGCAAAGGCTAGGCGGACAGCTGGGGGCTGATATTAATAGCCCAGGAAGGGTGCCATGAATATTGGCCCCCTCCTAGGCTAGAAACACCAGCCGTCAGCCGCCCCAGAAATGGCGCATCCATAGGATGCGCCAATTCTGGCACTTAGCCTCGCTCTTCCACGCTGCCCTGGTGCGGTGGCAGGGGGTAATAGTGGTGGGGTTCATGTCAGCGCCAGCTGCCATGAAGCCCAGGTTAGTAATGATGGGCGTCTATAAGACACCCCCATTACTAACCTACAAAGTGTTAAAAAGAAAAAACACACTACACCCAGAAAAAAATAATTTGAAATAAAACACACCATTTTATTTAATTCTTAGTTTACTAAAAAAAAATAGTTACCTGTCCACGTTCCTGCGCTGATCTCCCATGCACAGCTGTCACATCTGGAGATGGTGACAGCTGTCATTGCTGCTGTAAGCTCACACTGCCGGGAACACGTCCGCTCCCGGCAGCGGGAGCCACTGACTGAGGTCACCGGAGTGCATTCAGGCAGCGCAGCTCCGGAGACCTCCTTTACGGCACTGCTGTACTGTGGGAATTTCTCACGATACAGCAGGGCCGTAAAGCAGCTAACCGGAGCAGCGCTGCCTGAACTCCGGTGAAAGCGCTTATGCAATGACAGGGCTGCTTTACGGCCCCATCATTCTAGCGGCGGCAGCGGTTCAGAGCGGTCACATTCTATGTGGCTGCTCTAAACTGGAGATCATCGTGGGACACTCGTGGACTACTCCGGAGGGGTAAGGATAAGGTTGTGGTTTATTTTATATTTTATTACAGGAGATCGATGGCTTCGGGGAATTAGGTGTCTAGGTGAGTATAGGTGTAGTTTTTTATTTTTTACTTTATTTTAGGTGGCGATCGGCGGGGACAGGTAATGTATGAACTAATTTATTGTAGGTAACCACGGGCCACCAATGACATGTATTTAATATTTATTGGGGACACAGTAGGGCAATTTAAATAGCAGGATCAGGCTGATGGGAACTACTGCTCCCATCGAGCTGATCCTGCTGGCAGGAGTGGACGGGGGACAGACATAGGCCGATGGGAGTAGTAGTGTCACATCGGCCTATGTCTGCCTGCACGCACACACCCGCAGACATCGCACAGACACCGCACACACTCGCAGACATCGCGCACAGACACCCACACACACCAATCATGACCGGTCTGATGGTCTGGGAGGTGAGGCTGACCTGTGCGGCCGTGGGAAAGTTGATGTGAGTTCATGCAGTCAAGCATGAACTCACGTGAACCCTCTGAGGGCACCGCGGCGACTTCAAATGAACAGCTGATCGGCATCACCTGATACCTCAGCTGTTCCTTTGAAATAACCGGCGGGAAAGCGCAGCACAGAACGGGAAAGCCGGCGGTGAAGTCTTTTCACTGCCGGCTTCCCCGCCCGGGTCCTTCGCTCCCCGCTCCTTGGTGCTGTGCTCCCCGCCCGGTCCTAACTTACGATCGGGATGGGAGGTGGCGAGGGGAGCGGAGGATCGGGGTGGGAGGCTGCGGGGAAGCAGTATGGGGCTGTGTGATTGTTTAAAAGCCGGCGGCTTTTTACCGCCCGCCGGCTTTTAAACAATCAGGAGAATTCTCTCACGCTGGGATGGTATTTTGATGACAGGCTGGATCTCAGCTGAGCGCTGCCATCCAGCTTGTCATCCTTCAGAGACACTGCAGAGCGCAGGCATTATGGGAACTTCCGATTCCGGTATTCGATATTGTAAAAGTATCGGAATTAAGTATCGGAATTCCGATACCGCGAATATCGGCCGATACCCGATATTTCAGTATCGGAATGCTCAACACTATCCATAAGTCAATTTCTATTGCTATAAATGTGCTGTGTATATTTTATTTGCAGATTTTCCCCATAGACTTGAATGAGATGAGGAAAATCCGCAGGTAAAAGGCGCAGATGCTTTTTATTAGATTTGTTTCTGCAACGGAAAAACAAGACAAATGTGCGTAATCCGCAGATCGGGCGTCTGTTCTCTGCCAGTGAGCAATCGCTGGGAACCCACCGTTATATGGGTCAATGATACAGAACCGACCAAACAATGGGAAAGAGAGCGAGCGGAGCCCGAAGTTTCTGGTGCTTAACGCCATACCCGCCTCCGCTCGTCCCCTGAGCGCTTACGACATTCGCTGCTTCCTCTGTTCGGCTTCTAAAAGTAGAAGAGAGGAAGTAAAAGAAGGCGAAGATGAGACACCGGACGCCGAGTGCGGAAAATATCAGATATTCTGCAGAGGAGGATGGAGTGAGGGGAAAGTACCGCGCCAAATCTGACCGCAGCGGGAGGGGCTGCAGCACCATAATACCGCAACCCCCCCAATCCGCCGGAATCCTCTGTAACTTCCATCACTGTTGCATCATCTACAGCACAAGCTCATTGTATGGTCCTGCTGACAACCAGCCTGTATATGGTGTGTGAGGGGTTGTCAGCCCCGCCCCCTGGTGATGACATCACTGATGTAATGATGTCATCACTTGTGCAGACTGGAGCTCCTGCTGGGGGCGCTGTTGTGCACGGTGGCGCTGGGTTCGGGGCTGTTGTGGTGATATCTGCTCCTCTTCGTTTAGGACTTTGTGTCGGAGCAGATTCTGGAGACTTCAGGGTCGCTGACATTAGTCAGATTTACCCCTGATGACTGGTACAAGTTTCCGGTTTCCGGGCGCTCAGTTATCTGCACATTTAACAATTCAGCACCTTTTTTTTTTTTTTTTTTTTCTTTTTTCTTTACTAACGAGAACAATCGTGTTTCACTTTCCTTAGAACTCAGGTTTTTACTGTGAGAAATGAGAAACAGTTCTATAAAGAGAAAACCACAGGAACCACAGGAAATATACGCAGCAGATAACAGCGAGAAAACAGCCTCGCCAGGCCCTGCAGCCTCATCCCCGGCCTGCCAGGTGCCGCGCAAACAGCGGAACAATCGCACAGAACGTTCCAGAACGCTGCACTTACATCACCGAACGCAGGTACATCCTGTGTTACGCGACGGACACCCAGAGCTGCGCTCGCTATTCTGCTGGTGATCATAGAATCATAGAATCATAGAATGGTAGAGTTGGAAGGGACCTCCTGGGTCATCTGGTCCAACCCCCTGCTCAAAGCAGGATTCACTAAATCATCTCAGACAGATGTCTGTCCAGCCTCTGTGTGAAGACGTCCATTGAAGGGGAACTCACCACCTCTCGTGGCAGCCTGTTCCACTCATTAATCACCCTCACTGTCAAAAAGTTTTTTCTAATATCTAATCTGTGTCTCCTCCCATTCAGTTTCATCCCATTGCTTCTAGTCTTTCCTTGTGCAAATGAGAATAAAGATGATCCTTCTACAATGTGACAGCCCTTGACATATTTGTAGACGGCTATTAAGTCTCCTCTCAGTCTTCTTTTTTGCAAGCTAAACATTCCCAAATCCTGCAACCGTTCCTCATAGGACATGGTTTGCAGACCAGTCACCATTCTGGTCGCTCTTCTCTGAACTTGCTCCAGTTTGTCTATGTCTTTTTTAAAATGTGGCGCCGAGAACTGGACGCAGTATTCCAGATGAGGTCGGACCAAAGAGGAGTAAAGACCGATAATGACTTCACGTGATCTAGACTGTATGCTTCTGTTAATACATCCCAGAATTGTATTTGCCTTTTTTGCTGCTGCATCACACTGTTGACTCATGTTCAGTCTATGATCTATTAGTATACCTAAGTCTTTTTCACATGTACTGTTGCTTAGCTCTATTCCTCCCATTCTGTATATGCTTTTTTCATTTTTATTGCCCAGATGTAGTACTTTGCATTTTTCCCTGTTAAAAACCATTCTGTTGGTTGCTGCCCACTGCTCCAGTTTATTTAGGTCTTTTTGAATCCTCTCTCTCTCTTCTCTAGTATTAGCTATCCCTCCTAGCTTTGTGTCATCAGCAAATTTAATCAGTTTACCCTCAATTCCTTCATCTAAATCATTGATAAAGATGTTGAACAATACAGGTCCCAGGACGGAGCCCTGTGGTACCCCACTTGAGACATTCATCCAGCTGGATGTGAAGCCATTTACAACCACCCTTTGAGTCCGATCACTAAGCCAGTTATGAATCCACCTAACAGTTGCCTGGTCCATTGCATACTTGGTCATTTTTTCAATAAGGATGGTGTGAGATACTTTGTCAAATGCTTTGCTGAAGTCAAGATATACTATATCTACAGCATTTCCCTGATCCACCCAGTCAGTGATTCTGTCATAGAAGGAAATTAAGTTAGTCTGACATGACTTGTTAGTTATAAACCCATGCTGACTCTGGTTAATCACTTCATTCTTATCCAGGTACTTACATACATGTTGTTTAATAATTTGTTCAAAGATCTTTCCTGGTATAGAAGTCAGACTCACCGGCCTATAGTTCCCTGGGTCCACCTTCTTCCCCTTTTTGAAGATAGGAACAACATTTGCTCTTCTCCAGTCTTCTGGGACTTCTCCTGTTCTCCAAGAATTTTCAAAGATTATGGAGAGTGGTTCTAAAATTTCTTCTACGATGTCCTTCAGTACTCTGGGGTGTAATTCATCTGGACCTGGAGACTTGAACTCATTTATGTTAGCTAAATATTCCCTCACAATCTTTCTGTTTACAGATAACTTGGATTCTTCTATTCCTTTAAAAGGTCAGTGAAGATCAGTTGATGTTACATTTTCTTTCTGAGAGAAAACAGATGCAAAATAGGAATTAAAAAGTTTGGCCTTCTCAACATCCTCTCTTACCATTTCTCCATTTTCATCTTGTAAAAATCCTATAGCATCTTTGACTTTTCTTTTACTTTTGACATACCCCCAAAATCCTTTTTTATTGCTTTTGACATCTCTTGCAAGCCTTAATTCATTGTCAGCTTTAGCTAACCTGATACATGCCCTGCAGGATCTGCAGACTGCATTATAATCTTCTTTAGATATGCCTCCCTCTTTCCATTTAATAAACATTTCTTTCTTTCTTTTTAGCATGTGTTTAAGTTCTGTGTTCATCCATCCTGGTTTCCTTAAATGCTTCCCATTCTTCCTACTTTTCGGGATTGTTAACGATTGTGCTTTGAGAATCTCATTTTTAAAAATTTCCCATCCTTCCTGGACATTTTTGTCCTTAAGGACATCCAGCCATTGGATCCCTCCTATTCTCTTTCTGAGTCTCTTAAAATCTGCCTTTCTAAAATCTAACCTTGAAGTTTGAGTCTTCACATGTCTTCCTCCTCTAGTTATCCAAAATTCTATAATAGCATGATCGCTGCCTCCTAGGGTCCCAGCCACCTTTACCTCCCCAACCATTTCCTCCCTGTTTATAAGGATTAGATCCAAAGTAGCAGATCCCCTTGTTTTCTCCCCTACCTTTTGGAAGATAAAGTTGTCAGCAAGAGAGGATAAGAATTTGCTTGACCTGTTAGTTTTACTTGAGATTCCCAACAAATGTCTGGATAGTTGAAATCTCCCATGACCACTACGTCATATTTTTTTGAGAACTTGGTCATTTGATACATAAAGAGTTCATCCATATCTTCAGCTTGCCCAGGTGGCCTGTAGTAAATGCCTACAATGGTGTCCTTTCCGTTGTTCTCTCCTTGTATTCTTACCCAAACAGTTTCCACAGAACTCCCAGTCTCTGAAGCTTCAATCTCTGTGCAGATATACGCTTTTCTAACATACAATGCGACACCTCCTCCTCGTTTATCAAGTCTATTTCTTGCAAATAAGTTGTAGCCTTTTAGCCTTTTATTCCAATCATGTGTATCGTCCCACCAAGTTTCAGTGATTTCAATGACATCATATTCCTTTTCCTGCATTAGTAGTTCCAATTCTCCTTGTGTGTTGCCCATGCTTTGTGCATTTGTATAAAAACATTTTAGTTTGTGATTGGTTTCTCTTCCTCCCATATTTTTATTATTTAAATTGTTTTGTCTTTGTTCTTCTTTTCCACTTCCAGTAGCAGAGATCTCAATAGTATTTGTCAGCTGTATGGCTTTTTCTGGCCTTTTGCTTCCCTTCCCAGTATATAGTGATGGGGGGGCGTAAAGGAAAAGAGAGAAAAAAGCAAAACCGTAGTAACAATGTGACACCTCGAAATATAGAATGTATCGTTTATTCAAATCATTTCTTCATGGCTAAAAACAAAACCAAAACATCTGCAACATCCTCAGTACAATGTTACATTTCGTTTAGTTGTTGCACATTTCATTACTTGTGCCGGTTTCTATGGGGTGTGGACTTTGGGGCTTGTACTTGTGAGGATTGTGACCCCTTATTTCCATGCACATATTGATCTCTACGATGTCGGTGTTGCAGATATTTTATTATTACTTGTTTTTAGCCATGGAGTGATGATTTGTTGTTTTAAATAAACTACAGTGCCTTGAAAGTGTATTCATACCCTGTGAACTTTCCCGCACTTTTTCACTTTACACCATTTTATGTGGTACAACACTAAGGAGCAAGTATTTGTGAAGTGTAAAGGAAATGATACGAGGTTTACTAAATATTTTATAAATCTGATAAATGTTTTGTGCATTAATATTCAGCCCCCTGTAGTCTGATGCTCCTAAATAAAATCCTGAGTGACCGATCGCCGCCAGAAGTCACATAATTAGTGCATTGCGTCCAACCTGGGTGTGATTTCTTCTCAGTATAACTACAGCTCTTCTGTCAAGGCCTCAGAGGTGTGTGTGAGAACATCAGGGATCAAACATCATCATGAAAACCAAGGAGCCCACCAGACAGGTCAGGGATAAAGCTGAAAACCAAGGAGCCCATCAGACAGGTCAGGGATAAAGCTGTGGAGAAGAGTAAAGCAGGGTTAGGTTATAAAAAAATAGCCCAAGCTCTGAACATCTCACGGAGCACTGTTCCATCCATCATCCAAAAATGGAAGGAGTATGGCACAACTGGAAACCTACCAAGACATGGCCGTCCACCTAACCTAACATCCCAAGCAAGGAGAGCACTAATGAGAGAAGCAGCCAAGAGGCCCATGGTCACTGGAGGAGCTGCCGAGATCCACATCTGAGATGGGAGAATCTGTCCACAGGACAACTATTAGTTCATATACTCCACAAATCAGGCCTTTATAGAAGAGTGGCAAGAAGAAAGACATTTTTGAAAGCCATAAGAAGTCCCATTTTCAGTTCTATAAGTCATGTAGGGGACAAAGCGTGCATCTGGAAGAAGGCGCTCGGGTTAGATGAGATGAAAGTAGAAGTTTTTGGGCTACATACAAAATGCTATGTGTGACACTAAATAACACTGCACATCACCCTGAAAACACCATCCCCACCGTCACACATGGTGGACTTAGCATCATGGTGTGGGAGGCTTTTCTTCAGCAGGGACAAGGAAGCTGGTCAGAGATGAGAAGATGAATTGAGCTAAATACAGGGCAATCCTGGAGGAAAACCTGTTAGAGACTGCAGGAGATCTGAGACTGGGGTGTAGGTTCATCTTCCAGCAGCCCCCGACCCTAAACATCCTGCCAGAGCCACAATGGAGGGTTTAGATAAGAGCATATTCCTGTGTGAACGGCGCAGTCACAGTCCAGACCCAAATCCCAGAGAATCTGTGACAAGACGGGAACATTGCTGATCACAGACGTCTCCATCCGATCTCAAGGAGCGAGAGCGCAAAGAGGAAGGCTGCAGCAGAGAAAAGTAGGAGAGACAGACCCCAAAAGACTGCAGCAGGAATGGCAGCGAAAGGTGGTCCTACAGAGTATTGACTCAGGGGCTGAATACAAATGCACAACACAATTATGAGATTTATATTTTTAAAATATTAAGAAAACCTTGTATCATTTACTTTACATGTCACAAATACTCGTTACCTTGTGCTGGTATCACATAAAATCCCAATAAAATACATTTGTGTTTGTAAGTTTAAGGTGAAAAAATGTGGAAAAGTTCACGGGGTGTGAACTTTTTCAAAGCAATGTATACTTTATATATATAGGTGTGCACATTGTTACTGTATTGCTATTTTATCTTTTTCTGACATACAGAGCTGCACTCACTATTCTGCTGGTGCAGTCACTGTGTACATACATTACATTACTGATCCTGAGTTACATCCTGTATTATACTCCAGAGCTGCACTCACTATTCTGCTGGTGCAGTCACTGTGTACATACATTACATTACTGATCCTGAGTTTCTTCATATCTTGTGGAATAATTTACCGTAACAGAAGAAACATGAGTAGTGAGTGCAGCTCTGGATGTGACTACAGACACAATGTAACTCCGTATATATATACACAGTACAGACCAAAGGTTTGGACACACCTTCTCTTTAAAGATATTTCTGTATTTTCATGACTATGAACATTGTACATTCACACTGAAGGCATCAAAACTATGAATTAACACATGTGGAATTATATACTTAACAAAAAAGTGTGAAACAACTGAAAATATGTCTTATATTCTAGGTTCTTCTAAGTAGCCACCTTTTGCTTTGATGACTGCTTTGCACACTCTTGGCATTCTCTTGATGAGCTTCAAGAGGTAGTCACCGGAAATGGTCTTCCATCAATCTTGAAGGAGTTCCCAGAGATGCTTAGCACTTGTTGGCTCTTTTGCCTTCACTCTGCGGTCCAGCTCACCCCAAACCATCTCGATTGGGTTCAGGTCTGGTGACTGTGGAGGCCAGGTCATCTGGCGTAGCCCCCCATCACTCTCCTTCTTGGTCAAATAGCCCTTACACAGCCTGGAGGTGTGTTTGGGGTCATTGTCCTGTTGAAAAATAAATGATGGTCCAACTAAACGCAAACCGGATGGAATAGCATGCCGCTGCAAGATGCTGTGGTAGCCATGCTGGTTCAGTATGCCTTCAATTTTGAATAAATCCCCAACAGTGTCACCAGCAGAGCACCCCCACACCATCACACCTCCTCCTCCATGCTTCACGGTGGGAACCAGGCATGTAGAGTCCATCCGTTCACCTTTTCTGCGTCGCACAAAGACACGGTGGTGGGAACCAAAGATCTCAAATTTGGACTCATCAGACCAAAGCACAGATTTCCACTGGTCTAATGTCCATTCCTTGTGTTCTTTAACCCAAACAAGTCTCTTCTGCTTGTTGCCCATCCTTAGCAGTGGTTTCCTAGCAGCTATTTTACCATGAAGGCCTGCTGCACAAAGTCTCCTCTTAACAGTTGTTGTAGAGATGTGTCTGCTGCTAGAACTCTGTGTGGCATTGACCTGGTCTCTAATCTGAGCTGCTGTTAACCTGCGATTTCTGAGGCTGGTGACTCGGATAAACTTATCCTCAGAAGCAGAGGTGACTCTTGGTCTTCCTTTCCTGGGGCGGTCCTCATGTGAGCCAGTTTCTTTGTAGTGCTTGATGGTTTTTGCAACTGCACTTGGGGACACTTTCAAAGTTTGCCCAATTTTTTGGACTGACTGACCTTCATTTCTTAAAGTAATGATGGCCACTCGTTTTTCTTTACTTAGCTGCTTTTATCTTGCCATTATACAAATTCTAACAGTCTATTCAGTAGGACTATCAGCTGTGTATCCACCTGACTTCTGCACAACACAACTGATGGTCCCAACCCCATTTATAAGGCAAGAAATCCCACTTATTAAACCTGACAGGGCACACCTGTGAAGTGAAGACCATTTCCGGTGACTACCTCTTGAAGGTCATCAAGAGAATGCCAAGAGTGTGCAAAGCAGTCATCAAAGCAAAAGGTGGCTACTTTGAAGAACCTAGAATATAAGACATATTTTCAGTTGTTTCACACTTTTTGTTAAGTATATAATTCCACATGTGGTAATTCATACTTTTGATGCCTTCAGTGTGAATGTACAATTTTCATAGTCATGAAAATAGAGAAATTTCTTTAAATGAGAACGTGTGTCCAAACTTTTGGTCTGTACTGTGTATATATATATATATATATATATATAATGTATATACCCGACTTCTACTCATCACATGGAGGTTATAGGTCTCACGACTATTTTATAACAATATGAACATTACAGAATGTAAATGTCAATTTTAATTAAAAAAATATAAAAATAAATACAGAAGCGACTTTCCCATCGGGAAAATAGAAAATGTGACTCTTCCTCCGCAGCGAAGAAATAGAAGCAAAGCGACAGCTCTGTATCCATAAAAGGAGAGTAGAGATCCAGGTCTCACAGAGTGCCTTGTAAAAGTATTTGGCCCCCTTGAACTTTTCTACCTTTTGCCACATTTCTGGCTTCAAACATAAAGATATAAAATTCTATTTTTTTTGTGGGAAGAATCAACAACAAGTGGGACACAATCGTGAAGTGGAACGAAATTTATTGGATATTTTAAACTTTTTAAAAAAATTAAAAACTGAAAAGTGGGGCGTGCAATATTATTCGACCCCTTTACTTTCAGTGCAGCAAACTGAAGACCTGAGACTGGGACGGAGATTTATCTTCCAACAAGACAATGATCTCAAACATAAAGCAAAATCTATAATGGAATGGTTCAAAAATAAACGTATCCAGGTGTTAGAACGGCCAAGTCAAAGTCCAGAGCTGAATCCAATCGAGAATCTGTGGAAAGAGCTGAAAACTGCTGTTCACAAACGCCCTCCATCCAACCTCAATGAGCTCCAGCTGTTTTGCAAGGAAGAATGGGCAAGAATATCAGCCTCTCGATGTGCAAAACTGATAGAGACAAAGCCCAAGAGACTCGCAGCAAAAGGTGGCGCTACAAAGTATTAACTCAAGGGGGCCGAATAATATTGCACGCCCCACTTTTCAGTTTTTAATTTTTTTAAAAAGTTTAAAATATCCAATAAACTTCGTTCCACTTCACGATTGTGTCCCACTTGTTGTTGATTCTTCCCCCCAAAAATAGAATTTTATATCTTTATGTTTGAAGCCAGAAATGTGGCAAAAGGTAGAAAAGTTCAAGGGGGCCAAATACTTTCACAAGGCACTGTATATCCCCATATACTGCAGATGTAACCCCATACAGCCCCCATATGTAACATACACCCCTCGTACATCACACATACCCCACGTGTCTCCACTCACTCTTTAGGTGCCCCAATATATCTCCTACACCCCTCATACATCCCCCATATTTCCACTGTCCCAAATGTCACTCATAACCCCCTTCATGTGTCTCTCATAGCCCCCATATGTCTTTCATCTATCCTCGATGCCTCTCCCATGCATCCACCCTACTTCTCCTGTGTCCCTCATACTTTCCTCATAACCCCACTATATCCCCCACCCCATAAGCCATAAACGTCCCCCACATGCCCCTTATTTATCCCCCATACGCCCCATATAAATTCTTCTTTATACTTCCCCTAAAAGTCCTTTGTACATCCCTATATGTCCCTCTTACATTAGGTCTCACTCCCTATATGCCCCCATCTCTGCCCCATATATCTTCCCTATCCCTCATACACGGAGTGACACCTCTACCATCATTGCTCCTCCATGGGTCCTGCCTCGGTTGTCAGGTGTCATGACTGTGGGGGAGGGGATATCACACTCCTCGCTGTGTGATCCGGAAGCAGCGATTTCTGCTCTAGAGTCGGGGGCAGGGAGTGACCATATAACTCGTCATCCAGCTTTCCTAGGATCAGATTTAATCATTTTCTGGACCTGGATCCCGCAGGGGCCTGTACTATGTGATGGGCGGCTCCGTGGGGGAGGAGTCACAGCCGTCCACCAATCACAGTAATGACCATCCTACAAGGATCGGAGATGTCACCGGAAATGGCGGCCTCTCATCACCACATCGGAGGGTGGAGAACTCGTACATGGCGGCACATATTAGCGTAAATCTACCCCAGCCCATTGTCTCTGCCCGGAGGCTGCATACGGATCAGCAGCCTCTCATCTGGTCTTTATGAACTGGTGGGGGTTGTAGTAGCCGCGGCCTCGTGGTGATGGCTGCATTGCGTCAGGACAGGGCATATCCCGGCGCCCTCTGACACCTTGACGCTTCCGCCATTGTCAGCTGGACCTGAGGCCGTCCTGATCCGTCAAGTCCTTACTGCAGAAGATCTGCAGCTCAGTGCCGTCCACCAGGTCCTGCCGGGACAGTCTCCTCCGGAACTCGTCGGTGGTGAAGTAGTAGATGATGGGATCCAGACAGCAGTTCATACTGGCCAGGCACAGCGCCACGGGGTGCAGGGTGAGGATGACCCTCCGCTGCGAGCACGACGCGATCTTCTTGGCTTTGGCCAGAAAATGTAGCGGGAAACTGAAGTGATAAGGAGCGAAGCAGACGAGGAAGACGCCGGCGCAGGTCAGGATCATCTTCAGCGCCTTCCTCTTCTCCCCGAGGTCGTGAGAAGCGGCGTGCGGCTCCCGCAGCGACGTCACCGTCCTCCAGGTGCAGAACACCACGATGAGCAGCGGAGTGACGAAACCGAAGAGCTCGGCCGCTGTCACCGTCACGATGGAGCTGACGAGTCCAATGTCCAGCAGAGGGAGGTCCACGAAGCATTTCTGCTCACTGCCGGCGCCGTCCGTCTCGTTCCCGATCCGTAACAGCGGAAACGCGAGGCAGCTGACGCAGACGAAGATCCAGCCGGCGACGCTGACGTAGACGTCAAACAGCCGCTTCCGGCCGGTGAAGTTGAAGGGGTAGATGAGGTACATGAAGCGGCGGACGCTGATGCAGACCAGGAAGAAGATGCTGGCGTACATGTTCACGTACTTCAGGTAGAAGCAGAACATACAGAGGAAGCGGCCAAACGGCCAGGACTTGTTCAGGTAGTAAAATATCCGCAGCGGCAGCGACAGGACCTGCAGCAAGTCAGCGATGGCGAGGTTAATCATGAAGATGACAGCGCGCTTTGTCTCCTTCTTGTACACGTGGAACACCCAGAGTGCCAGGACGTTCCCGATCAGCCCCGGGATGAAGATGACGGTGTAGGTGATGGCGTACAGGTAATCCCGGAAGCGCTGCTCCTCCCCGCAACCGTCTGTACCATTGTCACCAGTGGGCATCTTCCCCTGCGCAGGGATCCGGGCGAGCAGGGGTTAACGCCAGCTCAGCTCTCCGATACCCCGGAGGTCATGGCTGAGGATCAGGTCCCCGGATTCGCTGCGTTGCATTTCATCGCTAATTCCAAGGGTTTTATAGTCATATTCCTCCCAGGTTCTGTTGGATCCGTCCTCACGGGATTCGCTTTAATGCCATTTATCCGGCAAAAACCGCGATGCCGTCAAAAATAACGAGCTTCATGGTGACCGCTAACACGGACCTGGAACACAGAAAAACACCGAGGTCACGGCTAAAATAATAACGAACGGGTGCGACACAGAAAGCGAGAAACACGGCCGAGACTCTTCACACAACTCCCCGACATCTACAAACTCCCGTAAGTACAAGGGCCGGCGTCCGGTCTGATGGAGAGAGCACAATTCAGGCACGTGCTGCAGACTCCTGGCAGAGCCGATCGGTCCCTGCTGTTTCCCCAAACTTTACTACATAAATCAGTACGATCATCCCCGGCCTCCTGACATCATCACTCTACAGAAACGGCTCAGATCCGTCTCGGTCAAGACAAGGTGGAGACAAGGAGAGGAGAGAGATTGCACTGCTTTAGTTAGTGTTTTATCTCACCTTAGTGCTGAACTCACAGCTACACTGCTCGGTACTGCAGTATAATGTCCTCCATTCATCTGCTTTCTAGTAAGTGTTTTATCTGAACCTAAAACTGATTCACAGCTACTCAGTTCAGTACTACTGTATAATGCTCTCCATGCTGTTGCTTTCTGGTGTTTTATACCATGTCAGTGTTGGATTCACAGCTACACTGCTCAGTACTGCTCTATAATGTCATACACGTGCTGTTTTCTAGTAAGTGTTTTATCTTAGGTCATTGCTTGTTTCACAGCCAAACTGCTCAGTACTGATATATAATGCCCCCCAATCAGCTGTTTTATCTCTTCCCTTTCTGGATTCCTAGTTATACTGCTCAGTACTGCTGTAAAATGTCTTTCATACTGCTGTCTTCTATTGGTTTATCGCATACCTCACAATTAAATTGGTCAGTACTATTGTATAATGTCCTCTATGCTGGTTCTTTCTAGTAAGGGTTCATCTTGATTTACAGCCATGCTGCTCAGTACTGCTATATAATTCCCTCCTTTCTTCTGATTTCTTGTAAATGTGTTACCTCACCCCAAAACTGGATTCACAGCTACTCGGTTCAGTACTGCTGTATAATACTCTCCATGCTGCTGCATTCTGTTAAGAGTTTTATTTAATCTCAGAGCTGGATTCACAGCTATGCTGCTCAGTACTTCTCTATAATGTCATGCATGTGCTCTTTTCTAGTAAGCGCTTTAGCTCATCTCAGTGCTGGATTCACAACTACACTGCTCAGTAGTGCTTCATAACGCCGCCCTCATGCTGCTGTTTCTAGTAAGTGTTTTATCTAAACTGTGTTCTGGATTCCCAGCTACACAGCGTAGTATTACTGTATAATGTCTTTAATGCTGCTGTTTTCTAGTGGTTTATCTCACCCTAGTGCTGGATTCACAGCTACACTGCGCAGTACTGCTGTATAATGTCCTCCATGCTGCTTCTGCTTCTGAACATGTGCTACATAGAGACAGGAGAGCAAGAATTCTTCATGTCTGTGTGTGCTGTGTATGAGAGACCTCATAGCAGCCAGTCTTCATCCACCAGCTCAGAGACAACTGATTATTAGACAGATCCTACAGAGGGGGGAAACTGGTGGAAAGCAGAATAGGAGCCACATAAGGGGCAGAGATGAATCCCCTGAGATGACAGGTAAACTTTCTTGTGCTCATTTCTCACCTTAGGCAGAAAGGGTTAATGAGCGCGGAGCGCTGACAGCGGGGGCTCGGACCCCTCTCCACCCACAGGCGACTCTTCCTCTTTTACTTCTAAGTCATTTCTATTTTTATTTCAAGATTTAGGAAATTTTCTGATTCTTCTCACATGACATCTCCGATGGGAACCCCCAACCCTGCAGTGTCTCAAAGTGACCCCACTATCAGGGGTCGGAGAAAGCGGTGCGGCCGGAGAAGTCTGATAATCCGGCACCTGCCGTAAAGTAATGGCATCACGGCACCTGCCGTAAAGTAATGGCATCACGGCACAGAGGAGTAACGCCGGAGGCGCAGGTCACATGACTGCACCCGAATATTCTCACCACAGGCGGAAGAGCGCAGAACCGGAGACATCAAAATATAAGAGCACTCTGCTGTAATAATCCATAACCTGGTGAATATAAGGGGGCACTCTGCTGTAATAATCCATAACCTGGTGAATATAAGGGGGCACTCTGCTGTAATAATCCATAACCGGGTGAATATAAGGGGGCACTCTGCTGTAATAATCCATAACCTGGTGGATATAAGGGGCACTCTGCTGTAATAATCCATAACCTGGTGAATATAAGGGGGCACTCTGCTGTAATAATCCATAACCTGGTGAATATAAGGGGGCACTCTGCTGTAATAATCCATAACCGGGTGAATATAAGGGGGCACTCTGCTGTAATAATCCATAACCGGGTGAATATAAGGGGGCACTCTGCTGTAATAATCTATAACCGGGTGAATATAAGGGGGCACTCTGCTGTAATAATCCATAACCTGGTGAATATAAGGGGGCACTCTGCTGTAATAATCCATGACCTGGTGAATATAAGGGGGCACTCTGCTGTAAAAATCCATAACCAGGTGAATATAAGGGGGCACTCTGCTGTAGTAATATATAACCTGGTGAATATAAGGGGGCACTCTGCTGTAATAGTCCATAACCTGATGAATATAAGGGGGCACTCTGCTGTAATAATCCATAACCTGGTGAATATAAGGGGGCACTCTGCTGTAATAATCCATAACCTGGTGAATATAAGGGGGCACTCTGCTGTAATAATCCATGACCTGGTGAATATAAGGGGGCACTCTGCTGTAAAAATCCATAACCAGGTGAATATAAGGGGGCACTCTGCTGTAATAATCCATAACCTGATGAATATAAAGGGGCACTCTGATGTAATAATCCATAACCTGGTGAATATAAGGGGGCACTCTGCTGTAATAACCTGTAATCTGGAGAATATAAGGGGGCACTCTGCTGTAGTAATATATAACCTGGTGAATATAAGGGGCACTCTGCTGTAGTAATATATAACCTGGTGAATATAAGGGGGCACTGTGCTGTAATAACCTGTAATCTGGAGAATATAAGGGGGCACTCTGCTGTAGTAATATATAACCTGGTGAATATAAGGGGCACTCTGCTGTAGTAATATATAACCTGGTGAATATAAGGGGGCACTCTGCTGTAATAACCTGTAATCTGGAGAATATAAGGGGGCACTCTGCTGTAGTAATATATAACCTGGTGAATATAAGGGGCACTCTGCTGTAGTAATATATAACCTGGTGAATATAAGGGGGCACTCTGCTGTAGTAATATATAACCTGGTGAATATAAGGGGCACTCTGCTGTAGTAATATATAACCTGGTGAATATAAGGGGGCACTCTGCTGTAGTAATATATAACCTGGTGAATATAAGGGGCACTCTGCTGTAGTAATATATAACCTGGTGAATATAAGGGGCACTGTGCTGTAGTAATATATAACCTGGTGAATATAAGGGGCACTCTGCTGTAGTAATATATAACTTGGTGAATATAAGGGGGCACTCTGCTGTAGTAATATATAACCTGGTGAATATAAGGGGGCACTCTGCTGTAGTAATATATAACCTGGTGAATATAAGGGGGCACTCTGCTGTAGTAATATATAACCTGGTGAATATAAGGGGGCACTCTGCTGTAGTAATATATAACCTGGTGAATATAAGGGGCACAGTGCTGTAATAATCCATAACCTGGTGAATATAAGGGGGCACTCTGCTGTAATAACCTGTAATCTGGTGAATACTGGATATTTCTGAAGAACACACAGCAGAATTTCTGGAACAATGTGCTCTGGACAGACGATGCAGAGAGAAGGCAAGAGAGCTGCAGTGTAAAGCATGGTGGTGAGCCCTGTGATACATTGTAGGTCAGTGAGCTACAAAATGTAAAAAAAAAAAAAAAAAAGAAAAAAAAAAAAAAAAGAAGAGAAGCCCAAAGCCCCCAAACCAGAACCTCGAGGACCACCCGAGCCCTGAGCCGCCCCCGCTACAAGCCCCAGAGGTGAAATAGAGGAAGGTCAGGAAGGTCCTACGTGTGCGGCCGCGGATGGCGGCTCCGACTGATGCTCCCGGTGATCCGGCTCTGCTCCCGGCTGATGCTCCCGGTGATCCGGCTGATGCTCCCGGTGATCCGGCTCTGCTCCCGGCTGATGCTCCCGGTGATCCGGCTGATGCTCCCGGTGATCCGGCTCTGGACGTCCCTTCTTTAATCCACACTTGAGGTTCTCACAGCCGAGGTCGGGTGGGGGGAGACGACCTGACACCCGCAGAAACCCCCTCACTGAGACCAGGGCGCGACTACAACTCCCAGCAGACTGTAGCAGCGCCCCTGCACTGACAGTGACTGACCGCAGGGGGCGGGGCTCGGGCTCTGTGCACACGGAGGTTTGGAGCGGAAACGTCAGGTTTTTGAGGAGAATTTTGGAGAAAAGCTCAATATCTGCCCCCGAAATGCATCAAGAAATTCAGTGTGAACAAAGCCTGTCTGATAGGAGAAACCGGACATCCAACCCCTGTATCTAATCCTCTCCTGTGTGATGCTGTCTGCTGAGCTGTGTATCTAATCCTATCCTGTGTGATGCTGTCTGCTGAGCTGTGTATCTAATCCTATCCTGTGTGATACTGTGTGCTGAGCAGTGTATCTAATCCTGTCCTGTGTGATACTGTCTGCTGAGCCGTGTATCTAATCCTATCCTGTGTGATACTGTCTGCTGAGCCGTGTATCTAATCCTATCCTGTATGATACTGTCTGCTGAGCTGTGTATCTAATCCTATCCTGTGTGATACTGTCTGCTGAGCCGTGTATCTAATCCTATCCTGTATGATACTGTCTGCTGAGCCGTGTATCTAATCTTATCCTGTGTGATACTGTCTGCTGAGCCATGTATCTAATCTTATCCTGTGTGATACTGTCTGCTGAGCCGTGTATCTAATCCTATCCTGTGAGATACTGTCTGCTGAGCTGTGTATCTAATCCTATCCTGTGTGATACTGTCTGCTGAGCCGTGTATCTAATCCTCTCCTGTGTGATACTGTCTGCTGAGCCGTGTATCTAATCCTATCCTGTATGATACTGTCTGCTGAGCGCTGTATCTAATCCTATCCTGTGTGATACTGTCTGCTGAGCGCTGTATCTAATCCTATCCTGTATGATACTGTCTGCTGAGCTGTGTATCTAATCCTATCCTGTGTGATACTGTGTGCTGAGCAGTGTATCTAATCCTGTCCTGTGTGATACTGTCTGCTGAGCCGTGTATCTAATCCTATCCTGTATGATACTGTCTGCTGAGCTGTGTATCTAATCCTCTCCTGTGTGATACTGTCTGCTGAGCTGTGTATCTAATCCTGTCCTGTGTGATACTGTCTGCTGAGCCCTGTATCTAATCCTGTCCTGTGTGATACTGTCTGCTGAGGTGTGTATCTAATCCTATCCTGTGTGATACTGTCTGCTGAGCCGTGTATCTAATCCTATCCTGTGTGATACTGTCTGCTGAGCCGTGTATCTAATCCTATCCTGTGTGATACTGTCTGCTGAGCCCTGTATCTAATCCTGTCCTGTGTGATACTGTCTGCTGAGCCGTGTATCTAATCCTATCCTGTGTGATACTGTCTGCTGAGCCGTGTATCTAATCCTGTCCTGTGTGATACTGTCTGCTGAGCCGTGTATCTAATCCTATCCTGTGTGATACTGTCTGCTGAGCCGTGTATCTAATCCTGTCCTGTGTGATACTGTCTGCTGAGCCGTGTATCTAATCCTATCCTGTATGATACTGTCTGCTGAGCTGTGTATCTAATCCTCTCCTGTGTGATACTGTCTGCTGAGCCGTGTATCTAATCCTGTCCTGTGTG
This sequence comes from Phyllobates terribilis, assembly GCF_046119375.1. Classification (NCBI taxonomy): domain Eukaryota; kingdom Metazoa; phylum Chordata; class Amphibia; order Anura; family Dendrobatidae; genus Phyllobates; species Phyllobates terribilis. Next base: position 435,062,876 of record NW_027362767.1, on the reverse strand, counting down.
ATACTGTTTGCTGAGCCGTGTATCTAATCCTATCCTGTGTGATACTGTCTGCTGAGCTGTGCATCTAATCCTCTCCTGTGTGATACTGTCTGCTGAGCCGTGTATCTAATCCTATCCTGTGTGATACTGTCTGCTGAGCCGTGTATCTAATCCTATCCTGTGTGATGCTGTCTGCTGAGCCCTGTATCTAATCCTGTCCTGTGTGATACTGTCTGCTGAGCTGTGTATCTAATCCTCTCCTGTGTGATACTGTCTGCTGAGCTGTGTATCTAATCCCATCCTGTGTGATACTGTCTGCTGAGCTGTGTATCTAATCCTATCCTGTGTGATACTGTCTGCTGAGCCGTGTATCTAATCCTATCCTGTGTGATACTGTCTGCTGAGCTGTGCATCTAATCCTCTCCTGTGTGATACTGTCTGCTGAGCCGTGTATCTAATCCTATCCTGTGTGATACTGTCTGCTGAGCCGTGTATCTAATCCTATCCTGTGTGATACTGTCTGCTGAGCCGTGTATCTAATCCTATCCTGTGTGATACTGTCTGCTGAGCCGTGTATCTAATCCTCTCCTGTGTGATACTGTCTGCTGAGCCGTGTATCTAATCCTATCCTGTATGATACTGTCTGCTGAGCCGTGTATCTAATCCTATCCTGTGTGATACAGTCTGCTGAGCTGTGTATCTAATCCTCTCCTGTGTGATACTGTCTGCTGAGCCGTGTATCTAATCCTATCCTGTGTGATACTGTCTGCTGAGCCGTGTATCTAATCCTCTCCTGTGTGATACTGTCTGCTGAGCCGTGTATCTAATCCTATCCTGTGTGATACCGTCTGCTGAGCCGTGTATCTAATCCTATCCTGTGTGATACCGTCTGCTGAGCCGTGTATCTAATCCTATCCTGTGTGATACTGTCTGCTGAGCCGTGTATCTAATCCTATCCTGTGTGATACTGTCTGCTGAGCCGTGTATCTAATCCTACCCTGTGTGATACTGTCTGCTGAGCTGTGTATCTAATCCTCTCCTGTGTGATACCGTCTGCTGAGCCGTGTATCTAATCCTATCCTGTGTGATACCGTCTGCTGAGCCGTGTATCTAATCCTATCCTGTGTGATACTGTCTGCTGAGCCGTGTATCTAATCCTACCCTGTGTGATACTGTCTGCTGAGCTGTGTATCTAATCCTCTCCTGTGTGATACTGTCTGCTGAGCCGTGTATCTAATCCTACTATGTGTGATACTGTCTGCTGAGCCGTGTATCTAATCCCATGTGTGATACTGTCTGCTGAGCCGTGTATCTAATCCTATCCTGTGTGATACTGTCTGCTGAGCCGTGTATCTAATCCTATCCTGTGTGATACTGTCTGCTGAGCTGTGTATCTAATCCTATCCTGTGTGATACTGTCTGCTGAGCTGTGTATCTAATCCTATGTGTGATACTGTCTTCTGATCAGTGTATCTAATCCTGTCCTGTGTGATACTGTCTGCTGAGCCGTGTATCTAATCCTATCCTGTGTGATACTGTCTGCTGAGCCGTGTATCTAATCCTATCCTGTGTGATACTGTCTGCTGAGCCGTGTATCTAATCCTATCCTGTGTGATACTGTCTGCTGAGCTGTGTATCTAATCCTATCCTGTGTGATACTGTCTGCTGAGCCGTGTATCTAATCCTATGTGTGATACTGTCTTCTGATCAGTGTATCTAATCCTGTCCTGTGTGATACTGTCTGCTGAGCCGTGTATCTAATCCTATCCTGTGTGATACTGTCTGCTGAGCCGTGTATCTAATCCTATCCTGTGTGATACTGTCTGCTGAGCCGTGTATCTAATCCTATCCTGTGTGATACTGTCTGCTGAGCCGTGTATCTAATCCTATCCTGTGTGATACTGTCTGCTGAGCCGTGTATCTAATCCTCTCCTGTGTGATACTGTCTGCTGAGCCGTGTATCTAATCCTATCCTGTGTGATACTGTCTGCTGAGCCGTGTATCTAATCCTCTCCTGTGTGATACTGTCTGCTGAGCCGTGTATCTAATCCTATCCTGTGTGATACTGTCTGCTGAGCCGTGTATCTAATCCTATCCTGTGTGATACTGTCTGCTGAGCCGTGTATCTAATCCTATCCTGCGTGATACTGACTGCTGAGCAGTGTATCTAATCCTATCCTGTGTGATACTGTCTGCTGAGCAATGTATCTAATCCTATCCTGTGTGATACTGTCTGCTGAGCCGTGTATCTAATCCTATCCTGTGTGATACTGTCTGCTGAGCCGTGTATCTAATCCTATCCTGTGTGATACTGTCCGCTGAGCCGTGTATCTAATCCTATCCTGTGTGATACTGTCTGCTGAGCCGTGTATCTAATCCTATCCTGTGTGATACTGTCTGCTGAGTCGTGTATCTAATCCTATCCTGTGTGATACTGTCTGCTGAGCCTTGTATCTAATCCTATCCTGTGTGATACTGTCTGCTGAGCCCTGTATCTAATCCTGTCCTGTGTGATACTGTCTGCTGAGCTGTGTATCTAATCCTATCCTGTGTGATACTGTCTGCTGAGCCGTGTATCTAATCCTCTCCTGTGTGATACTGTCTGCTGAGCCGTGTATCTAATCCTATCCTGTGTGATACTGTCTGCTGAGCCGTGTATCTAATCCTATCCTGTGTGATACTGTCTGCTGAGCCGTGTATCTAATCCTATCCTGTGTGATACTGTCTGCTGAGCCGTGTATCTAATCCTCTCCTGTGTGATACTGTCTGCTGAGCCGTGTATCTAATCCTATCCTGTGTGATACTGTCTGCTGAGCCGTGTATCTAATCCTCTCCTGTGTGATACTGTCTGCTGAGCCGTGTATCTAATCCTATCCTGTGTGATACTGTCTGCTGAGCCGTGTATCTAATCCTATCCTGTGTGATACTGTCTGCTGAGCCGTGTATCTAATCCTATCCTGCGTGATACTGACTGCTGAGCAGTGTATCTAATCCTATCCTGTGTGATACTGTCTGCTGAGCAATGTATCTAATCCTATCCTGTGTGATGCTGTCTGCTGAGCCGTGTATCTAATCCTATCCTGTGTGATACTGTCTGCTGAGCCGTGTATCTAATCCTATCCTGTGTGATACTGTCTGCTGAGCCGTGTATCTAATCCTATCCTGTGTGATACTGTCTGCTGAGCCGTGTATCTAATCCTATCCTGTGTGATACTGTCTGCTGAGTCGTGTATCTAATCCTATCCTGTGTGATACTGTCTGCTGAGCCTTGTATCTAATCCTATCCTGTGTGATACTGTCTGCTGAGCCTTGTATCTAATCCTATCCTGTGTGATACTGTCTGCTGAGCCGTGTATCTAATCCTATCCTGTGTGATGCTGTCTGCTGAGCCGTGTATCTAATCCTATCCTGTGTGATACTGTCTGCTGAGTCGTGTATCTAATCCTGTCCTGTGTGATACTGTCTGCTGAGCCGTGTATCTAATCCTGTCCTTTGTGATACTGTCTGCTGAGCCGTGTATCTAATCCTGTCCTGTGTGATACTGTCTGCTGAGCTGTATCTAATCCTCTCCTGTGTGATACTGTCTGCTGAGCTGTGTATCTAATCCTGTCCTGTGTGATACTGTCTGCTGAGCCGTGTATCTAATCCTCTCCTGTGTGATACTGTCTGCTGAGCCGTGTATCTAATCCTGTCCTGTGTGATACTGTCTGCTGAGCCGTGTATCTAATCCTCTCCTGTGTGATACTGTCTGCTGAGCTGTATCTAATCCTCTCCTGTGTGATACTGTCTGCTGAGCTGTATCTAATCCTATCCTGTGTGATACTGTCTGCTGAGCTGTGTATCTAATCCTCTCCTGTGTGATACTGTCTGCTGAGCTGTATCTAATCCTATCCTGTGTGATACTGTCTGCTGAGCCGTGTATCTAATCCTATCCTGTGTGATACTGTCTACTGACCCGTGTATCTAATCCTATCCTGTGTGATACTGTCTGCTGAGCCGTGTATCTAATCCTATCCTGTGTGATACTGTCTACTGACCCGTGTATCTAATCCTATCCTGTGTGATACTGTCTGCTGAGCCGTGTATCTAATCCTATCCTGTGTGATACTGTCTGCTGAGCCGTGTATCTAATCCTATCCTGTGTGATACTGTCTACTGACCCGTGTATCTAATCCTATCCTGTGTGATACTGTCTGCTGAGCTGTGTATCTAATCCTATCCTGTGTGATACTGTCTGCTGAACTGTGTATCTAATCCCATCCTGTGTGATACTGTCTGCTGAGCTGTGTATCTAATCCTATCCTGTGTGATACTGTTTGCTGAGCCGTGTATCTAATCCTATCCTGTGTGATACTGTCTGCTGAGCCGTGTATCTAATCCTGTCATGTGTGATATTGTCTGCTGAGCTGTGTATCTAATCCTCTCCTGTGTGATACTATCTGCTGAGCCGTGTATCTAATCCTATCCTGTGTGATACTGACTGCTGAGCCGTGTATCTAATCCTATCCTGTGTGATACTGACTGCTGAGCCGTGTATCTAATCCTATCCTGTGTGATACTGTCTGCTGAGCCGTGTATCTAATCCTGTCATGTGTGATACTGTCTGCTGAGCTGTGTATCTAATCCTGTCCTGTGTGATACTGTCTGCTGAGCCGTGTATCTAATCCTCTCCTGTGTGATACTGTCTGCTGAGCCGTGTATCTAATCCTGTCCTGTGTGATACTGTCTGCTGAGCCGTGTATCTAATCCTCTCCTGTGTGATACTGTCTGCTGAGCTGTATCTAATCCTCTCCTGTGTGATACTGTCTGCTGAGCTGTATCTAATCCTATCCTGTGTGATACTGTCTGCTGAGCTGTGTATCTAATCCTCTCCTGTGTGATACTGTCTGCTGAGCTGTATCTAATCCTATCCTGTGTGATACTGTCTGCTGAGCCGTGTATCTAATCCTATCCTGTGTGATACTGTCTACTGACCCGTGTATCTAATCCTATCCTGTGTGATACTGTCTGCTGAGCCGTGTATCTAATCCTATCCTGTGTGATACTGTCTACTGACCCGTGTATCTAATCCTATCCTGTGTGATACTGTCTGCTGAGCCGTGTATCTAATCCTATCCTGTGTGATACTGTCTGCTGAGCCGTGTATCTAATCCTATCCTGTGTGATACTGTCTACTGACCCGTGTATCTAATCCTATCCTGTGTGATACTGTCTGCTGAGCTGTGTATCTAATCCTATCCTGTGTGATACTGTCTGCTGAACTGTGTATCTAATCCCATCCTGTGTGATACTGTCTGCTGAGCTGTGTATCTAATCCTATCCTGTGTGATACTGTTTGCTGAGCCGTGTATCTAATCCTATCCTGTGTGATACTGTCTGCTGAGCCGTGTATCTAATCCTGTCATGTGTGATATTGTCTGCTGAGCTGTGTATCTAATCCTCTCCTGTGTGATACTATCTGCTGAGCCGTGTATCTAATCCTATCCTGTGTGATACTGACTGCTGAGCCGTGTATCTAATCCTATCCTGTGTGATACTGACTGCTGAGCCGTGTATCTAATCCTATCCTGTGTGATACTGTCTGCTGAGCCGTGTATCTAATCCTGTCATGTGTGATACTGTCTGCTGAGCTGTGTATCTAATCCTGTCCTGTGTGATACTGTCTGCTGAGCTGTGTATCTAATCCTATCCTGTGTGATACTGTCTGCTGAGCCGTGTATCTAATCCTGTCATGTGTGATACTGTCTGCTGAGCCGTGTATCTAATCCTGTCATGTGTGATACTGTCTGCTGAGCTGTGTATCTAATCCTGTCCTGTGTGATACTGTCTGCTGAGCTGTGTATCTAATCCTCTCCTGTATGATACTGTCTGCTGAGCCGTGTATCTAATCCTATCCTGTGTGATACTGCCTGCTGAGCCATGTATCTAATCCTATCCTGTGTGATACTGTCTGTTGAGCTGTGTATCTAATCCTATCCTGTGTGATACTCCCTGCTGAGCCGTGTATCTAATCCTATCCTGTGTGATACTGTTTGCTGAGCCGTGTATCTAATCCTATCCTGCGTGATACTGTCTGCTGAACTGTGTATCTAATCCCATCCTGTGTGATACTGTCTGCTGAGCCGTGTATCTAATCCTGTCATGTGTGATACTGTCTGCTGAGCTGTGTATCTAATCCTATCCTGTGTGATACTGTCTGCTGAGCCGTGTATCTAATCCTCTCCTGCGTGATACTGTCTGCTGAGCTGTGTATCTAATCCTCTCCTGTGTGATACTGCCTGCTGAGCTGTGTATCTAATCCTATCCTGTGTGATACTGTCTGCTGAGCTGTGTATCTAATCCTATCCTGTGTGATACTGTCTGCTGAGCCGTGTGTCTAATCCTTTCCTGTGTGATACTGTCTGCTGAGCTGTGTATCTAATCCTATCCTGTGTGATACTGTCTGCTGAGCCATGTATCTAATCCTAGACTGTGTGATACTGTCTGCTGAGCCGTGTATCTAATCCTATCCTGTGTGATACTGTCTCCTGAGCCGTGTATCTAATCCTATCCTGTGTGATACTGTCTGCTGAGCCGTGTATCTAATCCTCTCCTGTGTGATACTGTCTGCTGAGCTGTGTATCTAATCCTATCCTGTGTGATACTGTCTGCTGAGCTGTGTATCTAATCCTATCCTGTATGATACTGTCTGCTGAGCCGTGTATCTAATCCTATCCTGTGTGATACTGTCTGCTGAGCCGTGTATCTAATCCTCTCCTGTGTGATACTGTCTGCTGAGCCGTGTATCTAATCCTATCCTGTGTGATACCATCTGCTGAGCCGTGTATCTAATCCTATCCTGTGCGATACCGTCTGCTGAGCCGTGTATCTAATCCTACTATGTGTGATACTGTCTGCTGAGATGTGTATCTAATCCTATCCTGTGTGATACTGTCTGCTGAGCCGTGTATCTAATCCTATCCTGTGTGATACTGTCTGCTGAGCTGTGTATCTAATCCTATCCTGTATGATACTGTCTGCTGAGCCGTGTATCTAATCCTATCCTGTGTGATACTGTCTGCTGAGCTGTGTATCTAATCCTATCCTGTGTGATACTGTCTGCTGAGCCGTGTATCTAATCCTATCCTGTGTGATACTGTCTGCTGAGCTTTGTATCTAATCCTATCCTGTGTGATACTGTCTGCTGAGCCGTGTATCTAATCCTATCCTGTGTGATACTGTCTGCTGAGCTGTGTATCTAATCCTATCCTGTGTGATACTGTCTGCTGAGCCGTGTATCTAATCCTATCCTGTGTGATACTGTCTGCTGAGCTGTGTATCTAATCCTATCCTGTGTGATACTGTCTGCTGAGCTGTGTATCTAATCCTATCCTGTGTGATACTGTCTGCTGAGCCGTGTATCTAATCCTCTCCTGTGTGATACTGTCTGCAGAGCCGTGTATCTAATCCTCTCCTGTGTGATACTGTCTGCAGAGCCGTGTATCTAATCCTCTCCTGTGTGATACTGTCTGCTGAGCCTTGTATCTAATCCTATCCTGTGTGATACTGTCTGCTGAGCCGTGTATCTAATCCTACTATGTGTGATACTGTCTGCTGAGCTGTGTATCTAATCCTATCCTGTGTGATACTGTCTGCTGAGCCGTGTATCTAATCCTATCCTGTATGATACTGTCTGCTGAGCCGTGTATCTCATCCTATCCAGTGTGATACTGTCTGCTGAGCTGTGTATCTAATCCTATCCTGTGTGATACTGTCTGCTGAGCCGTGTATCTAATCCTATCCTGTGTGATACTGTCTGCTGAGCTGTGTATCTAATCCTATCCTGTGTGATACTGTCTGCTGAGCCGTGTATCTAATCCTGTCATGTGTGATACTGTCTGCTGAGCTGTGTATCTAATCCTATCCTGTGTGATACTGTCTGCTGAGCCGTGTATCTAATCCTATCCTGTGTGATACTGTCTGCTGAGCCATGTATCTAATCCTATCCTGTGAGATACTGTCTGCTGAGCCGTGTATCTAATCCTATCCAGTGTGATACTGTCTGCTGAGCCGTGTATCTAATCCTCTCCTGTGTGATACTGTCTGCTGAGCTGTGTATCTAATCATATCCTGTGTGATACTGTCTGCTGAGCCATGTATCTAATCCTAGACTGTGTGATACTGTCTGCTGAGCCGTGTATCTAATCTTCTCCTGTGTGATACTGTCTGCTGAGCCGTGTATCTAATCTTCTCCTGTGTGATACTGTCTGCTGAGCCGTGTATCTAATCCTCTCCTGTGTGATACTGTCTGCTGAGCCGTGTATCTAATCCTATCATGTGTGATACTGTCTGCTGAGCTGTGTATCTAATCCTATCCTGTGTGATACTGTCTGCTGAGCCGTGTATCTAATCTTCTCCTGTGTGATACTGTCTGCTGAGCTGTGTATCTAATCCTGTCCTGTGTGATACTGTCTGCTGAGCCGTGTATCTAATCCTATCCTGTGTGATACTGTCTGCTGAGCCGTGTATCTAATCCTGTCATGTGTGATACTGTCTGCTGAGCCGTGTATCTAATCCTGTCATGTGTGATACTGTCTGCTGAGCTGTGTATCTAATCCTGTCCTGTGTGATACTGTCTGCTGAGCTGTGTATCTAATCCTCTCCTGTATGATACTGTCTGCTGAGCCGTGTATCTAATCCTATCCTGTGTGATACTGCCTGCTGAGCCGTGTATCTAATCCTATCCTGTGTGATACTGTCTGTTGAGCTGTGTATCTAATCCTATCCTGTGTGATACTCCCTGCTGAGCCGTGTATCTAATCCTATCCTGTGTGATACTGTTTGCTGAGCCGTGTATCTAATCCTATCCTGCGTGATACTGTCTGCTGAACTGTGTATCTAATCCCATCCTGTGTGATACTGTCTGCTGAGCCGTGTATCTAATCCTGTCATGTGTGATACTGTCTGCTGAGCTGTGTATCTAATCCTATCCTGTGTGATACTGTCTGCTGAGCCGTGTATCTAATCCTCTCCTGCGTGATACTGTCTGCTGAGCTGTGTATCTAATCCTCTCCTGTGTGATACTGCCTGCTGAGCTGTGTATCTAATCCTTTCCTGTGTGATACTGTCTGCTGAGCTGTGTATCTAATCCTATCCTGTGTGATACTGTCTGCTGAGCCATGTATCTAATCCTAGACTGTGTGATACTGTCTGCTGAGCCGTGTATCTAATCCTATCCTGTGTGATACTGTCTGCTGAGCCGTGTATCTAATCCTACTATGTGTGATACTGTCTGCTGAGCTGTGTATCTAATCCTATCCTGTGTGATACTGTCTGCTGAGCTGTGTATCTAATCCTATCCTGTATGATACTGTCTGCTGAGCCGTGTATCTAATCCTATCCTGTGTGATACTGTCTGCTGAGCCGTGTATCTAATCCTCTCCTGTGTGATACTGTCTGCTGAGCCGTGTATCTAATCCTATCCTGTGTGATACCATCTGCTGAGCCGTGTATCTAATCCTATCCTGTGCGATACCGTCTGCTGAGCCGTGTATCTAATCCTACTATGTGTGATACTGTCTGCTGAGATGTGTATCTAATCCTATCCTGTGTGATACTGTCTGCTGAGCCGTGTATCTAATCCTATCCTGTGTGATACTGTCTGCTGAGCTGTGTATCTAATCCTATCCTGTATGATACTGTCTGCTGAGCCGTGTATCTAATCCTATCCTGTGTGATACTGTCTGCTGAGCTGTGTATCTAATCCTATCCTGTGTGATACTGTCTGCTGAGCCGTGTATCTAATCCTATCCTGTGTGATACTGTCTGCTGAGCTTTGTATCTAATCCTCTCCTGTGTGATACTGTCTGCTGAGCTGTGTATCTAATCCTATCCTGTGTGATACTGTCTGCTGAGCCGTGTATCTAATCCTATCCTGTGTGATACTGTCTGCTGAGCTTTGTATCTAATCCTATCCTGTGTGATACTGTCTGCAGAGCCGTGTATCTAATCCTCTCCTGTGTGATACTGTCTGCAGAGCCGTGTATCTAATCCTCTCCTGTGTGATACTGTCTGCTGAGCCTTGTATCTAATCCTATCCTGTGTGATACTGTCTGCTGAGCCGTGTATCTAATCCTACTATGTGTGATACTGTCTGCTGAGCTGTGTATCTAATCCTATCCTGTGTGATACTGTCTGCTGAGCCGTGTATCTAATCCTATCCTGTATGATACTGTCTGCTGAGCCGTGTATCTCATCCTATCCAGTGTGATACTGTCTGCTGAGCTGTGTATCTAATCCTATCCTGTGTGATACTGTCTGCTGAGCCGTGTATCTAATCCTATCCTGTGTGATACTGTCTGCTGAGCTGTGTATCTAATCCTATCCTGTGTGATACTGTCTGCTGAGCCGTGTATCTAATCCTGTCATGTGTGATACTGTCTGCTGAGCTGTGTATCTAATCCTATCCTGTGTGATACTGTCTGCTGAGCCGTGTATCTAATCCTATCCTGTGTGATACTGTCTGCTGAGCCATGTATCTAATCCTCTCCTGTGTGATAGTCTGCTGAGCCGTGTATCTAATCCTCTCCTGTGTGATACTGTCTGCTGAGCCGTGTATCTAATCCTATCCTGTGTGATACTGTCTGCTGAGCTGTGTATCTAATCCTATCCTGTATGATACTGTCTGCTGAGCCGTGTATCTAATCCTATCCTGTGTGATACTGTCTGCTGAGCTGTGTATCTAATCCTATCCTGTGTGATACTGTCTGCTGAGCCGTGTATCTAATCCTATCCTGTGTGATACTGTCTGCTGAGCTTTGTATCTAATCCTCTCCTGTGTGATACTGTCTGCTGAGCTGTGTATCTAATCCTATCCTGTGTGATACTGTCTGCTGAGCCGTGTATCTAATCCTATCCTGTGTGATACTGTCTGCTGAGCTTTGTATCTAATCCTATCCTGTGTGATACTGTCTGCAGAGCCGTGTATCTAATCCTCTCCTGTGTGATACTGTCTGCAGAGCCGTGTATCTAATCCTCTCCTGTGTGATACTGTCTGCTGAGCCTTGTATCTAATCCTATCCTGTGTGATACTGTCTGCTGAGCCGTGTATCTAATCCTACTATGTGTGATACTGTCTGCTGAGCTGTGTATCTAATCCTATCCTGTGTGATACTGTCTGCTGAGCCGTGTATCTAATCCTATCCTGTATGATACTGTCTGCTGAGCCGTGTATCTCATCCTATCCAGTGTGATACTGTCTGCTGAGCTGTGTATCTAATCCTATCCTGTGTGATACTGTCTGCTGAGCCGTGTATCTAATCCTATCCTGTGTGATACTGTCTGCTGAGCTGTGTATCTAATCCTATCCTGTGTGATACTGTCTGCTGAGCCGTGTATCTAATCCTGTCATGTGTGATACTGTCTGCTGAGCTGTGTATCTAATCCTATCCTGTGTGATACTGTCTGCTGAGCCGTGTATCTAATCCTATCCTGTGTGATACTGTCTGCTGAGCCATGTATCTAATCCTCTCCTGTGTGATAGTCTGCTGAGCCGTGTATCTAATCCTCTCCTGTGTGATACTGTCTGCTGAGCCGTGTATCTAATCCTCTCCTGTGTGATACTGTCTGCTGAGCCATGTATCTAATCCTATCCTGTGAGATACTGTCTGCTGAGCCGTGTATCTAATCCTATCCAGTGTGATACTGTCTGCTGAGCCGTGTATCTAATCCTCTCCTGTGTGATACTGTCTGCTGAGCTGTGTATCTAATCATATCCTGTGTGATACTGTCTGCTGAGCCATGTATCTAATCCTAGACTGTGTGATACTGTCTGCTGAGCCGTGTATCTAATCTTCTCCTGTGTGATACTGTCTGCTGAGCCGTGTATCTAATCTTCTCCTGTGTGATACTGTCTGCTGAGCCGTGTATCTAATCCTCTCCTGTGTGATACTGTCTGCTGAGCCGTGTATCTAATCCTATCATGTGTGATACTGTCTGCTGAGCTGTGTATCTAATCCTATCCTGTGTGATACTGTCTGCTGAGCCGTGTATCTAATCTTCTCCTGTGTGATACTGTCTGCTGAGCCGTGTATCTAATCCTATCCTGTGTGATACTGTCTGCTGAGCCGTGTATCTAATCTTCTCCTGTGTGATACTGTCTGCTGAGCCGTGTATCTAATCCTCTCCTGTGTGATACTGTCTGCTGAGCCGTGTATCTAATCCTATCCTGTGTGATACCGTCTGCTGAGCTGTGTATCTAATCCTATCCTGTGTGATACTGTCTGCTGAGCCCTGTATCTAATCCTGTCCTGTGTGATACTGTTTGCTGAGCCGTGTATCTAATCCTATCCTGTGTGATGCTGTCTGCTGAGCCCTGTATCTAATCCTGTCCTGTGTGATACTGTCTGCTGAGCCCTGTATCTAATCCTATCCTGTGTGATACTGTCTGCTGAGCTGTGCATCTAATCCTCTCCTGTGTGATACTGTCTGCTGAGCCGTGTATCTAATCCTATCCTGTGTGATACTGTCTGCTGAGCCGTGTATCTAATCCTATCCTGTGTGATACTGTCTGCTGAGCCGTGTATCTAATCCTATCCTGTGTGATGCTGTCTGCTGAGCCCTGTATCTAATCCTGTCCTGTGTGATACTGTCTGCTGAGCTGTGTATCTAATCCTCTCCTGTGTGATACTGTCTGCTGAGCTGTGTATCTAATCCTATCCTGTGTGATACTGTCTGCTGAGCCGTGTATCTAATCCTATCCTGTGTGATACTGTCTGCTGAGCTGTGCATCTAATCCTCTCCTGTGTGATACTGTCTGCTGAGCCGTGTATCTAATCCTATCCTGTGTGATACTGTCTGCTGAGCCGTGTATCTAATCCTATCCTGTGTGATACTGTCTGCTGAGCCGTGTATCTAATCCTCTCCTGTGTGATACTGTCTGCTGAGCCGTGTATCTAATCCTATCCTGTATGATACTGTCTGCTGAGCCGTGTATCTAATCCTATCCTGTGTAATACAGTCTGCTGAGCTGTGTATCTAATCCTCTCCTGTGTGATACTGTCTGCTGAGCCGTGTATCTAATCCTATCCTGTGTGATACTGTCTGCTGAGCCGTGTATCTAATCCTCTCCTGTGTGATACTGTCTGCTGAGCCGTGTATCTAATCCTATCCTGTGTGATACTGTCTGCTGAGCCGTGTATCTAATCCTATCCTGTGTGATACTGCCTGCTGAGCCGTGTATCTAATCCTATCCTGCGTGATACTGACTGCTGAGCCGTGTATCTAATCCTATCCTGTGTGATACTGTCTGCTGAGCCGTGTATCTAATCCTATCCTGTGTGATACTGTCTGCTGAGCCGTGTATCTAATCCTATCCTGTGTGATACTGTCTGCTGAGCCGTGTATCTAATCCTATCCTGTGTGATACTGTCTGCTGAGTCGTGTATCTAATCCTATCCTGTGTGATACTGTCTGCTGAGCCTTGTATCTAATCCTATCCTGTGTGATACTGTCTGCTGAGCCCTGTATCTAATCCTGTCCTGTGTGATACTGTCTGCTGAGCTGTGTATCTAATCCTATCCTGTGTGATACTGTCTGCTGAGCCGTGTATCTAATCCTCTCCTGTGTGATACTGTCTGCTGAGCCGTGTATCTAATCCTATCCTGTGTGATACTGTCTGCTGAGCCGTGTATCTAATCCTATCCTGTGTGATACTGACTGCTGAGCCGTGTATCTAATCCTATCCTGTGTGATACTGTCTGCTGAGCCGTGTATCTAATCCTATCCTGTGTGATACTGTCTGCTGAGCCGTGTATCTAATCCTATCCTGTGTGATACTGTCTGCTGAGCCGTGTATCTAATCCTATCCTGTGTGATACTGTCTGCTGAGCCGTGTATCTAATCCTATCCTGTGTGATACTGTCTGCTGAGCCGTGTATCTAATCCTCTCCTGTGTGATACTGTCTGCTGAGCCGTGTATCTAATCCTATCCTGTGTGATACTGTCTGCTGAGCCGTGTATCTAATCCTCTCCTGTGTGATACTGTCTGCTGAGCCGTGTATCTAATCCTATCCTGTGTGATACTGTCTGCTGAACCGTGTATCTAATCCTATCCTGTGTGATACTGTCTGCTGAGCCGTGTATCTAATCCTATCCTGCGTGATACTGACTGCTGAGCAGTGTATCTAATCCTATCCTGTGTGATACTGTCTGCTGAGCAATGTATCTAATCCTATCCTGTGTGATACTGTCTGCTGAGCCGTGTATCTAATCCTATCCTGTGTGATACTGTCTGCTGAGCCGTGTATCTAATCCTATCCTGTGTGATACTGTCTGCTGAGCCGTGTATCTAATCCTATCCTGTGTGATACTGTCTGCTGAGCCGTGTATCTAATCCTATCCTGTGCGATACTGTCTGCTGAGTCGTGTATCTAATCCTCTCCTGTGTGATACTGTCTGCTGAGCCCTGTATCTAATCCTGTCCTGTGTGATACTGTCTGCTGAGCTGTGTATGTAATCCTCTCCTGTGTGATACTGTCTGCTGAGCCCTGTATCTAATCCTGTCCTGTGTGATACTGTCTGCTGAGCTGTGTATCTAATCCTATCCTGTGTGATACTGTCTGCTGAGCCGTGTATCTAATCCTCTCCTGTGTGATACTGTCTGCTGAGCCGTGTATCTAATCCTATCCTGTGTGATACTGTCTGCTGAGCCGTGTATCTAATCCTGTCCTGTGTGATACTGTCTGCTGAGCCGTGTATCTAATCCTATCCTGTGTGATACTGTCTGCTGAGCCGTGTATCTAATCCTCTCCTGTGTGATACTGTCTGCTGAGCCGTGTATCTAATCCTATCCTGTGTGATACTGTCTGCTGAGCCGTGTATCTAATCCTCTCCTGTGTGATACTGTCTGCTGAGCCGTGTATCTAATCCTATCCTGTGTGATACTGTCTGCTGAGCCGTGTATCTAATCCTATCCTGTGTGATACTGTCTGCTGAGCCGTGTATCTAATCCTATCCTGATGTGATACTGACTGCTGAGCAGTGTATCTAATCCTATCCTGTGTGATACTGTCTGCTGAGCAATGTATCTAATCCTATCCTGTGTGATACTGTCTGCTGAGCCGTGTATCTAATCCTATCCTGTGTGATACTGTCTGCTGAGCCGTGTATCTAATCCTATCCTGTGTGATACTGTCTGCTGAGCCGTGTATCTTATCCTATCCTGTGTGATACTGTCTGCTGAGCCGTGTATCTAATCCTATCCTGTGTGATACTGTCTGCTGAGTCGTGTATCTAATCCTAACCTGTGTGATACTGTCTGCTGAGCCTTGTATCTAATCCTATCCTATGTGATACTGTCTGCTGAGCCCTGTATCTAATCCTGTCCTGTGTGATACTGTCTGCTGAGCTGTGTATCTAATCCTATCCTGTGTGATACTGTCTGCTGAGCCGTGTATCTAATCCTCTCCTGTGTGATACTGTCTGCTGAGCCGTGTATCTAATCCTATCCTGTGTGATACTGTCTGCTGAGCCGTGTATCTAATCCTATCCTGTGTGATACTGTCTGCTGAGCCGTGTATCTAATCCTATCCTGTGTGATACTGTCTGCTGAGCCGTGTATCTAATCCTCTCCTGTGTGATACTGTCTGCTGAGCCGTGTATCTAATCCTATCCTGTGTGATACTGTCTGCTGAGCCGTGTATCTAATCCTCTCCTGTGTGATACTGTCTGCTGAGCCGTGTATCTAATCCTATCCTGTGTGAGACTGTCTGCTGAGCCGTGTATCTAATCCTATCCTGTGTGATACTGTCTGCTGAGCCGTGTATCTAATCCTATCCTGCGTGATACTGACTGCTGAGCAGTGTATCTAATCCTATCCTGTGTGATACTGTCTGCTGAGCAATGTATCTAATCCTATCCTGTGTGATACTGTCTGCTGAGCCGTGTATCTAATCCTATCCTGTGTGATACTGTCTGCTGAGCCGTGTATCTAATCCTATCCTGTGTGATACTGTCTGCTGAGCCGTGTATCTAATCCTATCCTGTGTGATACTGTCTGCTGAGCCGTGTATCTAATCCTATCCTGTGTGATACTGTCTGCTGAGCCGTGTATCTAATCCTATCCTGTGTGATACTGTCTGCTGAGTCGTGTATCTAATCCTATCCTGTGTGATACTGTCTGCTGAGCCTTGTATCTAATCCTATCCTGTGTGATACTGTCTGCTGAGCCTTGTATCTAATCCTATCCTGTGTGATACTGTCTGCTGAGCCGTGTATCTAATCCTATCCTGTGTGATACTGTCTGCTGAGCCGTGTATCTAATCCTATCCTGTGTGATACTGTCTGCTGAGTCGTGTATCTAATCCTGTCCTGTGTGATACTGTCTGCTGAGCCGTGTATCTAATCCTGTCCTTTGTGATACTGTCTGCTGAGCCGTGTATCTAATCCTGTCCTGTGTGATACTGTCTGCTGAGCTGTATCTAATCCTCTCCTGTGTGATACTGTCTGCTGAGCTGTGTATCTAATCCTGTCCTGTGTGATACTGTCTGCTGAGCCGTGTATCTAATCCTCTCCTGTGTGATACTGTCTGCTGAGCCGTGTATCTAATCCTGTCCTGTGTGATACTGTCTGCTGAGCCGTGTATCTAATCCTCTCCTGTGTGATACTGTCTGCTGAGCTGTATCTAATCCTCTCCTGTGTGATACTGTCTGCTGAGCTGTATCTAATCCTATCCTGTGTGATACTGTCTGCTGAGCCGTGTATCTAATCCTGTCCTGTGTGATACTGTCTGCTGAGCCGTGTATCTAACTAATTCTATCCTGTGTGATACTGTCTGCTGAGCTGTATCTAATCCTCTCCTGTGTGATACTGTCTGCTGAGCTGTATCTAATCCTATCCTGTGTGATACTGTCTGCTGAGCCGTGTATCTAATCCTATCCTGTGTGATACTGTCTACTGACCTGTGTATCTAATCCTATCCTGTGTGATACTGTCTGCTGAGCCGTGTATCTAATCCTATCCTGTGTGATACTGTCTACTGACCCGTGTATCTAATCCTATCCTGTGTGATACTGTCTGCTGAGCCGTGTATCTAATCCTATCCTGTGTGATACTGTCTGCTGAGCCGTGTATCTAATACTATCCTGTGTGATACTGTCTACTGACCCGTGTATCTAATCCTATCCTGTGTGATACTGTCTGCTGAGCTGTGTATCTAATCCTATCCTGTGTGATACTGTCTGCTGAACTGTGTATCTAATCCCATCCTGTGTGATACTGTCTGCTGAGCTGTGTATCTAATCCTATCCTGTGTGATACTGTTTGCTGAGCCGTGTATCTAATCCTATCCTGTGTGATACTGTCTGCTGAGCCGTGTATCTAATCCTGTCATGTGTGATATTGTCTGCTGAGCTGTGTATCTAATCCTCTCCTGTGTGATACTATCTGCTGAGCCGTGTATCTAATCCTATCCTGTGTGATACTGACTGCTGAGCCGTGTATCTAATCCTATCCTGTGTGATACTGACTGCTGAGCCGTGTATCTAATCCTATCCTGTGTGATACTGTCTGCTGAGCCGTGTATCTAATCCTGTCATGTGTGATACTGTCTGCTGAGCTGTGTATCTAATCCTGTCCTGTGTGATACTGTCTGCTGAGCTGTGTATCTAATCCTATCCTGTGTGATACTGTCTGCTGAGCCGTGTATCTAATCCTGTCATGTGTGATACTGTCTGCTGAGCCGTGTATCTAATCCTGTCATGTGTGATACTGTCTGCTGAGCTGTGTATCTAATCCTGTCCTGTGTGATACTGTCTGCTGAGCTGTGTATCTAATCCTCTCCTGTATGATACTGTCTGCTGAGCCGTGTATCTAATCCTATCCTGTGTGATACTGCCTGCTGAGCCGTGTATCTAATCCTATCCTGTGTGATACTGTCTGTTGAGCTGTGTATCTAATCCTATCCTGTGTGATACTCCCTGCTGAGCCGTGTATCTAATCCTATCCTGTGTGATACTGTTTGCTGAGCCGTATATCTAATCCTATCCTGCGTGATACTGTCTGCTGAACTGTGTATCTAATCCCATCCTGTGTGATACTGTCTGCTGAGCCGTGTATCTAATCCTGTCATGTGTGATACTGTCTGCTGAGCTGTGTATCTAATCCTATCCTGTGTGATACTGTCTGCTGAGCCGTGTATCTAATCCTCTCCTGCGTGATACTGTCTGCTGAGCTGTGTATCTAATCCTCTCCTGTGTGATACTGCCTGCTGAGCTGTGTATCTAATCCTATCCTGTGTGATACTGTCTGCTGAGCTGTGTATCTAATCCTATCCTGTGTGATACTGTCTGCTGAGCCGTGTATCTAATCCTTTCCTGTGTGATACTGTTTGCTGAGCCGTGTATCTAATCCTATCCTGCGTGATACTGTCTGCTGAACTGTGTATCTAATCCCATCCTGTGTGATACTGTCTGCTGAGCCGTGTATCTAATCCTGTCATGTGTGATACTGTCTGCTGAGCTGTGTATCTAATCCTATCCTGTGTGATACTGTCTGCTGAGCCGTGTATCTAATCCTATCCTGTGTGATACTGTCTGCTGAGCCGTGTATCTAATCCTATCCTGTGTGATACTGCCTGCTGAGCCGTGTATCTAATCCTGTCCTGTGTGATACTGTCTGCTGAGTTGTGTATCTAATCCTATCCTGTGTTATACTGCCTGCTGAGCCGTGTATCTAATCCTGTCCTGTGTGATACTGTCTGCTGAGTTGTGTATCTAATCCTGTCCTGTGTGATACTGTCTGCTGAGTTGTGTATCTAATCCTATCCTGTGTGATACTGTCTGCTGAGCCGTGTATCTAATCCTGTCCTGTGTGATACTGTCGGATGAGCCCTGTATCTAATCCTATCCTGTGTGATACTGTCTGCTGAGCCGTGTATCTAATCCTGTCCTGTGTGATACTGTCGGATGAGCCGTGTATCTAATCCTATCCTGTGTGATACTGTCTGCTGAGCCGTGTATCTAATCCTACTATGTGTGATACTGTCTGCTGAGCTGTGTATCTAATCCTATCCTGTGTGATACTGTCTGCTGAGCTGTGTATCTAATCCTATCCTGTATGATACTGTCTGCTGAGCCGTGTATCTAATCCTATCCTGTGTGATACTGTCTGCTGAGCCGTGTATCTAATCCTCTCCTGTGTGATACTGTCTGCTGAGCCGTGTATCTAATCCTATCCTGTGTGATACCATCTGCTGAGCCGTGTATCTAATCCTATCCTGTGCGATACCGTCTGCTGAGCCGTGTATCTAATCCTACTATGTGTGATACTGTCTGCTGAGCCGTGTATCTAATCCTATTCTGTGTGATACTGTCTGCTGAGATGTGTATCTAATCCTATCCTGTGTGATACTGTCTGCTGAGCCGTGTATCTAATCCTATTCTGTGTGATACTGTCTGCTGAGCTGTGTATCTAATCCTATCCTGTATGATACTGTCTGCTGAGCCGTGTATCTAATCCTATCCTGTGTGATACTGTCTGCTGAGCTGTGTATCTAATCCTATCCTGTGTGATACTGTCTGCTGAGCCGTGTATCTAATCCTATCCTGTGTGATACTGTCTGCTGAGCTTTGTATCTAATCCTATCCTGTGTGATACTGTCTGCTGAGCCGTGTATCTAATCCTATCCTGTGTGATACTGTCTGCTGAGCTGTGTATCTAATCCTATCCTGTGTGATACTGTCTGCTGAGCCGTGTATCTAATCCTATCCTGTGTGATACTGACTGCTGAGCCGTGTATCTAATCCTATCCTGTGTGATACTGACTGCTGAGCCGTGTATCTAATCCTATCCTGTGTGATACTGTCTGCTGAGCCGTGTATCTAATCCTGTCATGTGTGATACTGTCTGCTGAGCTGTGTATCTAATCCTGTCCTGTGTGATACTGTCTGCTGAGCTGTGTATCTAATCCTATCCTGTGTGATACTGTCTGCTGAGCCGTGTATCTAATCCTGTCATGTGTGATACTGTCTGCTGAGCCGTGTATCTAATCCTGTCATGTGTGATACTGTCTGCTGAGCTGTGTATCTAATCCTGTCCTGTGTGATACTGTCTGCTGAGCTGTGTATCTAATCCTCTCCTGTATGATACTGTCTGCTGAGCCGTGTATCTAATCCTATCCTGTGTGATACTGCCTGCTGAGCCGTGTATCTAATCCTATCCTGTGTGATACTGTCTGTTGAGCTGTGTATCTAATCCTATCCTGTGTGATACTCCCTGCTGAGCCGTGTATCTAATCCTATCCTGTGTGATACTGTTTGCTGAGCCGTGTATCTAATCCTATCCTGCGTGATACTGTCTGCTGAACTGTGTATCTAATCCCATCCTGTGTGATACTGTCTGCTGAGCCGTGTATCTAATCCTGTCATGTGTGATACTGTCTGCTGAGCTGTGTATCTAATCCTATCCTGTGTGATACTGTCTGCTGAGCCGTGTATCTAATCCTCTCCTGCGTGATACTGTCTGCTGAGCTGTGTATCTAATCCTCTCCTGTGTGATACTGCCTGCTGAGCTGTGTATCTAATCCTATCCTGTGTGATACTGTCTGCTGAGCTGTGTATCTAATCCTATCCTGTGTGATACTGTCTGCTGAGCCGTGTATCTAATCCTTTCCTGTGTGATACTGTCTGCTGAGCTGTGTATCTAATCCTATCCTGTGTGATACTGTCTGCTGAGCCATGTATCTAATCCTAGACTGTGTGATACTGTCTGCTGAGCCGTGTATCTAATCCTCTCCTGTGTGATACTGTCTGCTGAGCCGTGTATCTAATCCTATCCTGTGTGATACCATCTGCTGAGCCGTGTATCTAATCCTATCCTGTGCGATACCGTCTGCTGAGCCGTGTATCTAATCCTATCCTGTGTGATACTGTCTGCTGAGATGTGTATCTAATCCTATTCTGTGTGATACTGTCTGCTGAGCCGTGTATCTAATCCTATCCTGTGTGATACTGTCTGCTGAGCTGTGTATCTAATCCTATCCTGTATGATACTGTCTGCTGAGCCGTGTATCTAATCCTATCCTGTGTGATACTGTCTGCTGAGCCGTGTATCTAATCCTATCCTGTGTGATACTGTCTGCTGAGCTGTGTATCTAATCCTATCCTGTGTGATACTGTCTGCTGAGCCGTGTATCTAATCCTATCCTGTGTGATACTGTCTGCTGAGCTTTGTATCTAATCCTATCCTGTGTGATACTGTCTGCTGAGCCGTGTATCTAATCCTATCCTGTGTGATACTGTTTGCTGAGCTGTGTATCTAATCCTATCCTGTGTGATACTGTCTGCTGAGCCGTGTATCTAATCCTATCCTGTGTGATACTGTCTGCTGAGCTGTGTATCTAATCCTATCCTGTGTGATACTGTCTGCTGAGCCGTGTATCTAATCCTCTCCTGTGTGATACTGTCTGCAGAGCCGTGTATCTAATCCTCTCCTGTGTGATACTGTCTGCAGAGCCGTGTATCTAATCCTCTCCTGTGTGATACTGTCTGCTGAGCCTTGTATCTAATCCTATCCTGTGTGATACTGTCTGCTGAGCCGTGTATCTAATCCTACTATGTGTGATACTGTCTGCTGAGCTGTGTATCTAATCCTATCCTGTGTGATACTGTCTGCTGAGCCGTGTATCTAATCCTATCCTGTATGATACTGTCTGCTGAGCCGTGTATCTCATCCTATCCAGTGTGATACTGTCTGCTGAGCTGTGTATCTAATCCTATCCTGTGTGATACTGTCTGCTGAGCCGTGTATCTAATCCTATCCTGTGTGATACTGTCTGCTGAGCTGTGTATCTAATCCTATCCTGTGTGATACTGTCTGCTGAGCCGTGTATCTAATCCTGTCATGTGTGATACTGTCTGCTGAGCTGTGTATCTAATCCTATCCTGTGTGATACTGTCTGCTGAGCCGTGTATCTAATCCTATCCTGTGTGATACTGTCTGCTGAGCCATGTATCTAATCCTATCCTGTGAGATACTGTCTGCTGAGCCGTGTATCTAATCCTATCCAGTGTGATATTGTCTGCTGAGCCGTGTATCTAATCCTCTCCTGTGTGATACTGTCTGCTGAGCTGTGTATCTAATCATATCCTGTGTGATACTGTCTGCTGAGCCATGTATCTAATCCTAGACTGTGTGATACTGTCTGCTGAGCCGTGTATCTAATCTTCTCCTGTGTGATACTGTCTGCTGAGCCGTGTATCTAATCTTCTCCTGTGTGATACTGTCTGCTGAGCCGTGTATCTAATCCTCTCCTGTGTGATACTGTCTGCTGAGCCGTGTATCTAATCCTATCATGTGTGATACTGTCTGCTGAGCCGTGTATCTAATCCTATCCTGTGTGATACTGTCTGCTGAGCCGTGTATCTAATCCTATCCTGTGTGATACTGTCTGCTGAGCCGTGTATCTAATCCTATCCTGTGTGATACTGTCTGCTGAGCCGTGTATCTAATCCTATCATGTGTGATACTGTCTGCTGAGCTGTGTATCTAATCCTGTCCTGTGTGATACTGTCTGCTGAGCCGTGTATCTAATCCTATCATGTGTGATACTGTCTGCTGAGCTGTGTATCTAATCCTGTCCTGTGTGATACTGTCTGCTGAGCCGTGTATCTAATCTTCTCCTGTGTGATACTGTCTGCTGAGCCGTGTATCTAATCCTATCCTGTGTGATACTGACTGCTGAGCCGTGTATCTAATCCTATCCTGTGTGATACTGTCTGCTGAGCCGTGTATCTAATCCTATCATGTGTGATACTGTCTGCTGAGCTGTGTATCTAATCCTGTCCTGTGTGATACTGTCTGCTGAGCCGTGTATCTAATCTTCTCCTGTGTGATACTGTCTGCTGAGCCGTGTATCTAATCCTATCCTGTGTGATACTGACTGCTGAGCCGTGTATCTAATCCTATCCTGTGTGATACTGTCTGCTGAGCCGTGTATCTAATCCTATCATGTGTGATACTGTCTGCTGAGCTGTGTATCTAATCCTGTCCTGTGTGATACTGTCTGCTGAGCCGTGTATCTAATCTTCTCCTGTGTGATACTGTCTGCTGAGCCGTGTATCTAATCCTATCCTGTGTGATACTGACTGCTGAGCCGTGTATCTAATCCTATCCTGTGTGATACTGTCTGCTGAGCCGTGTATCTAATCCTGTCATGTGTGATACTGTCTGCTGAGCTGTGTATCTTATCCTGTCCTGTGTGATACTGTCTGCTGAGCCGTGTATCTAATCCTATCCTGTGTAATACTGTCTGCTGAGCCGTGTATCTAATCCTGTCATGTGTGATACTGTCTGCTGAGCCGTGTATCTAATCCTGTCATGTGTGATACTGTCTGCTGAGCTGTGTATCTAATCCTGTCCTGTGTGATACTGTCTGCTGAGCTGTGTATCTAATCCTCTCCTGTATGATACTGTCTGCTGAGCCGTGTATCTAATCCTATCCTGTGTGATACTGCCTGCTGAGCCGTGTATCTAATCCTATCCTGTGTGATACTGTCTGTTGAGCTGTGTATCTAATCCTATCCTGTGTGATACTCCCTGCTGAGCCGTGTATCTAATCCTATCCTGTGTGATACTGTTTGCTGAGCCGTGTATCTAATCCTATCCTGCGTGATACTGTCTGCTGAACTGTGTATCTAATCCCATCCTGTGTGATACTGTCTGCTGAGCCGTGTATCTAATCCTGTCATGTGTGATACTGTCTGCTGAGCTGTGTATCTAATCCTATCCTGTGTGATACTGTCTGCTGAGCCGTGTATCTAATCCTCTCCTGCGTGATACTGTCTGCTGAGCTGTGTATCTAATCCTCTCCTGTGTGATACTGCCTGCTGAGCTGTGTATCTAATCCTATCCTGTGTGATACTGTCTGCTGAGCTGTGTATCTAATCCTATCCTGTGTGATACTGTCTGCTGAGCCGTGTATCTAATCCTTTCCTGTGTGATACTGTCTGCTGAGCTGTGTATCTAATCCTATCCTGTGTGATACTGTCTGCTGAGCCGTGTATCTAATCCTACACTGTGTGATACTGTCTGCTGAGCCGTGTATCTAATCCTATCCTGTGTGATACTGTCTGCTGAGCCGTGTATCTAATCCTATCCTGTGTGATACTGTCTGCTGAGCCGTGTATCTAATCCTACTATGTGTGATACTGTCTGCTGAGCTGTGTATCTAATCCTATCCTGTGTGATACTGTCTGCTGAGCTGTGTATCTAATCCTATCCTGTGTGATACTGTCTGCTGAGCTGTGTATCTAATCTTCTCCTGTGTGATACTGTCTGCTGAGCCGTGTATCTAATCCTATCCTGTGTGATACTGTCTGCTGAGCCGTGTATCTAATCCTCTCCTGTGTGATACTGTCTGCTGAGCCGTGTATCTAATCCTATCCTGTGTGATACCATCTGCTGAGCCGTGTATCTAATCCTATCCTGTGCGATACCGTCTGCTGAGCCGTGTATCTAATCCTACTATGTGTGATACTGTCTGCTGAGATGTGTATCTAATCCTATCCTGTGTGATACTGTCTGCTGAGCCGTGTATCTAATCCTATCCTGTGTGATACTGTCTGCTGAGCTGTGTATCTAATCCTATCCTGTATGATACTGTCTGCTGAGCCGTGTATCTAATCCTATCCTGTGTGATACTGTCTGCTGAGCTGTGTATCTAATCCTATCCTGTGTGATACTGTCTGCTGAGCCGTGTATCTAATCCTATCCTGTGTGATACTGTCTGCTGAGCTTTGTATCTAATCCTATCCTGTGTGATACTGTCTGCTGAGCCGTGTATCTAATCCTATCCTGTGTGATACTGTCTGCTGAGCTGTGTATCTCATCCTATCCTGTGTGATACTGTCTGCTGAGCCGTGTATCTAATCCTATCCTGTGTGATACTGTCTGCTGAGCTGTGTATCTAATCCTATCCTGTGTGATACTGTCTGCTGAGCTGTGTATCTAATCCTATCCTGTGTGATACTGTCTGCTGAGCCGTGTATCTAATCCTCTCCTGTGTGATACTGTCTGCAGAGCCGTGTATCTAATCCTCTCCTGTGTGATACTGTCTGCAGAGCCGTGTATCTAATCCTCTCCTGTGTGATACTGTCTGCTGAGCCTTGTATCTAATCCTATCCTGTGTGATACTGTCTGCTGAGCCGTGTATCTAATCCTACTATGTGTGATACTGTCTGCTGAGCTGTGTATCTAATCCTATCCTGTGTGATACTGTCTGCTGAGCCGTGTATCTAATCCTATCCTGTATGATACTGTCTGCTGAGCCGTGTATCTCATCCTATCCAGTGTGATACTGTCTGCTGAGCTGTGTATCTAATCCTATCCTGTGTGATACTGTCTGCTGAGCCGTGTATCTAATCCTATCCTGTGTGATACTGTCTGCTGAGCTGTGTATCTAATCCTATCCTGTGTGATACTGTCTGCTGAGCCGTGTATCTAATCCTGTCATGTGTGATACTGTCTGCTGAGCTGTGTATCTAATCCTATCCTGTGTGATACTGTCTGCTGAGCTGTGTATCTAATCCTATCCTGTGTGATACTGTCTGCTGAGCCGTGTATCTAATCCTGTCATGTGTGATACTGTCTGCTGAGCCATGTATCTAATCCTATCCTGTGTGATACTGTCTGCTGAGCCGTGTATCTAATCCTGTCATGTGTGATACTGTCTGCTGAGCCATGTATCTAATCCTATCCTGTGTGATGCTGTCTGCTGAGCCGTGTATCTAATCCTATCCTGTGTGATACTGTCTGCTGAGCCATGTATCTAATCCTATCCTGTGAGATACTGTCTGCTGAGCCGTGTATCTAATCCTGTCCAGTGTGATACTGTCTGCTGAGCCGTGTATCTAATCCTCTCCTGTGTGATACTGTCTGCTGAGCTGTGTATCTAATCATATCCTGTGTGATACTGTCTGCTGAGCCATGTATCTAATCCTAGACTGTGTGATACTGTCTGCTGAGCCGTGTATCTAATCTTCTCCTGTGTGATACTGTTTGCTGAGCCGTGTATCTAATCTTCTCCTGTGTGATACTGTCTGCTGAGCCGTGTATCTAATCCTCTCCTGTGTGATACTGTCTGCTGAGCCGTGTATCTAATCCTATCATGTGTGATACTGTCTGCTGAGCTGTGTATCTAATCCTATCCTGTGTGATACTGTCTGCTGAGCCGTGTATCTAATCCTATCATGTGTGATACTGTCTGCTGAGCTGTGTATCTAATCCTGTCCTGTGTGATACTGTCTGCTGAGCCGTGTATCTAATCTTCTCCTGTGTGATACTGTCTGCTGAGCCGTGTATCTAATCCTATCCTGTGTGATACTGACTGCTGAGCCGTGTATCTAATCCTATCCTGTGTGATACTGTCTGCTGAGCCGTGTATCTAATCCTGTCATGTGTGATACTGTCTGCTGAGCTGTGTATCTTATCCTGTCCTGTGTGATACTGTCTGCTGAGCCGTGTATCTAATCCTTTCCTGTGTGATACTGTCTGCTGAGCTGTGTATCTAATCCTATCCTGTGTGATACTGTCTGCTGAGCCATGTATCTAATCCTAGACTGTGTGATACTGTCTGCTGAGCCGTGTATCTAATCCTCTCCTGTGTGATACTGTCTGCTGAGCCGTGTATCTAATCCTATCCTGTGTGATACCATCTGCTGAGCCGTGTATCTAATCCTATCCTGTGCGATACCGTCTGCTGAGCCGTGTATCTAATCCTATCCTGTGTGATACTGTCTGCTGAGATGTGTATCTAATCCTATTCTGTGTGATACTGTCTGCTGAGCCGTGTATCTAATCCTATCCTGTGTGATACTGTCTGCTGAGCTGTGTATCTAATCCTATCCTGTATGATACTGTCTGCTGAGCCGTGTATCTAATCCTATCCTGTGTGATACTGTCTGCTGAGCTGTGTATCTAATCCTATCCTGTGTGATACTGTCTGCTGAGCCGTGTATCTAATCCTATCCTGTGTGATACTGTCTGCTGAGCTTTGTATCTAATCCTATCCTGTGTGATACTGTCTGCTGAGCCGTGTATCTAATCCTATCCTGTGTGATACTGTTTGCTGAGCTGTGTATCTAATCCTATCCTGTGTGATACTGTCTGCTGAGCCGTGTATCTAATCCTATCCTGTGTGATACTGTCTGCTGAGCTGTGTATCTAATCCTATCCTGTGTGATACTGTCTGCTGAGCCGTGTATCTAATCCTCTCCTGTGTGATACTGTCTGCAGAGCCGTGTATCTAATCCTCTCCTGTGTGATACTGTCTGCAGAGCCGTGTATCTAATCCTCTCCTGTGTGATACTGTCTGCTGAGCCTTGTATCTAATCCTATCCTGTGTGATACTGTCTGCTGAGCCGTGTATCTAATCCTACTATGTGTGATACTGTCTGCTGAGCTGTGTATCTAATCCTATCCTGTGTGATACTGTCTGCTGAGCCGTGTATCTAATCCTATCCTGTATGATACTGTCTGCTGAGCCGTGTATCTCATCCTATCCAGTGTGATACTGTCTGCTGAGCTGTGTATCTAATCCTATCCTGTGTGATACTGTCTGCTGAGCCGTGTATCTAATCCTATCCTGTGTGATACTGTCTGCTGAGCTGTGTATCTAATCCTATCCTGTGTGATACTGTCTGCTGAGCCGTGTATCTAATCCTGTCATGTGTGATACTGTCTGCTGAGCTGTGTATCTAATCCTATCCTGTGTGATACTGTCTGCTGAGCCGTGTATCTAATCCTATCCTGTGTGATACTGTCTGCTGAGCCATGTATCTAATCCTATCCTGTGAGATACTGTCTGCTGAGCCGTGTATCTAATCCTATCCAGTGTGATATTGTCTGCTGAGCCGTGTATCTAATCCTCTCCTGTGTGATACTGTCTGCTGAGCTGTGTATCTAATCATATCCTGTGTGATACTGTCTGCTGAGCCATGTATCTAATCCTAGACTGTGTGATACTGTCTGCTGAGCCGTGTATCTAATCTTCTCCTGTGTGATACTGTCTGCTGAGCCGTGTATCTAATCTTCTCCTGTGTGATACTGTCTGCTGAGCCGTGTATCTAATCCTCTCCTGTGTGATACTGTCTGCTGAGCCGTGTATCTAATCCTATCATGTGTGATACTGTCTGCTGAGCTGTGTATCTAATCCTATCCTGTGTGATACTGTCTGCTGAGCCGTGTATCTAATCCTATCATGTGTGATACTGTCTGCTGAGCTGTGTATCTAATCCTGTCCTGTGTGATACTGTCTGCTGAGCCGTGTATCTAATCTTCTCCTGTGTGATACTGTCTGCTGAGCCGTGTATCTAATCCTATCCTGTGTGATACTGACTGCTGAGCCGTGTATCTAATCCTATCCTGTGTGATACTGTCTGCTGAGCCGTGTATCTAATCCTGTCATGTGTGATACTGTCTGCTGAGCTGTGTATCTTATCCTGTCCTGTGTGATACTGTCTGCTGAGCCGTGTATCTAATCCTATCCTGTGTGATACTGTCTGCTGAGCCGTGTATCTAATCCTGTCATGTGTGATACTGTCTGCTGAGCCGTGTATCTAATCCTGTCATGTGTGATACTGTCTGCTGAGCTGTGTATCTAATCCTGTCCTGTGTGATACTGTCTGCTGAGCTGTGTATCTAATCCTCTCCTGTATGATACTGTCTGCTGAGCCGTGTATCTAATCCTATCCTGTGTGATACTGCCTGCTGAGCCGTGTATCTAATCCTATCCTGTGTGATACTGTCTGTTGAGCTGTGTATCTAATCCTATCCTGTGTGATACTCCCTGCTGAGCCGTGTATCTAATCCTATCCTGTGTGATACTGTTTGCTGAGCCGTGTATCTAATCCTATCCTGCATGATACTGTCTGCTGAACTGTGTATCTAATCCCATCCTGTGTGATACTGTCTGCTGAGCCGTGTATCTAATCCTGTCATGTGTGATACTGTCTGCTGAGCTGTGTATCTAATCCTATCCTGTGTGATACTGTCTGCTGAGCCGTGTATCTAATCCTCTCCTGCGTGATACTGTCTGCTGAGCTGTGTATCTAATCCTCTCCTGTGTGATACTGCCTGCTGAGCTGTGTATCTAATCCTATCCTGTGTGATACTGTCTGCTGAGCTGTGTATCTAATCCTATCCTGTGTGATACTGTCTGCTGAGCCGTGTATCTAATCCTTTCCTGTGTGATACTGTCTGCTGAGCTGTGTATCTAATCCTATCCTGTGTGATACTGTCTGCTGAGCCGTGTATCTAATCCTAGACTGTGTGATACTGTCTGCTGAGCCGTGTATCTAATCCTATCCTGTGTGATACTGTCTGCTGAGCCGTGTATCTAATCCTATCCTGTGTGATACTGTCTGCTGAGCCGTGTATCTAATCCTACTATGTGTGATACTGTCTGCTGAGCTGTGTATCTAATCCTATCCTGTGTGATACTGTCTGCTGAGCTGTGTATCTAATCCTATCCTGTGTGATACTGTCTGCTGAGCTGTGTATCTAATCTTCTCCTGTGTGATACTGTCTGCTGAGCCGTGTATCTAATCCTATCCTGTGTGATACTGTCTGCTGAGCCGTGTATCTAATCCTCTCCTGTGTGATACTGTCTGCTGAGCCGTGTATCTAATCCTATCCTGTGTGATACCATCTGCTGAGCCGTGTATCTAATCCTATCCTGTGCGATACCGTCTGCTGAGCCGTGTATCTAATCCTACTATGTGTGATACTGTCTGCTGAGATGTGTATCTAATCCTATCCTGTGTGATACTGTCTGCTGAGCCGTGTATCTAATCCTATCCTGTGTGATACTGTCTGCTGAGCTGTGTATCTAATCCTATCCTGTATGATACTGTCTGCTGAGCCGTGTATCTAATCCTATCCTGTGTGATACTGTCTGCTGAGCTGTGTATCTAATCCTATCCTGTGTGATACTGTCTGCTGAGCCGTGTATCTAATCCTATCCTGTGTGATACTGTCTGCTGAGCTTTGTATCTAATCCTATCCTGTGTGATACTGTCTGCTGAGCCGTGTATCTAATCCTATCCTGTGTGATACTGTCTGCTGAGCTGTGTATCTAATCCTATCCTGTGTGATACTGTCTGCTGAGCCGTGTATCTAATCCTATCCTGTGTGATACTGTCTGCTGAGCTGTGTATCTAATCCTATCCTGTGTGATACTGTCTGCTGAGCTGTGTATCTAATCCTATCCTGTGTGATACTGTCTGCTGAGCCGTGTATCTAATCCTCTCCTGTGTGATACTGTCTGCAGAGCCGTGTATCTAATCCTCTCCTGTGTGATACTGTCTGCAGAGCCGTGTATCTAATCCTCTCCTGTGTGATACTGTCTGCTGAGCCTTGTATCTAATCCTATCCTGTGTGATACTGTCTGCTGAGCCGTGTATCTAATCCTACTATGTGTGATACTGTCTGCTGAGCTGTGTATCTAATCCTATCCTGTGTGATACTGTCTGCTGAGCCGTGTATCTAATCCTATCCTGTATGATACTGTCTGCTGAGCCGTGTATCTCATCCTATCCAGTGTGATACTGTCTGCTGAGCTGTGTATCTAATCCTATCCTGTGTGATACTGTCTGCTGAGCCGTGTATCTAATCCTATCCTGTGTGATACTGTCTGCTGAGCTGTGTATCTAATCCTATCCTGTGTGATACTGTCTGCTGAGCCGTGTATCTAATCCTGTCATGTGTGATACTGTCTGCTGAGCTGTGTATCTAATCCTATCCTGTGTGATACTGTCTGCTGAGCTGTGTATCTAATCCTATCCTGTGTGATACTGTCTGCTGAGCCGTGTATCTAATCCTGTCATGTGTGATACTGTCTGCTGAGCCATGTATCTAATCCTATCCTGTGTGATACTGTCTGCTGAGCCGTGTATCTAATCCTGTCATGTGTGATACTGTCTGCTGAGCCATGTATCTAATCCTATCCTGTGTGATGCTGTCTGCTGAGCCGTGTATCTAATCCTATCCTGTGTGATACTGTCTGCTGAGCCATGTATCTAATCCTATCCTGTGAGATACTGTCTGCTGAGCCGTGTATCTAATCCTGTCCAGTGTGATACTGTCTGCTGAGCCGTGTATCTAATCCTCTCCTGTGTGATACTGTCTGCTGAGCTGTGTATCTAATCATATCCTGTGTGATACTGTCTGCTGAGCCATGTATCTAATCCTAGACTGTGTGATACTGTCTGCTGAGCCGTGTATCTAATCTTCTCCTGTGTGATACTGTTTGCTGAGCCGTGTATCTAATCTTCTCCTGTGTGATACTGTCTGCTGAGCCGTGTATCTAATCCTCTCCTGTGTGATACTGTCTGCTGAGCCGTGTATCTAATCCTATCATGTGTGATACTGTCTGCTGAGCTGTGTATCTAATCCTATCCTGTGTGATACTGTCTGCTGAGCCGTGTATCTAATCCTATCATGTGTGATACTGTCTGCTGAGCTGTGTATCTAATCCTGTCCTGTGTGATACTGTCTGCTGAGCCGTGTATCTAATCTTCTCCTGTGTGATACTGTCTGCTGAGCCGTGTATCTAATCCTATCCTGTGTGATACTGACTGCTGAGCCGTGTATCTAATCCTATCCTGTGTGATACTGTCTGCTGAGCCGTGTATCTAATCCTGTCATGTGTGATACTGTCTGCTGAGCTGTGTATCTTATCCTGTCCTGTGTGATACTGTCTGCTGAGCCGTGTATCTAATCCTATCCTGTGTGATACTGTCTGCTGAGCCGTGTATCTAATCCTGTCATGTGTGATACTGTCTGCTGAGCCGTGTATCTAATCCTGTCATGTGTGATACTGTCTGCTGAGCTGTGTATCTAATCCTGTCCTGTGTGATACTGTCTGCTGAGCTGTGTATCTAATCCTCTCCTGTATGATACTGTCTGCTGAGCCGTGTATCTAATCCTATCCTGTGTGATACTGCCTGCTGAGCCGTGTATCTAATCCTATCCTGTGTGATACTGTCTGTTGAGCTGTGTATCTAATCCTATCCTGTGTGATACTCCCTGCTGAGCCGTGTATCTAATCCTATCCTGTGTGATACTGTTTGCTGAGCCGTCTATCTAATCCTATCCTGCGTGATACTGTCTGCTGAACTGTGTATCTAATCCCATCCTGTGTGATACTGTCTGCTGAGCCGTGTATCTAATCCTGTCATGTGTGATACTGTCTGCTGAGCTGTGTATCTAATCCTATCCTGTGTGATACTGTCTGCTGAGCCGTGTATCTAATCCTCTCCTGCGTGATACTGTCTGCTGAGCTGTGTATCTAATCCTCTCCTGTGTGATACTGCCTGCTGAGCTGTGTATCTAATCCTATCCTGTGTGATACTGTCTGCTGAGCTGTGTATCTAATCCTATCCTGTGTGATACTGTCTGCTGAGCCGTGTATCTAATCCTTTCCTGTGTGATACTGTCTGCTGAGCTGTGTATCTAATCCTATCCTGTGTGATACTGTCTGCTGAGCCATGTATCTAATCCTAGACTGTGTGATACTGTCTGCTGAGCCGTGTATCTAATCCTATCCTGTGTGATACTGTCTGCTGAGCCGTGTATCTAATCCTACTATGTGTGATACTGTCTGCTGAGCTGTGTATCTAATCCTATCCTGTGTGATACTGTCTGCTGAGCTGTGTATCTAATCCTATCCTGTATGATACTGTCTGCTGAGCCGTGTATCTAATCCTATCCTGTGTGATACTGTCTGCTGAGCCGTGTATCTAATCCTCTCCTGTGTGATACTGTCTGCTGAGCCGTGTATCTAATCCTATCCTGTGTGATACCATCTGCTGAGCCGTGTATCTAATCCTATCCTGTGCGATACCGTCTGCTGAGCCGTGTATCTAATCCTACTATGTGTGATACTGTCTGCTGAGATGTGTATCTAATCCTATCCTGTGTGATACTGTCTGCTGAGCCGTGTATCTAATCCTATCCTGTGTGATACTGTCTGCTGAGCTGTGTATCTAATCCTATCCTGTATGATACTGTCTGCTGAGCCGTGTATCTAATCCTATCCTGTGTGATACTGTCTGCTGAGCTGTGTATCTAATCCTATCCTGTGTGATACTGTCTGCTGAGCCGTGTATCTAATCCTATCCTGTGTGATACTGTCTGCTGAGCTTTGTATCTAATCCTCTCCTGTGTGATACTGTCTGCTGAGCTGTGTATCTAATCCTATCCTGTGTGATACTGTCTGCTGAGCCGTGTATCTAATCCTATCCTGTGTGATACTGTCTGCTGAGCTTTGTATCTAATCCTATCCTGTGTGATACTGTCTGCAGAGCCGTGTATCTAATCCTCTCCTGTGTGATACTGTCTGCAGAGCCGTGTATCTAATCCTCTCCTGTGTGATACTGTCTGCTGAGCCTTGTATCTAATCCTATCCTGTGTGATACTGTCTGCTGAGCCGTGTATCTAATCCTACTATGTGTGATACTGTCTGCTGAGCTGTGTATCTAATCCTATCCTGTGTGATACTGTCTGCTGAGCCGTGTATCTAATCCTATCCTGTATGATACTGTCTGCTGAGCCGTGTATCTCATCCTATCCAGTGTGATACTGTCTGCTGAGCTGTGTATCTAATCCTATCCTGTGTGATACTGTCTGCTGAGCCGTGTATCTAATCCTATCCTGTGTGATACTGTCTGCTGAGCTGTGTATCTAATCCTATCCTGTGTGATACTGTCTGCTGAGCCGTGTATCTAATCCCATCCTGTGTGATACTGTCTGCTGAGCCGTGTATCTAATCCTGTCATGTGTGATACTGTCTGCTGAGCTGTGTATCTAATCCTATCCTGTGTGATACTGTCTGCTGAGCCGTGTATCTAATCCTATCCTGTGTGATACTGTCTGCTGAGCCATGTATCTAATCCTCTCCTGTGTGATAGTCTGCTGAGCCGTGTATCTAATCCTCTCCTGTGTGATACTGTCTGCTGAGCCGTGTATCTAATCCTATCCTGTGTGATACTGTCTGCTGAGCCGTGTATCTAATCCTATCCTGTGTGATACTGTCTGCTGAGCTGTGTATCTAATCCTATCCTGTGTGATACTGTCTGCTGAGCCGTGTATCTAATCCTGTCATGTGTGATACTGTCTGCTGAGCTGTGTATCTAATCCTATCCTGTGTGATACTGTCTGCTGAGCCGTGTATCTAATCCTATCCTGTGTGATACTGTCTGCTGAGCCATGTATCTAATCCTCTCCTGTGTGATAGTCTGCTGAGCCGTGTATCTAATCCTCTCCTGTGTGATACTGTCTGCTGAGCCGTGTATCTAATCCTATCCAGTGTGATACTGTCTGCTGAGCCGTGTATCTAATCCTCTCCTGTGTGATACTGTCTGCTGAGCTGTGTATCTAATCATATCCTGTGTGATACTGTCTGCTGAGCCATGTATCTAATCCTAGACTGTGTGATACTGTCTGCTGAGCCGTGTATCTAATCTTCTCCTGTGTGATACTGTCTGCTGAGCCGTGTATCTAATCTTCTCCTGTGTGATACTGTCTGCTGAGCCGTGTATCTAATCCTCTCCTGTGTGATACTGTCTGCTGAGCCGTGTATCTAATCCTATCATGTGTGATACTGTCTGCTGAGCCGTGTATCTAATCCTATCCTGTGTGATACTGTCTGCTGAGCCATGTATCTAATCCTAGACTGTGTGATACTGTCTGCTGAGCCGTGTATCTAATCTTCTCCTGTGTGATACTGTCTGCTGAGCCGTGTATCTAATCTTCTCCTGTGTGATACTGTCTGCTGAGCCGTGTATCTAATCCTCTCCTGTGTGATACTGTCTGCTGAGCCGTGTATCTAATCCTATCATGTGTGATACTGTCTGCTGAGCTGTGTATCTAATCCTATCCTGTGTGATACTGTCTGCTGAGCCGTGTATCTAATCCTCTCCTGTGTGATACTGTCTGCTGAGCTGTGTATCTAATCATATCCTGTGTGATACTGTCTGCTGAGCCATGTATCTAATCCTAGACTGTGTGATACTGTCTGCTGAGCCGTGTATCTAATCTTCTCCTGTGTGATACTGTCTGCTGAGCCGTGTATCTAATCTTCTCCTGTGTGATACTGTCTGCTGAGCCGTGTATCTAATCCTCTCCTGTGTGATACTGTCTGCTGAGCCGTGTATCTAATCCTGTCATGTGTGATACTGTCTGCTGAGCTGTGTATCTAATCCTATCCTGTGTGATACTGTCTGCTGAGCCGTGTATCTAATCCTATCCTGTGTGATACTGTCTGCTGAGCCATGTATCTAATCCTCTCCTGTGTGATAGTCTGCTGAGCCGTGTATCTAATCCTCTCCTGTGTGATACTGTCTGCTGAGCCGTGTATCTAATCCTCTCCTGTGTGATACTGTCTGCTGAGCCATGTATCTAATCCTATCCTGTGAGATACTGTCTGCTGAGCCGTGTATCTAATCCTATCCAGTGTGATACTGTCTGCTGAGCCGTGTATCTAATCCTCTCCTGTGTGATACTGTCTGCTGAGCTGTGTATCTAATCATATCCTGTGTGATACTGTCTGCTGAGCCATGTATCTAATCCTAGACTGTGTGATACTGTCTGCTGAGCCGTGTATCTAATCTTCTCCTGTGTGATACTGTCTGCTGAGCCGTGTATCTAATCTTCTCCTGTGTGATACTGTCTGCTGAGCCGTGTATCTAATCCTCTCCTGTGTGATACTGTCTGCTGAGCCGTGTATCTAATCCTATCATGTGTGATACTGTCTGCTGAGCTGTGTATCTAATCCTATCCTGTGTGATACTGTCTGCTGAGCCGTGTATCTAATCTTCTCCTGTGTGATACTGTCTGCTGAGCCGTGTATCTAATCCTATCCTGTGTGATACTGTCTGCTGAGCTGTGTATCTAATCTTCTCCTGTGTGATACTGTCTGCTGAGCCGTGTATCTAATCTTCTCCTGTGTGATACTGTCTGCTGAGCCGTGTATCTAATCCTCTCCTGTGTGATACTGTCTGCTGAGCCGTGTATCTAATCCTATCCTGTGTGATACCGTCTGCTGAGCTGTGTATCTAATCCTATCCTGTGTGATACCGTCTGCTGAGCCGTGTATCTAATCCTATCCTGTGTGATACCGTCTGCTGAGCCGTGTATCTAATCCTATCCTGTGTGATACCGTCTGCTGAGCCGTGTATCTAATCCTATCCTGTGTGATACTGTCTGCTGAGCCGTGTATCTAATCCTATCCTGTGTGATACCGTCTGCTGAGCCGTGTATCTAATCCTATCCTGTGTGATGCCGTCTGCTGAGCCGTGTATCTAATCCTCTCCTGTGTGATACTGTCTGCTGAGCCGTGTATCTAATCCTATCCTGTGTGATACTGTCTGCTGAGCCGTGTATCTAATCCTACCCTGTGTGATACTGTCTGCTGAGCTGTGTATCTAATCCTCTCCTGTGTGATACTGTCTGCTGAGCCGTGTATCTAATCCTACTATGTGTGATACTGTCTGCTGAGCCGTGTATCTAATCCCATGTGTGATACTGTCTGCTGAGCCGTGTATCTAATCCTATCCTGTGTGATACTGTCTGCTGAGCCGTGTATCTAATCCTATCCTGTGTGATACTGTCTGCTGAGCTGTGTATCTAATCCTATCCTGTGTGATACTGTCTGCTGAGCTGTGTATCTAATCCTATGTGTGATACTGTCTTCTGATCAGTGTATCTAATCCTATCCTGTGTGATACTGTCTGCTGAGCTGTGTATCTAATCCTATCCTGTGTGATACTGTCTGCTGAGCCGTGTATCTAATCCTATGTGTGATACTGTCTTCTGATCAGTGTATCTAATCCTGTCCTGTGTGATACTGTCTGCTGAGCCGTGTATCTAATCCTATCCTGTGTGATACTGTCTGCTGAGCCGTGTATCTAATCCTATCCTGTGTGATACTGTCTGCTGAGCCGTGTATCTAATCCTATCCTGTGTGATACTGTCTGCTGAGCCGTGTATCTAATCCTCTCCTGTGTGATACTGTCTGCTGAGCCGTGTATCTAATCCTATCCTGTGTGATACTGTCTGCTGAGCTGTGTATCTAATCCTATCCTGTGTGATACTGACTGCTGAGCCGTGTATCTAATCCTATCCTGTGTGATACTGTCTGCTGAGCCGTGTATCTAATCCTATCCTGTGTGATACTGTCTGCTGAGCCGTGTATCTAATCCTATCCTGTGTGATACTGTCTGCTGAGTTGTGTATCTAATCCTATCCTGTGTGATACTGTCTGCTGAGTTGTGTATCTAATCCTATCCTGTGTGATACTGCCTGCTGAGCCGTGTATCTAATCCTGTCCTGTGTGATACTGTCTGCTGAGTTGTGTATCTAATCCTATCCTGTGTGATACTGTCTGCTGAGCAGTGTATCTAATCCTATCCTGTGTGATACTGTCTGCTGAGCCGTGTATCTAATCCTGTCCTGTGTGATACTGTCGGATGAGCCCTGTATCTAATCCTATCCTGTGTGATACTGTCTGCTGAGCCGTGTATCTAATCCTATCCTGTGTGATACTGTCTGCTGAGCCGTGTATCTAATCCTATCCTGTGTGATACTGCCTGCTGAGCCGTGTATCTAATCCTGTCCTGTGTGATACTGTCTGCTGAGTTGTGTATCTAATCCTATCCTGTGTGATACTGTCTGCTGAGCAGTGTATCTAATCCTATCCTGTGTGATACTGTCTGCTGAGCCGTGTATCTAATCCTGTCCTGTGTGATACTGTCGGATGAGCCCTGTATCTAATCCTATCCTGTGTGATACTGTCTGCTGAGCCGTGTATCTAATCCTGTCCTGTGTGATACTGTCGGATGAGCCGTGTATCTAATCCTATCCTGTGTGATACTGTCTGCTGAGCCGTGTATCTAATCCTTTTATGTGTGATACTGTCGGATGAGCCCTGTATCTAATCCTGTCCTGTGTGATACTGTCGGATGAGCCCTGTATCTAATCCTATCCTGTGTGATACTGTCTGCTGAGCCGTGTATCTAATCCTATCCTGTGTGATACTGTCTGCTGAGCCGTGTATCTAATCCTATCCTGTGTGATACTGCCTGCTGAGCCGTGTATCTAATCCTGTCCTGTGTGATACTGTCTGCTGAGTTGTGTATCTAATCCTATCCTGTGTGATACTGTCTGCTGAGCAGTGTATCTAATCCTATCCTGTGTGATACTGTCTGCTGAGCCGTGTATCTAATCCTGTCCTGTGTGATACTGTCGGATGAGCCCTGTATCTAATCCTATCCTGTGTGATACTGCCTGCTGAGCTGTGTATCTAATTCTATCTTTCCTTATACTGATAGCGGGGCAGGACTTCGGAGGTGACTGATCGTGGGGTGAGGACCAGCAGCACCGGATCAATCACAGGTAATCAGGAGTGGATCGTCCCCTGTGGGTCGTCCCCTGTGGATGCGTCACAGGAGGGGACTCTCGGGGTTGATTGTAGTTTTTGGTTATTTTTAACCAGACAGTGATGACAGCCGTCCTGTGCTGCCCCCTGCTGGACACTCTGCTGTCACTGCCGGCGAGCAGCCTCTGTAATATAAAGCCATTATATTGTGTAGCTCCTTCTTCTGGACTCATCGAGGCCTCTGAAGTGTCCTGCGGTGTCCGGGGCCACGACGGCAGCAGATCCTGAGTCCTGTGCGCCGCTCGGTGCGCACCGTGAGCTGGAAACATTCTCAGCGTCCCAGAGATGATCGAGACGGAGAGAAGACGTCACCACGATCGCATCGCTCCTGACCGACCAATGTCTGCTGGCAGAGGCACCGCGTTTACCAACCACAAGCCCCATCACCCTGCAGCACATCGCCCCATCACCCTGCAGCACATCGCCCCATCACCCTGCAGCACATCGCCCCATCACCCTGCAGCACGTCGCTCCGCCACCCTGCAGCACGTTGCCCCATCACCCTGCAGCACGTCGCCCCATCACCCTGTAGCACATCGCTCCGCCACCCTTCAGCACATGGCTCCGCCACCCTGCAGCACATTACCCCGTCACCCTGCAGCACATCACCCCATCACCCTGCAGCACATGGCTCCGCCACCCTGCAGCACGTGGCTCCGCCACCCTGCAGCACATTGCCCCATCAACCTGCAGCACATCGCCCCGCCACCCCGCCCACTTGTCTTCTACTCATATTGTATCCTGATGCACCGGGCCAGCAGCTTGAGGCCTTAGCAGCCGGTGTCAGCAGGGGGCGACACTCTCCATGTTATGACACTTCTCTATCACATCTGAGATTCTCTGTCTGATAGATGATTCACTAGATCATGTGGACACTTTTGGTAGGTGCTAACGAAGACATACTGTGGACACCCCACAAGACCCGCCGTATACCGGGTACACCCCACAAGACCCACCGTATACCGGGGACACCCCACAAGACCTGCCGTATACCGGGAACACCCCACAAGACCCACCATATACCGGGGACACCCCACAAGACCTGCCGTATACCGGGGACACCCCACAAGACCCGCCGTATACCGGGGACACTCCACAAGACCCGCCGTATACCGGGAACACCCCACAAGACCCACCGTATACCGGGGACACCCCACAAGACCTGCCGTATACCGGGAACACCCCACAAGACCCACCATATACCGGGGACACCCCACAAGACCTGCCGTATACCGGGGACACCCCACAAGACCCGCCGTAT
Organism: Phyllobates terribilis; assembly: GCF_046119375.1. Taxonomy (NCBI): domain Eukaryota; kingdom Metazoa; phylum Chordata; class Amphibia; order Anura; family Dendrobatidae; genus Phyllobates; species Phyllobates terribilis. The sequence goes on along the minus strand of NW_027362767.1, from coordinate 435,023,169 downwards.
ACCGGGGACACTCCACAAGACCCGCCGTATACCGGGAACACCCCACAAGACCCGCCGTATACCGGGAACACCCGACAAGACCCGCCGTATACCGGGGACACCCCACAAGACCCGCCGTATACCGGGAACACCCCAAAAGACCCGCCGTATACCGGGAACACCCCACAAGACCTGCCGTATACCGGGAACACCCCACAAGATCCGCCGTATACCAGGAACACCCCACAAGAACTGCCGTATACCGGGAACACCCCACAAGACCCGCCGTATACCGGGGACACTCCACAAGACCCGCCGTATACCGGGGACACTCCACAAGACCCGCCGTATACCGGGAACACCCCACAAGACCCGCCGTATACCGCGGACACCCCACAAGACCCGCCTTATACCGGGAACACCCCACAAGACCTGCCGTATACAGGGAACACCCCACAAGACCTGCCATATACCGGGAACACCCCACAAGACCTGTCGGATACAGGGAACACCCCACAAGACCCGCCGTATACCGGCAACACCCCAAAAGACCTGTTGGATACAGGGAACACCCCACAAGACCTGCCGTATACAGTGAACACCCCACAAGACCTGCCGTATACAGGGAACACCCCACAAGACCCGCCGTATACCGGGAACACCCCACAAGACCCGCCGTATACCGGGGACACTCCACAAGACCCGCCGTATACCGGGGACACCCCACAAGACCTGCCATATACCGGGAACACCCCACAAGACCTGCCGTATACAGGGAACACCCCACAAGACCCGGCGTATACCGGGAACACCCCACAAGACCCGCCGTATACCGGGGACACTCCACAAGACCCGCCGTATACCGGGGACACCCCACAAGACCTGCCGTATACCGGGGACACCCCACAAGACTCGCCATAGTAGCAATTTGCATACAGTCCAGATTGCTATGTAGCGCAATCAGAGGAATTGCAAAAAATTTCAATACAAATTAATATATATATTATAATAATCCACTGTATTTCCGCCCTGACAAAATAATGTGATAACGTAATTTCAATGATCTTTCTCTCAGATAAACTGTTAACGAGCACAAGGCAGCTGATGTTAAGGCCCCATCACACTAAGCGATGCAGCAGCGATCCCGACAACGATATGACCTGTCAGGGATCGTTGCTGCATCGCTAATACATCGCTGGCGAGCTGTCAAACAGGCAGGCTCACCAGCGATCAGGGGAGCAGCGATATCGTGGAAAGAATCGTTCCACGATGTCCTGCTCCTGGTTACCAGCCTGCTGCTGAAGCAGGAGCAGGCTCGTAACCATGGTAAACAGCGGGTTACTAAGTGCGAGTATGCCCCTAGTAACCCGCTGTTTACCATGGATACCACTCTGCTACGGTGCGCGGAGGCTACCGTTCACCTTAGCAGAGTCGTATCCATGGTAAACATCGGGTTACTAGGGGCATACTCGCACTTAGTAACCCGATGTTTATCATGGATACGACTCTGCTAAGGTGAACGGTAGCCTCCGCGCACCGTAGCAGAGTGGTATCCATGGTAAACAGCGGGTTACTAAGTGCGCGCGTGCCCCTAGTAACCCGATGTTTACCATGGATACCAGCCTGATCGCTGCTCCCGCTTGTCACACACAGCGATGTGTGCTGGCCAGCGGGAGGCCAACGACCAAAAAATGGTCCAGGACACTTTGCAGCGATCAGCGACCTCACAGCAGGGGCCTGATTGCTGCAAAGTGTCACACATAGCGACATCGCTGGTGAGGTCGCTGTTGCGTCACCAAAACCGTGACACAGCAGCGATCTCGCTAGCAATATCGCTATGTGAGACGGGGGCTTAATTCAATCAGTACAGTGATAAGAGCCGACCGGCTGCTTTAAAAGGGGATTGGTGCTAGAAACCATTGTCTTCTTCTGTTAACTATTGTTACCTCCAAGGAGGCGCGCAGTCGTCATTGCTTTGCTTCAAAAGGGCTTTATAGGTAAGGACATTTCTGCTTGTAAGATTTCCCCTAGATCAGGGGTGGACAACATTTTTTCGTCCGAGGGCCACATTGCCAAATTGAACCAATCCCAAGGTCCGCAAAAATGTTTTAAAGTGGTACTTACATGAATACATCACGAGAACCACCATCAGTACATTAATACATCACCAAAACAAAATTTTGAATATTTGAGCAGAATTTTGAGAGTTTCTGCTCAGTTTCTGCTCCAAAAATATCATGAAACACTTTATGGATTGCTACATGTGTACAAGATCAGAGCCACTGTTAGCACTTGAGTGCAGCACCAGAACCACCATCAGTACATGAATGCAGCGAAATAAACACTATCAGTAAATGAATGCAGCGCCAGACCCACAATAAGTACATGAATGCAGCGAAAGAATCTCCATCAGTACATGAATGCAGCACCAAGCTTAGTACAGTGATCAGTTGTAATGTCAGGTCAGACCCATATACACTGCTCAAAAAAATAAAGGGAACACTTAAACAGCAGAATATAACTCCAAGTGAATCAAACTTCTATGAAATCAAACTGTCCACTTAGGAAGCAACACTGATTGACAATCAATTTCACATGCTGTTGTGCAAATGGAATAGACAATAGATGGAAATTATTGGCAATTATCAAGACACCCTCAATAAAGGAGTGGTTCTGCAGGTGGGGACCACAGACCACATCTCAGTACCAATGCTTTCTGGCTGATGTTTTGGTCACTTTTGAATGTTGGTTGTGCTGTCACACTCGTGGTAGCATGAGACGGACTCTACAACCCACAGAAGTTGCTCAGGTAGTGCAGCTCATCCAGGATGGCACATCAATGCGAGCTGTGGCAAGAAGGTTTGCTGTGTCTGTCAGCGTAGTGTCCAGAGGCTGGAGGCGCTACCAGGAGACAGGCCAGTACACCAGGAGACGTGGAGGGGGCCGTAGGAGGGCTACAACCCAGGAGCAGGACCGCTACCTCCGCCTTTGTGCAAGGAGGAACAGGAGGAGCACTGCCAGAACCCTGCAAAATGACCTCCAGCAGGCCACAAATGTGTATGTGTCTGCACAAACGGTTAGAAACCGACTCCATGAGGGTGGTATGAGGGCCCGACGTCCACAGATGGGGGTTGTGCTCACAGCCCAACACCGTGCAGGATGCTTGGCATTTGCCACAGAACACCAGGATTGGCAAAATCGCCACTGGCGCCCTGTGCTCTTCACAGATGAAAGCAGGTTCACACTGAGCACATGTGACAGAGTCTGGAGACGCCGTGGAGAGCGATCTGCTGCCTGCAACATCCTTCAGCATGACCGGTTTGGCAGTAATAGTGTGGGGTGGCTTTTCTTTGGAGGGCCGCACAGCCCTCCATGTGCTCGCCAGAGGTAGCCTGACTGCCATTAGGTACCGAGATGAGATCCTCAGACCCCTTGTGAGACCATATGCTGGTGCGGTTGGCCCTGGGTTCCTCCTAATGCAGGACAATGCCAGACCTCATGTGGCTGGAGTGTGTCAGCAGCTCCTGCAAGATGAAGGCATTGAAGCTATGGACTGGCCGCCCGTTCCCCAGACCTGAATCCGATTGAGCACATCTGGGACATCATGTCTCGCTCCATCCACCAACGTCACGTTGCACCACAGACTGTCCAGGAGTTGGCGGATGCTTTAGTCCAGGTCTGGGAGGAGATCCCACAGGAGACCATCCGCAACCACATCAGGAGCATGTCCAGGCGTTATAGGGAGGTCATACAGGCACGTGGAGGCCACACACAATACTCAGCCTCATCAGGAGCATGCCCAGGCGTTGTAGGGAGGTCATACAGGCACGTGGAGGCCACACACAATACTCAGCCTCATCAGGAGCATGCCCAGGCGTTGTAGGGAGGTCATACAGGCACGTGGAGGCCACACACAATACTCAGCCTCATCAGGAGCATGCCCAGGTGTTGTAGGGAGGTCATACAGGCACGTGGAAGCCACACACAATACTCAGCCTCATCAGGAGCATGCCCAGGCGTTGTAGGGAGGTCATACAGGCACGTGGAGGCCACACACAATACTCAGCCTCATCAGGAGCATGCCCAGGCGTTGTAGGGAGGTCATACAGGCACGTGGAGGCCACACACAATACTCAGCCTCATCAGGAGCATGCCCAGGCGTTGTAGGGAGGTCATACAGGCACGTGGAGGCCACACACAACCTCATCAGGAGCATGCCCAGGCGTTGTAGGGAGGTCATACAGGCACGTGGAGGCCACACACAATACTCAGCCTCATCAGGAGCATGCCCAGGTGTTGTAGAGAGGTCATACAGGCACGTGGAGGCCACACACAATACTCAGCCTCATCAGGAGCATGCCCAGGCGTTGTAGGGAGGTCATACAGGCACGTGGAGGCCACACACAATACTCAGCCTCATCAGGAGCATGCCCAGGCGTTGTAGGGGGGTCATACAGGCACGTGGAGCCCACACACAATACTGAGCCTCATCAGGAGCATGCCCAGGCGTTGTAGGGAGGTCATATAGGCACGTGGAGGCCACACACAATACTGAGCCTCATCAGGAGCATGCCCAGGCGTTGTAGGGAGGTCATACAGGCACGTGGAGGCCACACACAATACTGAGACTCATCAGGAGCATGTCCAGACGTTGTAGGGAGGTCATACAGGCACGTGGAGGCCACACACAATACTCAGCCTCATCAGGAGCATGCCCAGGCGTTGTAGGGAGGTCATACAGGCACGTGGAGGCCACACACAATACTCATCCTCATCAGGAGCATGCCCAGGCGTTGTAGGGAGGTCATACAGGCACGTGGAGGCCACACACAATACTGAGACTCATCAGGAGCATGTCCAGGCGTTGTAGGGAGGTCATACAGGCACGTGGAGGCCACACACAATACTCAGCCTCATCAGGAGCATGCCCAGGCGTTGTAGGGAGGTCATACAGGCACGTGGAGGCCACACACAATACTCAGCCTCATCAGGAGCATGCCCAGGCGTTGTAGGGAGGTCATACAGGCACGTGGAGGCCACACACAATACTGAGCCTCATCAGGAGCATGCCCAGGCGTTGTAGGGAGGTCATACAGGCACGTGGAGGCCAGACACAATACTCAGCCTCATCAGGAGCATGCCCAGGCGTTGTAGGGAGGTCATACAGGCACGTGGAGGCCACACACAATACTGAGCCTCATCAGGAGCATGCCCAGGCATTGTAGGGAGGTCATACAGGCACGTGGAGGCCACACACAATACTGAGACTCATCAGGAGCATGTCCAGGCGTTGTAGGGAGGTCATACAGGCTCGTGGAGGCCACACACAATACTCAGCCTCATCAGGAGCATGCCCAGGCGTTGTAGGGAGGTCATACAGGCACGTGGAGGCCACACACAATACTGAGACTCATCAGGAGCATGCCCAGGCGTTGTAGGGAGGTCATACAGGCACGTGGAGGCCACACACAATACTCAGCCTCATCAGGAGCATGTCCAGGCGTTGTAGGGAGGTCATACAGGCACGTGGAGGCCACACACAATACTGAGCCTCAACAGGAGCATGCCCAGGCGTTGTAGGGAGGTCATACAGGCACGTGGAGGCCACACACAATACTGAGCCTCATCAGGAGCATGCCCAGGCGTTGTAGGGAGGTCATACAGGCACGTGGAGGCCACACACAATACTCAGCCTCATCAGGAGCATGCCCAGGCGTTGTAGGGAGGTCATACAGGCACGTGGAGGCCACACACAATACTCAGCCTCATCAGGAGCATGCCCAGGCGTTGTAGGGAGGTCATACAGGCACGTGGAGGCCACACACAATACTGAGCCTCATCAGGAGCATGCCCAGGCGTTGTAGGGAGGTCATACAGGCACGTGGAGGCCACACACAATACTCAGCCTCATCAGGAGCATGCCCAGGCGTTGTAGAGGGGTCATACAGGCACGTGGAGGCCACACACAATACTGAGCCTCATCAGGAGCATGCCCAGGCGTTGTAGGGAGGTCATACAGGCACGTGGAGGCCACACACAATACTGAGACTCATCAGGAGCATGTCCAGGCGTTGTAGGGAGGTCATACAGGCACGTGGAGGCCACACACAATACTGAGACTCATCAGGAGCATGCCCAGGCGTTGTAGGGAGGTCATACAGGCACGTGGAGGTCACACAGAATACTCAGCCTCATCAGGAGCATGCCCAGGCGTTGTAGGGAGGTCATACAGGCACGTGGAGGCCACACACAATACTCAGCCTCATCAGGAGCATGCCCAGGCGTTGTAGGGAGGTCATACAGGCACGTGGAGGCCACACACAATACTCAGCCTCATCAGGAGCATGCCCAGGCGTTGTAGGGAGGTCATACAGGCACGTGGAGGCCACACACAATACTCAGCCTCATCAGGAGCATGCCCAGGCGTTGTAGGGAGGTCATACAGGCACGTGGAGGCCACACACAATACTGAGCCTCATCAGGAGCATGCCCAGGCGTTGTAGGGAGGTCATACAGGCACGTGGAGGCCACACACAATACTCAGCCTCATCAGGAGCATGCCCAGGTGTTGTAGGGAGGTCATACAGGCACGTGGAGGCCACACACAATACTGAGACTCATCAGGAGCATGTCCAGGCGTTGTAGGGAGGTCATACAGGCACGTGGAGGCCAGACACAATACTCAGCCTCATCAGGAGCATGCCCAGGCGTTGTAGGGAGGTCATACAGGCACGTGGAGGCCACACACAATACTGAGCCTCATCAGGAGCATGCCCAGGCATTGTAGGGAGGTCATACAGGCACGTGGAGGCCACACACAATACTGAGACTCATCAGGAGCATGTCCAGGCGTTGTAGGGAGGTCATACAGGCTCGTGGAGGCCACACACAATACTCAGCCTCATCAGGAGCATGCCCAGGCGTTGTAGGGAGGTCATACAGGCACGTGGAGGCCACACACAATACTGAGACTCATCAGGAGCATGCCCAGGCGTTGTAGGGAGGTCATACAGGCACGTGGAGGCCACACACAATACTCAGCCTCATCAGGAGCATGTCCAGGCGTTGTAGGGAGGTCATACAGGCACGTGGAGGCCACACACAATACTGAGCCTCAACAGGAGCATGCCCAGGCGTTGTAGGGAGGTCATACAGGCACGTGGAGGCCACACACAATACTGAGCCTCATCAGGAGCATGCCCAGGCGTTGTAGGGAGGTCATACAGGCACGTGGAGGCCACACACAATACTCAGCCTCATCAGGAGCATGCCCAGGCGTTGTAGGGAGGTCATACAGGCACGTGGAGGCCACACACAATACTCAGCCTCATCAGGAGCATGCCCAGGCGTTGTAGGGAGGTCATACAGGCACGTGGAGGCCACACACAATACTGAGCCTCATCAGGAGCATGCCCAGGCGTTGTAGGGAGGTCATACAGGCACGTGGAGGCCACACACAATACTCAGCCTCATCAGGAGCATGCCCAGGCGTTGTAGAGGGGTCATACAGGCACGTGGAGGCCACACACAATACTGAGCCTCATCAGGAGCATGCCCAGGCGTTGTAGGGAGGTCATACAGGCACGTGGAGGCCACACACAATACTGAGACTCATCAGGAGCATGTCCAGGCGTTGTAGGGAGGTCATACAGGCACGTGGAGGCCACACACAATACTGAGACTCATCAGGAGCATGTCCAGGCGTTGTAGGGAGGTCATACAGGCACGTGGAGGCCACACACAATACTGAGACTCATCAGGAGCATGTCCAGGCGTTGTAGGGAGGTCATACAGGCACGTGGAGGCCACACACAATACTGAGACTCATCAGGAGCATGTCCAGGCGTTGTAGGGAGGTCATACAGGCACGTGGAGGCCACACACAATACTCAGCCTCATCAGGAGCATGCCCAGGCGTTGTAGGGAGGTCATACAGGCACGTGGAGGTCACACAGAATACTCAGCCTCATCAGGAGCATGCCCAGGCGTTGTAGGGAGGTCATACAGGCACGTGGAGGCCACACACAATACTCAGCCTCATCAGGAGCATGCCCAGGCGTTGTAGGGAGGTCATACAGGCACGTGGAGGCCACACACAATACTCAGCCTCATCAGGAGCATGCCCAGGCGTTGTAGGGAGGTCATACAGGCACGTGGAGGCCACACACAATACTCAGCCTCATCAGGAGCATGCCCAGGCGTTGTAGGGAGGTCATAGAGGCACGTGGAGGCCACACACAATACTCAGCCTCATCAGGAGCATGCCCAGGCGTTGTAGGGAGGTCATACAGGCACGTGGAGGCCACACACAATACTGAGACTCATTGTGACTTGTTTTAAGGACATTACATCACAGTTGGATCAGCCTGTAGTGGGTTTTTCCACTTTAATTTTGGGGGTGACTCCAAATCCAGGCCTCCATTGGTTAATAAATGTGATTTCCATTGATGATTTTTGTGTGATTTTGTTGTCAGCACATTCAGCTTTGTACAGAACAAAGTATTCAATGAGAAGATTTCATTCATTCAGATCTAGGAGGGGTTATTTCACTGTTCCCTTTATGTTTTTGAGTAGTGTACATTTGTATTGCATGAACCCACAATTCCCAGTATATCCCTAACAATGATTAGGAGATGCTGGGAGTTGTTACCAATCATTAGCAGACTGCGGACCCTACAGGAACCACAGCACTGATGAGACACAGTATCACAAATAAACATTTACATCCAGGTACCTTGTAAGTGCCATCTTCTCTGATTGGGGTCATTTCTATCCCTTTTGTCTCCCTGTAGCGCAGACGCCATGATGATATTTCCTGCCCAGAACTTTTCTCTCCAGACTTAGCACTTCTTCGTCTTCAGCAGCACATCCCATGCTGTGCCCTTGAATAGATAATTTCCCCTCACTGTGCTCCAAAATATCCCCCCCCCCACACCGCCCCTTTCCAAAATACCCCACACACAGTGCCCCTCTATAAAATACTCCCCACACACACTGCCCTTCTCCAAATTATCCCCCCACTCTGCCCATCTGTATAATATCCTGACACTGCCCCTCTCCATGATACCCCCCCACACTGCCCCTATATATGTATATTTATCCCCCACATAATGTCTCCCAAATGCTGCCCCTTTCCAAGTTAATCTTTAGCTCCTTCATGGAGCGCTTACCAGTGCCCGGTGTCTCCTCTGCTGGTGCGGGCAGCAGTGTGATGACATTAGCAGCGTGCTGACCCCCTCACACTGCTGCACGTCGGGTGGGGACTGATGAGCGCTTTCTCTGTCCCCGTCCCGGTGCCGCAATGTGTTAAAATGTATTCACATCTGAAAGACGCAAATACATTTGAATATGGGAAGAAGAAGCGGCGTCTCCCGGGCTTCACACCATCGTTATGCCGGCCATATTTTCTGCAGGCCTGCCCACAATCAACCCCTTACCGGATCATCGAGAAGAGAGAGGTTAAATTGCTGTGAAGAAAAGGCTTCAGGACAACCAAGAAAGTGCAGCAAATGCCAGAACCATCTCCTAAAGAGGATTCAGCTGTGGGATCGATTCATCACCAGTGCAGAGCTTGCTCCGGAACGACAGCAGGCAGGTGTCAGTGCATATGTGCACAGTGAGGCCGAGGCTTATGGAGGCGGCCGGGTGGCAAGAAGAGCAACAAAGAAGCCACAGCTCCTAGAAAAACATTAAAAACAGAATAATATTCTGCAGGAAGTACAGGGATTGGACTGCAGAGGACGGGGATAAAGTTGTATCTGCCAATAGTAAAGCCTCCTGAGACCATTCATGTGCGGGGGCTGCTCATCCATGGAGGGGGTCACTCCCAATGTGTGGGGGCTTCTCATCCATGGAGGGGGCTCACTCAAAATTTACCTAAGAACACGACCATGAATAAAGAATGAGATCTAAACCTCCTACAAGAGCAACTTCTCCCATCATCCAGCACAATGTGGAGATGATGCTTTTTCCTCCACGATGGAGACCAGGTCACAAGGCAAAAGTGAGAACTAAGCGGCTCAGTGAGCAAAACATTGATATTTTGTGTTCACGGCCGGAAACGCCACAGATCTCAGTCCCAGTGAGAACCTGCGGTCAGTCCTCAAAAAAGCGACAAAACCCAGAAATTGTGATAACTCCGAGCTCTGATGAGGCAAGAACGGGCGGCCATCAGTCAGGATCTGCTCAGAAGCCGATATCCATCTGCCGGGGGAAGGGCAGAAGTCTGGAGAATAAGGGGCAGCGCTGGGACCATTGAGGCTTTATAGAAACTTCATCTATTTGTCAATAACATGTAACAACTTATGGAATGTTTATAATTATCCGTCAGTAACCAGAGAAACCTCCGACTCAATGAGTGAAAACAATAAAGCAACAGAATGTGAAAAACAAAATTTTGTCATTCTCAAAACTTTTGGCCGCAACTGTAAACATTTGCTAATTTTTCTACATCCAACAAATCAACTTAAAAGAACTGGCTGGTCACTTCCTGCCCGATACCCCCGACAGGCGCCATTGTCTCCAGATAATCGGTGTCATTCACTTTACTTCTAGTGGTTTTAATGTTATCGGTAAACGTTCCTCTTCCTCTCCATCATTCGCACAGTACAAGCCCTAGTACAAATGAAGAGCTCCCCACACTTCCAGGACGGTCACTCTCGCACTTATATTACTTTGCAAAACCAGTGATATCTGAACAATCATGAAAGAGGTGTGCAGCTGCAGCTTGTCTCTAGGGAGGAGGGGTGTGCAGCTGCAGCTTGTCTCTAGGGAGGAGGGGTGTGCAGCTGCAGCTTGTCTCTAGGGAGGAGGGGTGTGCAGCTGCAGCTTGTCTCTAGGGAGGAGGGGTGTGCAGCTGCAGCTGGTCTCTAGGGAGGAGGGTTGTGCAGCTGCAGCTTCTCAAGAGGGTGTGCAGCTGCAGCTTGTCTCTAGGGAGGAGTGTGCAGCTGGTCTCTAGGGAGGAGGGGTGTGCAGCTGATCTCTAGGGAGGAGGGGTGTGCAGCTGCAGCTTGTCTCTAGGGAGGAGGAGTGTGCAGCTGCAGCTTCTCACAAGGGAGGAGGGGTGTGCAGCTGCAGCTTGTCTCTAGGGAGGAGGGTTGTGCAGCTGCAGCTTCTCACGAGGGTGTGCTGCTGCAGCTTGTCTCTAGGGAGGAGGAGTGTGCAGCTGGTCTCTAGGGAGGAGGGGTGTGCAGCTGCAGCTGATCTCTAGGGAGGAGGGGTGTGCAGCTGCAGCTTGTCTCTAGGGAGGAGGGGTGTGCAGCTGCAGCTTCTCACGAGGGAGGAGGGGTGTGCAGCTGCAGCTTGTCTCTAGGGAGGAGTGTGCAGCTGGTCTCTAGGGAGGAGGGGTGTGCAGCTGCAGCTGATCTCTAGGGAGGAGGAGTGTGCAGCTGGTCTCTAGGGAGGAGGGGTGTACAGCTGCAGCTGATCTCTAGGGAGGAGGAGTGTGCAGCTGCAGCTGATCTCTAGGGAGGAGGGGTGTGCAGCTGCAGCTTGTCTCTAGGGAGGAGGAGTGTGCAGCTGGTCTCTAGGGAGGAGGGGTGTACAGCTGCAGCTGGTCTCTAGGGAGGAGGGGTGTGCAGCTGCAGCTGATCTCTAGGGAGGAGGGGTGTGCAGCTGCAGCTTGTCTCTAGGGAGGAGGAGTGTGCAGCTGGTCTCTAGGGAGGAGGAGTGTGCAGCTGCAGCTGATCTCTAGGGAGGAGGGGTGTGCAGCTGCAGCTGATCTCTAGGGAGGAGGAGTGTGCAGCTGGTCTCTAGGGAGGAGGGGTGTACAGCTGCAGCTGGTCTCTAGGGAGGAGGGGTGTACAGCTGCAGCTGATCTCTAGGGAGGAGGGGTGTGCAGCTGCAGCTTGTCTCTAGGGAGGAGTGTGCAGCTGGTCTCTAGAGAGGAGGGGTGTGTAGCTGCAGCTTCTTTCTGTGTCTGGTAGGTTGGCAGTTGTGAGGGGATCTGATTGGCTCGGTGTGTGGTGTGCTGCATTATGGGATGTGTGAGCAAATAGCATATGAATATCCATCTCTTGAATCGGCACAGATTTAGATTTATGGGGGTCTGCAATGATGATGGATCTGCTTTTCTTTGCGCCTTTAATAGAATTTGGGGGATTTTTAAACAAATAGAGAAACAAAAAAAAAAGAGAAATCTCCCATAACTTCTAAAATTAAGTTGAATGTTGTTAAAAACGTCCACAAAAGACGGGAGGTAAATGCTGATTGTTGTCTACAGCAGGAGGGTCTCCAGCTCAGCCGGGTAAATGGGCCGCACATAGAAAAAAATTGATTATGAAGGGCCGCATTACTTGCGGGTTTAGATTACGTGTTCAGTGTTACTATTATTTTTCTATATGACGTTTTGATCATCTTTTTTTTTTCCCAGCTTTTTTTTATTCTTTTGAACGGCGTTTATCATGAGGGTTATTGTACAGGTCTTGTCTCTTACTTCAGTTTTTACATAAAACAGTATTTTTCGTGGCCAAATATTATTCCATTAATTTTTCATACTTTTACTTTTTTTTTTTTTTTTTTTTTTTTCATTTTTTTACCCCCAATCAACCCCATATAGTAACATAGTTTTACAATTAGCCCCATTGAGTAATTCTGGCCCCCATCCTGTAATAATGTCCCCATCCTTGTCCCCTACTCTGCTGTGCTTAACATACATAGAAAAAAAAATTCTTCTCATCTGACCTCGCTCTTTCGGCAAACAGCATCCTCTTCCTCCTTCACAGAACCGCTGACGTCGCAGGCCCCTGGTTCGGTGGATGCGATTGTCTCAGGTGTCCAAGGGCCGCACAGCGGTGCCTCAGGGGCTGCATGAGGCCCACGTGTCTTGAGACCCCTGATCTACAGGAAGGAAGCTACACCTTATCCGTTCTGCACCAGATTTCATAAAACTCCTTATGAAAATATTTCTCCTGGCCCGGTCCGAGGACGCCCCCTGGCCCGGTCCGAGGACTTGTTACGATGCCTCAAGCCTTTTACTTCACAGGTGCCAGGTACTGTGGTGCTGGCCAGTTCCTCATGTGTGATTTTCACGGTCTGAGCACACATCATGGTGTCTGGAGTGGTCGGGTGTCTCCTGAGCAAATCTGAGGCTGTCGAATTCGGTCCGGACACCGCGGTCGGTACTTGGACCGTGAAAGTCAGATGTGCGGACCTCTTCTAACAGACTTAGAGGGGCCACTTGTATTCTGATTAATGCACACGAGGAGTGGCCTGGGAAGACCGCCGCTCGAACGCTCACCACTTAAGATCTCTGCTTTCTGTCAGAAAATGAAAAACAAAGACCTGACACTGGTCCTGACACCCTCTTGGGTGCTACAGATACACTGACAAACAGAAGGAAGGACTGATAGTTGCAGTCAATGAGTCCCCGGGTATCAGTGCCACTAGCCCCTCTTGTGGAGGACGCCCTTCGTCAGTGCCCACCCGGCCTCCCCCACAGACGAGATGAGCGGGCAGAGCGCTGGGAGTTTATAACAAGATTTATTAGCTATAATACAAGTCACATTAAGGCCCTCAGTTTGATCCAATTACAATGAGCAAATACGTGATTCAGGGCGTCGGCGGAGAGGCCACATTCTCATGCACAAAATGACCCGACCATCGGACAGCAACGAACAGAACGTGTAATAACGGGGCGGCCCCCAGTCACGGCGAGGCCTCCCTGCACACGGTATGGACAAGCTTGAGGGTTCAGACTGGGACCCCCACACAGTGAGACAGACCCCCATACCGTTCACGCTCGCTGTGTGGGGGTGGGGGGACTTAAGTTAGCAGGAGGAGGTCAGTTACATGTGGATCGCCGGTCATACGGGGTTTCGGTAGTGGGGGTGGGGTGGGGGGGGGTGTTTTTAACACTTAAGGACAGTTAGTGTCTCGACGAAGAGGTAGTGAGGGCAGAGCTCATTGTGAAGTCAGTAAAAGCGGGGGCCTTCTGTTACAGGGGGGGGGGGGATCAGTAGGACACGTCAGATAAAATGGGGGGAGGGGGTTCGGTGCTAGCTCACCCTTTATGGATCAGACCTATAAAATAGTTATTGACTAGTGAGAACGACTCCGAGCCGGGGGATAAGGCACCTCAGGAGATGAGTTACCACGGACCAATCCCGAGGAGCCTCCGATTAAAAAGAGGAAGAAAATGAAGAAGAAGCAGCCGGAACAGCAGTGGTGACACATGAACATGCGCGTGGTCTCCGGCCGGCGTCACACGTGTGCTCTCCGTGTAGTCATGTACAAAGCAGACAACTCATGCAGCCCCCATCAACCCTAATGTGCCGCCTGTAAGTGCTAAGATATGTAGTGTGGTTCCGGGGTCCTTTCAGCGGTTAGTGTCCTAAAATTGGGGGAAGGAAGAGAGGGGGCACGAATACCACAGAGGAACGCGGAGAGTTGCTGCCCCGCTCCACAATTCACAGTGTTGCTCCTCCTGCGGCGTGATCCCGACCGGGGGCGTAATCCACAGAAGCAGGGTCCCTCTGTGATGTGGGGGTGCCGGGCGCCTCCGTCACAGTCAGTGTACCAGGTATCCACTCACGATCCTCGCACAGTGTACCAGGGACGGCCCCGCTCCACAATGTACCACGATTAGCCCCCCCCCCCCGTTCTCTTCCGTGGAGGGCTCATCCCGGCAGCAGACTCCAAGTCTCTTATCTGTAGTGGTCCCATGTGTGAAGCCTCTGGTCCTCAAGGAGAGGCTGGCGAGTGGCCGGGGGAAGGCGGACATTGCCTCCAGGAGAGACTATAAACTGGGGGGAAGGGAACGGTCACAGGATGTTTGGGTCTGATGTTAGCAGGTTCTCCGATGGGGACACGGGCGTCAGAGGGGGAGACTGAGGAGGAGAGGGCGGGTGCTGGGGCGGCGTGGAGGGAAAGCTTGGAGTAGGAATGTCTATCGGAGGGCGCTGGTAGAAGAAGTACGGACACTGATGGATGAACAGCTCGATGATTGTCTGGTAGGTGCGCGTTGCCGTCAGAGCGTCCATGGTGGTGAAGTCCGGGCGCATCAACGTCGGCCAGAAGCAGATGGACAAGTTCTCGCTGGTCATCAGGTTGGTGTGATGATGCTGGCTGACCCTGAGGAGCAAGCACAGGAGACCGTAAGATACTGAGAGCCGGGGCACCGAGCGCAGAGTGACGGGGGACGCGCGCAGCAGATTGACAAATACTCACTGGTCATCAGCCTGGTGTGGTGATGCTGGCTGACCCTGAGGAGCAACCGCGGACCGGCGCGAGAGACGGGCGCGAGAGACGCACAGAGCGGGGCGCGCAGGAGAACGCACACAGATTCACAAATACTCACTGGTCATCAGCCTGGTGTGGTGATGCTGGCTGACCCTGAGGAGCAACCGCGGACCGGCGCGAGAGACGCACAGAGCGGGGCGCGCAGGAGAACGCACACAGATTCACAAATACTCACTGGTCATCAGCCTGGTGTGGTGATGCTGGCTGACCCCGAGGAGCAACCGCAGAAGAACATGAGAGACACAGAAAGCAGAGCGCATGCAGGCAGTGGGGAGACAGACAGACTACGGGCAATCACACACAGTAACTAGATCGAGGAGCAGCGCAGACGGCACTGACCGGTTCAGGTGAGAGATGACGTATTTGAAGATCTCCTGGTTTTCCTTCGGCAGTTTCTTCAGAAGCTCCTTCATCACCTGAAGCTTCTGCTCTTGGTCGTTGATTTCTACAGAAGGTAAGAAGGAAAGTTTAGGCGGTGTCCTCCCCGAGGATCATCCGCTGCTCCCAGTGTATGAGCTGGATCATCATCTGCTCCTAATCAGGCTGATCACCCCCTGCACCCTGACATGTGATTGAAATGGCTGATAACAGGAGGCAATAGACTGCAATAATCTGTCCTACCTTGAGGCCCCCCCCATACAAATTAATATAGACAGGTTAGCTGATGGTCTAATATGGGTGCGCTGGCTGACTGATGGTCGGGGGAGACGCCACTCACATTGTTCTCCCAGAGATCAGCCCCAGGAGCGCTCGGAGGCTTTATAATGAAGAGCGATACTGCACCTCGCCGCCATATCCCTGGTGTTTATAGGATGAATCGCCGGCACAGCATCATGTACAAGTATAAAGGGACAGACTCCACCAATGATGGGAGTGATTGTCATTGTGAGGTCGTGCACAGTCGTTCGTGTCTGATTTCCCGCCGACTGAACGACGGTGGAAGCGTCTGCGCTCACGCAGCCCCCGCCATGCTGCCACAATCACTCACTGTAGGCCTCCACCAGCTCAGTCTGTAAGGTATACGGCACCAGAGGGTCCGGCAGCTCCGCAAAGAAACTCTTCAAGGCTCCGGCCACCGTGTTCACCGTAAAATCCTTCTCCGCCAAATCCAGGCTGTGATCTGTAAAGAGCGCAGGGGTCAGAGAGGACCGCACCGTTATAACCATCACCCCCATTATCACCACTCACCTTGATCAAACTGTCTCTGCAGAGAATCCATCTCAGACTTGTTGCCGCTGACTCGATAGATTCCCTCCGTGCTCATCCCTGAGGGAAAACAGACAGAATGTTACCCCAAGTGGGCGAAAAATACCCAGCCATGGACCAGACGGGGGAAAAGTGACTGTGACCAGACTGAGGGGGTCAGCTCTGCCGCACAGACCATTGCACCCCCAATATCTGCAGAGGGTCCCCACCTGTGGTCTCTATGTACTCCACACACTTCTCGATGAAGATAGGGATGGGCTTCTCTACACTCACGACGTTCACCAGCGGTATCCCGAAATAGCTGCTCTCCCACGTCTGCTTGGACAAGGGGGGACGGATTTTATTGCGTTTCTGGAAAAAAGGAACAAAGTATGAAGGAGACGCAAGTAAGAAAGACCGACCTCCAGCGAGGCGACTGCAATAACATTGTCCTCTGTGCTACAGACCCCAATACAGGAGGGGAGGGACAAAGAATACACACCTGTATGTGAGACCACCATAATCGCCCTGCATAGTAACCAGGATTATACTCCAGAGCTGCACTCACTATTCTGCAGGTGCAGTCACTGTGTACATACATTACTGATCCTGAGTTACATCCTGTATTATACCCCAGAGCTGCACTCACTATTCTGCTGGTGCTGTCACTGTGTACATACATTACATTACTGATCCTGAGTTACATCCTGTATTATATTCCAGAGCTGCACTCACTATTCTGCTGGTGCAGTCACTGTGTACATACATACATTACTGATCCTGAGTTACATCCTGTATTATACTCCAGAGCTGCACTCACTATTCTGCTGGTGCAGTCACTGTGTACATACATTACTGATCCTGAGTTACATCCTGTATTATACTCCAGAGCTGCACTCACTATTCTGCTGGTGCAGTCACTGTGTACATACATTACATTACTGATCCTGAGTTACCTCCTGTATTATACCCCAGAGCTGCACTCACTATTCTGCTGGTGCAGTCACTGTGTACATACATTACATTACTGATCCTGAGTTACATCCTGTATTATACCCCAGAGCTGCACTCACTATTTTGCTGGTGCAGTCACTGTGTACATGCATTACATTACTGATCCGGCACTGATCCTGAGTTACATCCTGTATTATACTCCAGAGCGGCACTCACTATTCTGCTGGTGCAGTCACTGTGTACATGCATTACATTACTGATCCTGAGTTACATCCTGTATTATACTCCAGAGCTGTGCTCACTATTCTGCTGGTGCAGTCACTGTGTACATACATTACATTACTGATCCTGAGTTACATCCTGTATTATACTCCAGAGCTGCACTCACTATTCTACTGGTGCAGTCACTATGTACATACATTACATTACTGATCCTGAGTTACATCCTGTATTATACTCCAGAGCTGCACTCACTATTCTGCTGGTGCAGTCACTGTGACATACATTACATTACTGATCCTAAGTTACATCCTGTATTATACTCCAGAGCTGCACTCACTATTCTGCTGGTGCAGTCACTGTGTACATGCATTACATTACTGATCCGGCACTGATCCTGAGTTACATCCTGTATTATACTCCAGAGCTGCACTCACTATTCTGCTGGTGCAGTCACTGTGCACATACATTACTGATCCTGAGTTACATCCTGTATTATACTCCAGAGCTGCACTCACTATTCTGCTGGTGCAGTCACTGTGTACATACATTACTCATCCTGTACTGATCCTGAGTTACATCCTGTATTATACCCCAGAGCTGCACTCACTATTCTGCTGGTGCAGTCACTGTGTACATACATTACTGATCCTGAGTTACATCCTGTATTATACTCCAGAGCTACACTCACTATTCTGCTGGTGCAGTCACTGTGTACATACATTACTGATCCTGAGTTACATCATGTATTATACTCCAGAGCTGCACTCACTATTCTGCTGGTGCAGTCACTGTGTACATACATTACATTACTGATCCTGAGTTACATCCTGTATTATACTCCAGAGCTGCACTCACTATTCTGCTGGTGCAGTCACTGTGTACATACATTACATTACTGATCCGGAGTTACATCCTGTATTATACCCCATAGCTGCACTCACTATTCTGCTGGTGCAGTCAATGTGTATATACATTACTGATCCTGAGTTACATCCTGTATTATACTCCAGAGCTGCACTCACTATTCTGCTGGTGCAGTCACTGTGTACATACATTACTGATCCTGAGTTACATCATGTATTATACTCCAGAGCTGAACTCACTATTCTGCTGGTGCAGTCACTGTGCACATACATTACTGATCCTGAGTTACATCCTGTATTATACCCCAGAGCTGCACTCACTATTCTGCTGGTGCAGTCACTGTGTACATATATTACATTACTGATCCTGAGTTATATCCTGTATTATACTCCAGAGCTGCACTCACTATTCTGCTGGTGCAGTCACTGTGTACATACATTACATTACTGATCCTGAGTTACATCCTGTATTATACTCCAGAGCTGCACTCACTATTCTGCTGGTGCAGTCACTGTGTACATACATTACATTACTGATCCTGAGTTACATCCTGTATTATACTCCAGAGCTGCACTCACTATTCTGCTGGTGCAGTCACTGTGTACATACATTACATTACTGATCCTGAGTTACCTCCTGTATTATACTCCAGAGCTGCACTCACTATTCTGCTGGTGCAGTCACTGTGTACATACATTACATTACTGATCCTGAGTTACATCCTGTATTATACTCCAGAGCTGCACTCACTATTCTGCTGGTGCAGTCACTGTGTACATACATTACATTACTGATCCTGAGTTATATCCTGTATTATACTCCAGAGCTGCACTCACTATTCTGCTGGTGCAGTCACTGTGTACATACATTACATTACTGATCCTGAGTTACATCCTGTATTATACTCCAGAGCTGCACTCACTATTCTGCTGGTGCAGTCACTGTGTACATACATTACATTACTGATCCTGAGTTACATCCTGTATTATACTCCAGAGCTGCACTCACTATTCTGCTGGTGCAGTCACTGTGTACATACATTACATTACTGATCCTGAGTTACCTCCTGTATTATACTCCAGAGCTGCACTCACTATTCTGCTGGTGCAGTCACTGTGTACATACATTACATTACTGATCCTGAGTTACATCCTGTATTATACTCCAGAGCTGCACTCACTATTCTGCTGGTGCAATCACTGTGTACATACATTACTTACAGTGACATGTAAAAGTTTGTACACCCCTGGTCAAAATTACTGTTATTGTGAACAGTTAAGCAAGCTGAAGATGAAATGATCTCAAAAAGGCTTAAAGTTAAAGATGACACATTTACTTTGTATTTTAGGCAAACAATATATAAATGATCTTTTACATTTTATAAATGGCAGAAAGGAAAATGGGTCAATGCAAAAGTTTTGGCGCCCTGCATGGTTAGTACCTAATAGCGCCCCCTTTTCAAAGTATCAAAGCTTGTAAACGCTTTTTGCAGCCAGCCAAGAGTCTTTCGATTCTTGTTTTTCCTCCATTCTTCCTTCGAAAATTCCTCCAGTTCTGTGAGTTCTGGGTCGTCTTGCATGCTCTGCTATTTTGAGATCTAGCCACAGATTTTCAATGATATTCAGATCAGTGGACTGTGAGGGCCATTGTAAATCCTCCAGCTTACACTTTTCGTGGTCGTGTATTGTGGATTTTGACGTGCGTTTAGGATCATTAACCCTTTTTAGAAGCCATCCTCTTTTCATCTTCAGCTTTTTTACAGATGGTGTTATGTTTGCATCAAGAATTTGTTGAAATTTCATTGAATCCATTCTTCCCTCTACCTGTGAAATGCTCCCCGTGCCATTGGCTGCAACACAGCCCCAAAGCATGATTGATCCACCACCATGCTTAATGGTTGGCAAGATGTTCTTTTCCTGAAATTCTGTGCCCTTTTTTCTCCACACATACCTTTGATCACTGTGGCCACAGACTTCTATTTTAACCTCATCAGTCCACAGGACTTGTTTCCAAAATCCATCAGGCTTGTTTAGATGTTCTTTTGCATACTTCTGATGCTGAATTTTATGGTGAGGACGGAGGAGAGGTTTTCTTCTGATGACTCTTACATGACGGTCATATTTGTGCAGGTGTCTTTGAACAGTAGAACAATGTACCACAACTCCAGAGTCTGCTAAATCTTTCTGAAGGTCTTCTGCAGACAAGCGGGGGTTCTGATTTGCCTCTCTAGAAATCCTAGGGCAGCTCTCACTGAAGTTTTGCTTGGCCTTTCAGACCTTATCTTGACCTCCACTGTTCTTGGTAACTGCCATTTCTTAATTACATTTCAAACTGAGGAAAGGGCAACTTGGAAACGCTTTGCTATCTTCTTATAGCCTTCTCCTGCTTTGTGGGTCTCCACCATTTTCAGTGCTCGGCAGCCGCTTAGAAAAACCCAGGGCTGCTGTTTTTTAGCACGAGGTTAGAGGAGGCTGAGTTTTAATAAAGCTGAGAAATTTGCGTCGCCTGGCCTTTCCTAACGATGATAGTGATCAAGCCATAACCCTAACAGGCTAATTAAGGTCTGAAACCTTGGTCAGAGTCATCCAAGTACACAAATCTCCAAGGGTGCCCAAACTTTTGCAGCGGCCCATTTTTCTTTTTGTAATTTTTAAAATGGAAAAAATGAAACTATACATTTTTTGGGGGCTAAAATACAAAGGAAATGTGTCATCTTTAACTTTAGGCCTTTTAGAGATCATTTAATATTTGACTTGATTAACTATTCACAATAACCGTAAGTTTGACCAGAGGTGCCCAAACTTTTACATGACACTGTATCCTGTACTGATCCTGAATTACATCCTGTATTATACTCCAGAGCTGCACTCACTATTCTGCTGGTGCAGTCACTGTGTACATACATTACATTACTGATCCTGAATTACATCCTGTATTATACTCCAGAGCTGCACTCACTATTCTGCTGGTGCAGTCACTGTGTACATACATTACATTACTGATCCTGAATTACATCCTGTATTATACTCCAGAGCTGCACTCACTATTCTGCTGGTGCAGTCACTGTGTACATACATTACATTACTGATCCTGAGTTACATCCTGTATTATACTCCAGAGCTGCACTCACTATTCAGGGGACACAGATTTATATAAAGAGTGATTATTCATAATGTAAAGTCATGCACATTTCTGACAGATCCTGTGTACTAAATGAAAAATTTTCAAGATCTCTGCTTGCGGTCAACTAATGACCATGACCTTAGTGGACGGCAGTATAATATCTCTTTTACATCATCAGGGAGTTATATCTCGTTATATACTCCAGTCACTACTATAGCTGCAGTCACATATGCATTGTGTTGCATTGTGGGATCAGTCTCCATATCTTTCACTGTGAGGTACCGATGCAGTGTTGACTCGGGAGATGTGCAGCTCTGGCTGTGACTGGAGTATAGATGAGCTGTAGCAGTATCTACCCCCCCCCATGTCCACGCTTCATACCTTGGCGGTTCTCCTCAGGCTGCGCAGGATGTTCCTCTTGCGCGGATCCTCTCCGTCAGCCTCATAGGAATTTGTCGTGTTGTCGCCTTTTGGTCCCTGCGTTCCAATGTCCTCATCTTTTCTGCGCATGGGTCCCAGCTCGTCATCACTGCCCACGCTGAAGCTGCTGCGATAACTGGAAAACTTCCCGAGTTTGGCACACTTGGTCCGGTAGAGGACAGGTTTGGTCACGATGGACGCCTTCCGTATTCGCTCCAGAGAATTAGTGTCTATGTCACTGTCTGAACCGTTCCCGCTGCCGTTGGACTGCGGTTTGATAGCGTTTCGGATGGTGATGATTTTTCCTTGGGTGCTGTCGTGAGGCACAGAGTAAATGTTCTCTTCCTGGTTCCTCGGTTTCACAACAGAGTCTATAGGTTCGGCGTAGTCCGAAGGGTCAAAGGCTTCAGATGGTGGCCAAGTGATGGAGGTTAGAGACCGTCGGTGTCCATCACGGGACCCAGGGTCTAGGTAGGACAGGTCAGGCTTTGGTTTGAGGGGAGGAGGTACCTTGTTGTTCAGTTTGCTCTCTAAGGTGCTCATGACGGAGATGAAGGCAAGACTCTCACAGTCGTCAAATTTAGAATGGTCTCTGGAGGGTGCGGCCAGACCCATGTCCTCCCGTGTCAGGATGTGCTGGGGAGACGGGTCCAGATCTTCCTCAGAGTCAGGCAAGTGGGAGTTGCAGAGAGGCGATCCCGCGCGAGGGGAGTTGAACACCTCCTCTGTAGTGCTACATGCTTCTGCTGTGTTGTCATACATATGTGAGGCTTCAATGATGACTTTCTTCTCGACCACGTCCTTGAAGAAAGAGTAGAACATGTCCAGCTTGGGCTGGGCCTGTCCACATTGTAAATTCAGGAATTTGCCTTCGATATCCTGAGCGATCTCCTCCCCTTCGGTCAGCTGGTCTCGTGTCAGGTTATCCAAGAGATTTACAGGACCCTCGGTCAAGGCAACGAGTTGAACAGGGACGATGTCTTGTACTTCGCAGAGGAAGGCCCGCAGCATGGCCAGGGAGGCACGTCGCTTGGCAGCATAGAATACCATGTACCCGTGCACCAGTTTGGTCTTACGAACATTGAAGGAGGCGTGATAGGACAGGATGAGCAGCTCCAGTCGGCGCTTCTGACTACCCAGCGGCAAGTCTAGCAGAACCGAGCCGCCAACGCCAAATGGTGATGGGCGATAAGTGTGAGGTTTCAGGACGTTCAGCACCTCCTCCACATGGAAGAGGTCTCCACACATCAAGCACATGACTATGCGGAGATCACAGTCAACCAGATCTTTGATGCTTGGCGTGGAGCTCACGAGGTTCAGGTTCCTCTTGGACTCTAGAAGGAATCGCAGAATCTGGCTGATCTGTTTCTCATTTATGTTACGGCCGTAGCCGAGGCCCGTAGAGGCCGCATCTAGGAAGAAGCACTGCAATTTGCTGGCTATATGCTGACCCTGCTGAATGAGGCTGTGTGCAGTCTCTCCGCTCGTGTCGCCTCTGCGGTTGACGAGTATTAAGGTAAGGGGTAAGTTCAGCAGATGGTTGTCCTTACGTCCTAGACTGGACTCCCGGTTTTTCTCAATGCTCTCTAAGACGTAGGACAAAGACTCTTTGGAGTTGTAAAGGCAGAGGCATCCATGAGGCATAAAGGTCGAGGTCTGAAACGAGTTAACAGGCAGCCGCACGTTGCCCTCGATGGGACGCAAAGACAACTCGTACATCTTACCGTCGATCACATACTTGTCATCGTTGGTGCAAAGAGCACGGATCTCATTGGCAAGTTCTCGAGCCAAACCGTCCTTGCCAAGGATCACCAGGTTGATTCTGTCCACATTTGGGTCTTTATAGAGGCGGTCATAGGGGTAAGGGCACCTGGAGCTGATCAGCTGCTCTATTTTGGTGTCTACACATGAAGGATTACTGGGGCAAGTGTCTTTTGTGGGATGATAGACAAAGTGAATGTGTTTAAGGATTAGGGCGTCCCGCTCGGCCTGCAGCTTCTGCAGAGCTTTGAACCGCTGTTCCTCCCCTAGGACCTCCTGGATCACCCCCATCTTCTCCTTGCTGGGCTTGGCATCTAGCTCCAGCTCATAGAACAGCTCCGAATACTCCAGCAGTAGCTCCTGGAACTCTTCCTTGGCTTTGTCAATGATCTCTTTCTGGTGCTTACTATATATGTCCATATAGACTGGCTCTTCCAACCACTGATAAAATTCCTCGCTCATAATAAAACTACGAGCTTCCTCCCAGGGCTTCCCAGGAGTGATGAAAGGAGAAGCAGCTAGGTTTTCTTTAAAGGCTTTCTTCATCTGCGATTTCTTCCTTGCGTTCCTCAGTTTTTCCAGGTGGTTGCAGTACACATCTGTCGCCTGCATGGTTTCCATAATATCATAAGGTATCCGATCGTCGTCCATATTGTCTATGTGGCTTGTTAGATCCCATGGGGTGTCCTCGAGAACCACAAACCAGTGGGAGAAATCGGGTTTTGACTCTAACAGTTTGGCCACTTTGGGGCAGCTTAGGTGGTCTATTTCATCGAGGTCAGGCACGAGGACATCTAATGCACGGGGCAGAACTGACAAGTAAACCTTGCGACGGCGTTCAATATGATCCTGTCTGAGCCGCTGGATGTGCTGCTGAAATAGCTTCTTGGCTTTATCGGTACCTTCCAAGTACACGTAATCCTGATATTCACTGCAGCTCTGCATGCGCCGGCTCACGTTCAGCCATGTCTCGTTGTGCGACTTGACGACACGTCCCACCAGCCATTCGTACTTGTCTTTGGCAGCAGCGCTCAGTTGGCTCTGCTGCTTCAACGCCTCAAAGTAAGGAATGATCTTGGACTTACCGCGACTTTTGTCTATCAGCTGTATGAGGGCAGTAAATGCCAAGTCCACGTTGACGTTGGACCTGGCCGAAGTTTCCACCACCTGCAAATTCTTTTTATTGAGTGCAAACCCATGAGCATCCCGGATGTATCGCTCCACTCCTTCATCGCACTTGGTCAGGACCAGTACGATCGGCTTCTTGGTCTTGGCTAGTTGAGTGTACAGGTTGGACACAAACTTAAGTTGGTCATCGAAATTCCTATTCATGCCACGACTGACGTCGACACACAGCAAGAAGCCGTCTATCAGCAGTTTGCCCTCGGGCATCTGTTTCTGTTCAAAGTCCTGCTCCAGCCCCAACTGATCTGTGCAAAAATACATGAGCTTCTCGGCCGAGGCGAGTTTACTGGATGCAGCGCGCTTGATGTATGGCTGCAGAGCTGTACTGCGGTGAGGCTGGAACGTCTGGTCGTCTATGAACTCCGTCTGCTCCACCACGTGCACCTTGCATTCCACACAGTCTTCAAGCGTCCGGGTGACCTCCCCCCAGTACAGGAAGTGGTCATTGTTCACGACACGGCCCCCAAAGTCACTTGTGCTAAGGACGGATGTGTGGTCCAAGTGGAAGTCATCTGCACTGGGTCGTGCAAATCGGTTGCACAGGCAAGACTTCCCAATGCCACATTGGCCTTTTTCCTTTTCTGTGCCGGACAGGCCCACCACACTGATGCTATAAGTGGGCACCCGCACATCTTGTTTCCGTGCCATCATCATGGCGCAGCACTCATCCTGCCCACATTAACACCTGCCGTGGTGAGGCTTGGTAATGGCACTCCATGCACAGACTGGACACGCCAGGACGTTATGATCAGGGGCCCCGGACTTGGTCACACGCAGATGTGTAGGATCAGCCGCTCCTTGTGTAGCCAGTGAACCAGCCATATATGGCATTCATCGTCAGGGGTCTGAAAAATAAGAAAACACAGAATAAGCGACAGACTATACACAACTGCTATACAGACGACGTGTAGTGCGCAGCGGCGACAAGCTGGTGGAGTGTGTTGGGGGAGCAGGATTTATAAAGGACCTCGGACATGTGCGGCCAGCACCCCATACACTACCCACCAGCCAGCACGGCATCGGCTATATGTATACAGCCCCACACGACACTAATAAGGCCGTATCCCAGTTACGTCACCTCCAGTCACAAAAAACAGCCACAGGGCCCCGCAGATGGGTCTCTGGAAGCCCAACACGAGTGATGGCAGCAAGACATGTAAAAAGGAAGATCACGCCCGTGGTGCCACAAGAAACACCAGCACTGAAGGTTCCCATCATGAGAGGTTAAGGGTCAAAGGTGCCCATCCCGCCACAAAGCCCCGTGCGGCTCTGCCTCCTGCACTACAGGACGGGGACATTTACACACAAAAAATCAATACAACCAGGAGAACATGAACACGACGGCCATGAAAGTGTGCGGGGAGAGGTCACCCAGCCCTGGCAAGACGCAGGACGAGTCCGGCCATGTCAGACGACCTGGCTGAAGTCTGTACACTGCTGGGTATCACATGTGCAGGGACCGCAGATGCCAACATGGAAGTCCCAGAGCCACGACCACCCCCAAACAAGGAAAGAACAGAGGTCCGCAGTCCCCGCCGCGCTGCCCACCATCGGGCCCCACCAGTCCGCCCTTTTACCAGTGACCATACACTTGTCATTGTCATCTGCCAAAGACATACTGATAGGGAATCTAGATTGTGAGCCCCGATGGGGACAGCGACGATAATGTATGTAAAGTGCTGCGGAACATGTTAGCGCTATATAAAAATAAAGATTATTATTATTATCTGCCTGTACTAGTTAAACAAATATAAGGCGTCACATACGCTGCCCGTATGTAATGTGTGTCCCACATGTACGACCCGTGTCACACTGTATTCTAGTGCGGGCACAAGTGGCATCTTTGTTTGTGTGGCACGGGGATTAATGCAGAGCATGTGGACGGTGTATGGGTGTAATCCAAGTGTGCAGTATGAGAAGGGTCACAGTGTATATAACGAACATGGTTGTGTATACGCTGTATACCCAGTACATGCAGTCACACAATGAGCTGCGTACAATGTACGGGGTCCAGCACACGCAGAGCCCCTGCACCGTATATGTGCTCGGTACAAGAGACGCAAATAATCTATGAAGGACAAAGCGAAGCACGAGCACCGGACGTCTGTGTACAGTGCAGTCTGTATCCTGACCTGTACGTCCTCGTACATAGTATATTGTAAATGAGTGGTATGAACTGTGCGTAATGTGCGCTGTACGTACGGAGTTTTATGCTGTGCTTTACCTACGGTGATGTACGCCTTGCTGTGTTCTGCACTGGATGTACGTTGCGCTACCTGTACCATCAGTTCTGTATGCAGCATGTTCTGCGCTGTATGTACGGGGTTTTGTGTGCGCTGTATCATATGTACGGTCTGTGCTGCGCTCTACATGTTGTATGTACGGTGTGTTCTGTATGCGCTGGATGTACGATCTGTGCTGCATCTATGTACTGTATCTTCTGCGCTGCATGTATGATCTGTGCTGAGCCATATGCGCGGTGTGTTTTGTATGTGCTGCGCTATATACGCTACATGTTCTGCGCTGTATGTTAGGGGTGCTGTGCGCTGCACTAGAAGCACTGTGTGCGCTGTATATACGGTTTGTGCTGCGTTGTATTTTCTGTGCTGTATTTATTTATTGTACTCACTTATATAGAGCCATTAAAGGGATTTTCCCACGAACAAAAGTTAATTTTAATCAATAGATCTTGACATGATAATAAGTTTCACAATTGAATGTATTTAAATAAAATGTTCCTGTGCTGAGATATTCGTATAAATGTTCCCCCTGTGTAATGGCCGCGTCTGACTGTGTACAGAACATGGTCTGATCATACCACAGCTCCTGGGCAGGGGAGGAAAAAAAGACTATACAGACATTATAGCACAGGATCACAGCTGATTCTCTCTGTGAGATAAAACATTTCCCTGCCTGTTTATAAATAATGTTTTACTTCAAAAAAAGAATCAGCTGTGATCCTGTGCTGTAATGTCTGTATACTCTTTTGCTTCCTCCCCTGCTGTCCTGTCTATATACTCTTTTGCTTCCCCCCCTGCCCAGGAGCTGTGGTATGATCAGACCATGTCCCTGTACGGTCAGACACAGCCATTACACCGTACACAGCAGGGGAGCATGTATAAGATTATCTCAGCACAGGAACATTTTAAACACATCCAATTGTGGAAATTATTATCATTCCAAGATCTATTGATTAAAATGAACTTTGTTTGTGGGAAAACCCCTTTAATTCCACAGCACTTTACAAACATTATCAGCACTGTACCCATTGGGGCTCACAATCATATGGAGTGTCTGCACTATATGAACAATCTGAACTGCGCTGTATGTTCTGCTCTGCACTGTGTGCTCTGCATTCTGCTCTGCACTGTATGCTCTGTATTCTGCACTGTATTCTGCTCTGCACCATATGCTCTATACTCTGCTCTGTATTCTCCTCTGCATTGTATGCTCAACACTGTATGCTCTGCACTGTATGCTCTGTATTCTGCTCTGCACTGTATGCTCTGCTCTGCACCGTATGCTCTGTATTCTCTTCTACACTGTATGCTCAACACTGTATGCTCTGCATGCTCTGTATTCTGCTCAGCACTCTCCTCTGCACTGTATGCTCTGTATTCTGCTCTGCATGCTCTGTATTCTGCTCTATATTGTGCTCTGCACTGTATGCTGTATTCTGCTCTACATGCTCTGTATGCTGCTCTGCACTGTATGCTCTGCACTGCTCTACACTGTATTCTGCTCTGCACTGTATGCTCTGTATTCTGCTCTACACTGTATTCTGCTCTGCACTGTATGCTCTGTATTCTGCTCTGCACTGTATTCTGCTCTGCACTGTATTCTGCTCTGCATGCTCTGTATTCTGCTCTGCATGCTCTGTATTCTGCTCTGCACTCTCTGTATTCTGCTCTGCTCTGTATTCTGCACTGTATGCTGCTCTGCACTGTATTCTGCTCTGCACTGTATGCTCTGCTCTGCACTCTCTGTTTTCTGCTCTGCTCTGTATGCTCTGCTCTGCACTGTATGCTCTGCTCTGTATTCTGCACTGTATTCTGCTCTGCACTGTATGCTCTGCACTGTATTCTGCTCTGCACTGTATGCTCTGCTCTGTATTCTGCTCTGCACTCTCTGTATTCTGCTCTGCACTGTATGCTCTGCACTGTATTCTGCTCTGCACTGTATGCTCTGCACTGTATGCTCTGTATTCTGCTCTGCTCTGTATGCTCTGTATTCTGCTCTGCTCTGTATTCTTTGTACTGCGCTCTCTGTATTCTGCTCTGCACTGTATTCTGCTCTGCACTGTATTCTGCTCTGCACTGTATGCTCTGTATTCTGCTCTGTATTCTGCTCTGCTCTGTATTCTTTGTACTGCGCTCTCTGTATTCTGCTCTGCACTGTATTCTGCTCTGCACTGTATTCTGCTCTGCTCTGTATTCTGCTCTGCACTGTATGCTCTGTATTCTGCTCTGCACTGTATGCTCTGTATTCTGCTCTGCACTGTATGCTCTGTATTCTGCTCTGCACTGTATTCTGCTCTGCTCTGTATTCTGCTCTGCACTGTATGCTCTGCTCTGTATTCTGCTCTGCACTGTATGCTCTGCACTGTATTCTGCTCTGCACTGTATGCTCTGCTCTGTATGCTCTGTATTCTGCTCTGCACTGTATGCTCTGCTCTGTATTGTGCTCTGCACTGTATGCTCTGTATTCTGCTCTGCTCTGTATTCTGCTCTGCACTGTATGCTCTGTATTCTGCTCTGCACTGTATGCTCTGCACTGTATTCTGCTCTGCACTGTATGCTCTGCACTGTATGCTCTGCACTGCATTCTGCTCTGCTCTGCTCTGTATTCTTTGTACTGCGCTCTCTGGTGTTCTGTGAGGTGACACAATAGGGCGTCAGCTCCCCGCCGGGTGTCTCGGGTGTCTCTGGCCCGTGTACGCGCGGTCGCGGCCGCTCAGCTGTCAGCTCTCACCCTCCGTGTCTCTCGGGCGTGGATCAGGCCGCGGTTTCCGGGAGTCTCCAGGTGAGCGCGGACAGGATGCGGCTTCCTGGAGTCGGCGCTCAGCCCTGGAGAAGGCCGCAGCCGCTTCGTATATCCGGGTGACTAGGGTGACGGCGGGTACCCGGCCGCGGTTTCCGGGTGTATCCGGGTGACTCGGGAGTCTCCTCCTGTAATGGCGGCTCCTTCCTTCCGGCGGGCGCGCGGGCGCGGGCACAACCAAAGGAGAAAGGGCGTCGGGGGCGCGCCGGGAGCGCCTCCGGAAGTCCGCCATATTGCTACTCTCATCGCTATTCCCAGCAATTGCTCTGAAGGCGCCGGAAGTTTCAATGCGCCATGTTGGTGCTCCGCAGCCCGTGGAGTTTTGCCTTTTTTTTTACTATAACTTTATTTATAAGCGTTTTTTTTCTGACAATGCAGTAATCTGACAAAAGTGCCCTGGAAATGATGTCAGGACCCCGGAATCTGCTGCGGCCTTTCTGGCCAGACCTCCCCTCAATAATCCGGCCCCTCCCATAGTGCTAGACCCTCTGCTAATAATCTGCCTGTTTACAAGCAAAAGACTCGTCAGGATACAGACTCCTCTAGAAATGTGCCCCACCCACTGTCTGCCCCCCTACTAACCTGCCTCCTCTGATAATCTGCCCCCCTACTAACCTGCCTCCTCTTATAATCTGCCCCCCTACTAACCTGCCTCCTCTGATAATCTGCCCCCCTACTAACCTGCCTCCTCTGATAATCTGCCCCCCTACTAACCTGCCTCCTCTTATAATCTGCCCCCCCTACTAACCTGCCTCCTCTGATAATCTGCCCCCCTACGATAATCTGCCCCCCCTACTAACCTGCCTCCTCTTATAATCTGCCCCCCTACTAACCTGCCTCCTCTGATAATCTGCCCCCCTACTAACCTGCCTCCTCTTATAATCTGCCCCCCTACTAACCTGCCTCCTCTGATAATCTGCCCCCCTACTAACCTGCCTCCTCTGATAATCTGCCCCCCTACTAACCTGCCTCCCCTGATAATCTGCCCCCCTACTAACCTGCCTCCTCTGATACTCTGCCTCCTCTGATAATCTGCCCCCATACTAACCTGCCTCCTCTGATAATCTGCCCCCTATTAACCTGCCTCCTCTGATAATCTGCCCCCCTACTAACCTGCCTCCTCTGATAATCTGCCCCCCTACTAACCTGCCTCCTCTGATAATCTGCCCCCCTATTAACCTGCCTCCTCTGATAATCTGCCCCCCTACTAACCTGCCTCCTCTGATAATCTGCCCCCCTACTAACCTGCCTCCTCTGATAATCTGCCCCCCTACTAACCTGCCTCCTCTGATAAATCTGCCTCCTCTAATAATCTGCCCCCCTACTAACCTGTCTCCTCTGATAATCTGCCCCCTACTAACTTGTCTCCTCTGATAATCTGCCCCCCTACTAACCTGCCTCCTCTGATAAATCTGCCTCCTCTGATAATCTGCCCCCTATGATAATTTGCCTTTTATTTATAATAATAATCTTTTTATTTATATAGTGCCAACATATTTTGCAGCGCTTTACAATTCAGACAGTTTTTACAGACATTATGGGCGCTGTCCCCATTAAGGCTCAAAATCTACATTCCCTATCAGTATGTCTTTTGGAGTGTTTATAATCTGCCCCTCTGAAAATCTTTTTCTCCCACTCGCGCCCCAGTGCTCTACCTCTGCACTAGTAATGTGCGTAGCGAGGGTCACCAGCACCCGGGGAAAGGTGAGTATTTTGTGCCCCCTAACCTTGGACCATTACCTTCCCCAAGCCCCTCCTCCAGTCCATTATTGAGCCCCTCCTCCGATCCAGTATTGAGCCCATCCTCCGGTCCAGCATTGAGCCCTTCCTCCGGTCCAGCATTGAGCCCTTCCTCCGGTCCAGCATTGAGCCCTTCCTCCGGTCCAGCATTGAGCCCTTCCTCCGGTCCAGCATTGAGCCCTTCCTCCGGTCCGGCATTGAGCCCCTCCTCCGGGCCAGCATTGAGCCCTTCCTCCGGTCCAGCATTGAGTCCATCCTCCGTTCCAGTATTGAGCCCCTCCTCCGTTCCAGCATTGAGCCATTCCTCCGGTCCAGCATTGAGCCCTTCCTCCGGTCCGGCATTGAGCCCCTCCTCCGGGCCAGCATTGAGCCCTTCCTCCGGTCCAGCATTGAGTCCATCCTCCGTTCCAGTATTGAGCCCCTTCTCCGTTCCAGTATTGAGCCCCTTCTCCATTCCAGTATTGAGCCCCTCCTCCGTTCCAGTATTGAGCCCATCCTCCGGTCCAGTATTGAGCCCATCCTCCGGTCCAGTATTGCGCTCCTTCTCAGGTCCAGTATTGAGCCCACCCTCTGGTCCAGTATTGAGCCCCTCCTCTGGTCCAGTATTGAGCCCCTCCTTCGGTCCAGTATTGAGCCCCTCCTCCGGTCCAGTATTGAGCCCCTCCTCCGGTCCAGTATTGAGCCCCTCCTCCGGTCCAGTATTAAGCCCCTCCTCCGGTCCAGTATTGAGCCCATCCTCCGGTCCATTATTTAGCCCCTCCTCCGGTCCAGTATTGAGCCCATCCTGCTGTTCAGTATTGAGCCAATTATCCCCCAAACATAGTTTGCCCTTTGACCCTCCAGTTTTTTCTTCTCTTTGCTTAAATCCGCCATAAAATCTTTAAAAAAAAGTGTTATAAACATTGTTATATTTTTAGTTTTTCATTACATTATTTGTCTTTTATGTAACTATTTTAACATCCTTATCCTAGCCCTCTCCACACTGCTCTCTGTTTCCTCTCACAAAATTATAAGCAGAGCAGTGGCGGGCTCAGGAGCTGCTCAGCCTCTGTCAACTCACTTGCTACCTATGCAGAGCGCAGAAGCTGATGACAAAGATCTATATTGCTGCGTTCTGCTACAAAGACGAGAACTTAGCCGTTGGCTGCCCTGCAGGCACTCACTGCACATGTGGTCCACTATGCCACTGATCTGCCTCTAATAATGTCTCTAATCTAGTAGTCTCGCACCTCTGATAATTAATCTACCCACTTGCTTGGCTCAAATCAAATGCATAAATCCTGGATCTGCAGTCAGCTGATAATTGCGAGGCTGATATACAGATGCCAATGCCCCCATACTGTGACTATGGTGCTGCCATATCTCCGGAGCGGCACATGATGGGCTGTGGACAGCAGAGGGGTCAGTGACCAGGCCGGGCATATTGTACCTGTGTTACTTAATAACAGAAATATAACCTTCAGGTCCCAACGAGGAGGGACAAAGAACGATAGAAATTCCCAGAATCATTGAGACCATGAAGCAGCAGGTCAAAAACTCTGGTACTCCAGAATACGGTGCTCTGTCCACTACAAATCTGTGACCACGACCTGACTGCCCTAATCCCACACAGGAATCCCACCCAAGAATAGTATCTGAAGACCCAATACCACTGAAGATGCACATGAAACCACCTGTGCTAATTCTGGATTACTCCTCTACTATACTCCATAGCTTCACTCACTATTCTGCTGGTGCAGTCACTGTGTACATACATTACATTACTGATCCTGAGTTACCTCCTGTATTATACTCCAGAGCTGCACTCACTATTCTGCTGGTGCAGTCACTGTGTACATACATTACATTACTGATCCTGAGTTACCTCCTGTATTATACTCCAGAGCTGCACTCACTATTCTGCTGGTGCAGTCACTGTGTACATATATTACATTACTGATCCTGAGTTACATCCTGTATTATATTCCAGAGCTGCACTCACTATTCTGCTGGTGCAGTCACTGTGTACATACATTACATTACTGATCCTGAGTTACATCCTGTATTATACTCCAGAGCTGCACTCATTATTCTGCTGGTGCAGTCACTGTGTACATACATTACATTACTGATCCTGAGTTACATCCTGTATTATACTCCAGAGCTGCACTCACTATTCTGCTGGTGCAGTCACTGTGTACATACATTACATTACTGATCCTGAGTTACATCCTGTATTATACTCCAGAGCTTCACTCACTATTCTGCTGGTGCAGTCACTGTGTACATACATTACATTACTGATCCTGAGTAACATCCTGTATTATACTCCAGAGCTTCACTCACTATTCTGCTGGTGCAGTCACTGTGTACATACATTACATTACTGATCCTGAGTAACATCCTGTATTATACTCCAGAGCTTCACTCACTATTCTGCTGGTGCAGTCACTGTGTACATACATTACATTACTGATCCTGAGTTACATCCTGTATTATACCCCAGAGCTGCACTCACTATTCTGCTGGTGCAGTCACTGTGTACATACATTACATTACTTATACTGTACTGATCCTGAGTTACATCCTGAATTATACTCCAGAGCTGCACTCACTATTCTGCTGGTGCAGTCACTGTGTACATACATTACATTACTGATCCTGAGTTACATCCTGTATTATACTCCAGAGCTGCACTCACTATTCTTCTGGTGCAGTCACTGTGTACATACATTACATTACTGATCCTGAGTTACATCCTGTATTATACTCCAGAGCTGCACTCACTATTCTGCTGGTGCAGTCACTGTGTACATACATTACTGATCCTGAGTTACATCCTGTATTATACTCCAGAGCTGCACTCACTATTCTGCTGGTGCAGTCACTGTGTACATACATTACATTACTGATCCTGAGTTACATCCTGAATTATACTCCAGAGCTGCACTCACTATTCTGCTGGTGCAGTCACTGTGTACATATTATTATTATTATTAATTATTATAGCGCCATTTATTCCATGGTGTTTTACATGTGATAGGGATATACATAGCAAAAACATTTACATAATCTTAACAAAACAAGTCAGCGACTGGTACAGGAGGAGCGAGGACCCTGCCCGCGAGGGTTCACAGTCTACAGGGGATGGGTGAGGATACAGTAGGTGAGGGTAGAGCTGGTTGTGCAGTGATATGGTGGAGCGGTGGTTACTGCAGGTTGTAGGTTTGTCGGAAGAGGTGGGTCTTCAGGTTTCTTTTGAAGGCTTCCATGGTAGGCGAGAGTCTGATGTGTTGGGGTAGAGAGTTCCAAAGTAGGGGGGACGCACGGGAGAAATCTTGTATACGATTGTGGGAAGAGGAGATGAGAGGGGAGTAGAGCAGGAGATCTTGTGAGGATCGGAGGTTGCGTGCGGGTATGTAGCGGGAGACTAGATCACAGATGTATGGAGGAGACAGGTTGTGGATGGCTTTGCATGCCATGGTTAGGGTTTTGAACTTGAGTCTCTGGGCAATGGGGAGCCAGTGAAGGGATTGACAGAGGGGAGAGGCCTGGGGAATAGTGGGGGGACAGGTGGATTAGTCGAGCAGCAGAGTTTAGGATAGATTGGAGGGGCGCAAGAGTGTTGGAAGGGAGGCCACAGAGCAGGAGGTTGCAGTAGTCGAGGCGGGAGATGATGAGGGCATGCACTAGTGTTTTTGCAGAGTCTTTGCTGAGGAATGCACGGATCCGGGAGATATTTTTGAGTTGGAGTCGGCAGGAAGTGGAAAGGTCTTGGATATGTGGTTTGAAGGAGAGATCAGAGTCCAGGGTTACCCCAAGGCAGCGAGCTTGTGGGACTGGGGAGAGTGAATGGCCATTGACGTTGATGGATAGGTCAGATGGGGGATATGAATGAGATGGCGGAAAGATGATGAACTCTGTTTTATCCATGTTGAGTTTTAGAAATCTGGCAGAGAAGAAGGATGAGATGGCGGACAGACATTGTGGGATTTTGGTTAGTAGGGAGGAGATGTCGGGTCCGGAGAGGTAGATCTGTGTGTTATCAGCATAGAGGTGATACTGAAAGCCATGAGACTCTATGAGCTGTCCCAGGCCGAAGGTGTAGATGGAGAAGAGCAGAGGTCCTAGAACTGAACCTTGGGGGACACCAACAGATAGGGGGCGAGATGAGGAGGTGGTGTGTGAGTGGGAGACGCTGAATGTCCTGTCTGTTAAGTATGAGGAGATCCAAGATAGGGCCAAGTCCGTGATGCCAAGAGATGAGAGAATCTGTAGTAAGAGGGAATGGTCCACTGTGTCGAAGGCAGATGACAGGTCCAGAAGGAGGAGGATGGAGTAGTGTTGCTTGGATTTGGCGTTTAGTAGGTCATTGGTGACTTTTGTCAGGGCAGTTTCAGTCGAGTGATGCGGTCGGAAGCCAGATTGCAGGCGGTCGAAGAGGGAACAGGAGGAGAGGTGGGAGGACAGTTCAAGGTGGACATGTTGTTCTAGTAGTTTTGAGGCAAAGGGGAGAAGTGATATGGGGCGGTAGCTGGTCAGAGAGGATGGGTCAAGGGAGGGCTTTTTGTGGATGGATGTGATTGCGGCATGTTTGAAACATGAGGGGAAGACACCGGTAGTTAGTGACAGGTTGAAGAGGTGGGTTAGGGTTGGGGTGAAGACTGTGGTAAGGTTAGGGATGAGGTGGGATGGGATTGGGTCAAGTTCGCAGGTGGTGAGGTGTGATTTGGAGAATAAAGAGGAGACTTGACCTTCTGTATTGGTGGAGAAGTGGGGTTTGGAGGAGGAAGGTTGAGTAGATATGAGGAGGGGTTGTGCGGGCATTAGGCAAAAGCTTTGTCTGATGGTATCAGTCTTCTGCTTGAAGAATGAGGCAAAGTCTTCGGCTGAGATGAGAGAAGAGGGAGGAGGTGCTGGGGGGCGAAGGAGAGAATTGAAAGTGTTAAATAGCTGTTTAGGGTTGTGAGATAGGGAGGATATGAGAGATGAGAAGTAGGTTTGTTTTGCTGTAGTGAGCGCGGACTTGAAGATAGTGAGGGATTGTTTAAATGCGATGAAGTGCTCGATGGAGTGAGACCTTTTCCATCTCCTCTCCGCAACCCTGGAGGCCCGTCGCAGTTCTTTAGTAAGTTTGGTGTGCCAGGGTTGCCTGTTGATTGTGCGAGATTTGGTATGTGTGAGAGGGGCGATCGAGTCGAGAGCTGCAGCTATTGTGGTGTTATATGAAGCGGCAGCAACATCTGCATTGTGTAAGGAATTTATGTCTGTAAGAGGGAGAAGGGATTCAGAGAGTGAGTGTAGGCCAAGGTGTTTGAGGTTTCTGCGAGCGTGTGTAAGTTTGTGGAGTGGGGATTGTGCACTTGGAGAGGAGAGGGTAGAGAATGTGAGGAGGTTATGGTCAGAGAGAGGGAGAGGTGAGTTAGAGAGGTTAGATAGGGAACAGAGGCGGGTGAAGATGAGGTCCAGTGTGTGGCCATCTTTATGAGTAGCTGCCGAAGACCATTGAGCAAGGCCGAAGGAGGAAGTGAGGGATAGGAACTTAGAGACAGATGAGTGGGAAGTGTCAATGGGGATGTTGAAGTCACCCATTATGATAGTGGGGATGTCAGTGGAAAGGAAGTGAAGCAGCCAGGTGGTGAAGTGGTCTAAGAAAGTGGTGGTTAGCCCTGGGGGTCGGTAAATGACGGCCAGTTGGAGGTCAGAGGGGGAAAAGATGCGCACACAGTGCACCTCAAAAGAGGGGAGTGTAACAGAGGGTGGCAGTGATATTTGGGTGAAAGCGCAGGTATCTGACAGGAGAAAACCTACGCCTCCGCCATGTTTGCCGTTGGGGCGGGGGGGGTGGGAAAGGTGGAATCCGCCATATGAAAGTGGAGCTGGGGAGGCTGTGTCAGAGGGGGTGAGCCAGGTTTTGGTAATGGCGAGGAAGGAAAGTTTGTTAGTAATGAAAAGGTCGTGGATGTATGAAAGTTTGTTGCAGACAGAGCGAGCGTTCCATAGAGCTCCTGTTAGAGCAACTAAGGAAGTGGGGATTAGTTGGATGGGTATGAGGTTAGAAGGGTTGCGACAGTTTGTGGAAGGTCGTGGATAGGAGGTAGAAGTAACTGTGGGGATATAGCGAGGAGGACCAGGATTTGGAGAGATATCTCCAGTAGTGAGGAGGAGCAGAGAAAGTGTTAGCAGGTGGGAGCAGGAGAGAGCATGAGGTGGCTGTCTGTGTTTGGAGATCCAGGATTGAATGTTGAGGAATAATTCGGAGGAGGAGGTGAGATGAATGGGGAGGATGGAGGGAGAGATGAAGAGTTTCTTACTAGGTGTAGGGATTTGAGGGGTTATTAGAAAGTGGAGGACTCTAGAGGAAAAAGTGAGAGCTAACAGAAACATAGTTAAAAGGGAGTAAGTGGTCAAAGTGTTGGTTACCTGACTCCTGCCCTGACTAACAGCCTCTGAAATAACTGCCACTTATCTCCGAAGCCACTTTGCACAAGAAGACGCGTGCACAACCCAGCACGCATGCACCCCTTAAAGAGCTTCTAAATATATAGGGCACACTAAACCATCAGGTGAGGGGCAATGTAATATATTACATTACTTATCCTGTACTGATCCTGAGTTACATCCTGTATTATACTCCAGAGCTGCACTCACTATTCTGCTGGTGCAGTCACTGTGTACATATATTACATTACTTATCCTGTACTGATCCTGAGTTAAATCCTGTATTATACTCCAGAGCTGCACTCACTATTCTGCTGGTGCAGTCACTGTGTACATACATTACTGATCCTGAGTTACATCCTGTATTATACTCCAGAGCTGCACTCACTATTCTGCTGGTGCAGTCACTGTGTACATATACTACATTACTTATCCTGTACTGATCCTGAGTTACATCCTGTATTATACTCCAGAGCTGCACTCACTATTCTGCTGGTGCAGTCACTGTGTACATACATTACATTACTGATCCTGAGTTACATCCTGTATACTTCAGAGCTGGTGGAATTACTGTGTACATACTGTGGTAGATCGTTTCACTCGACTGCACATAGAGGTAGACGCAGGAACACTGTTTCCTTAAATCTTCAGATGGTTTATTAAGAGCACTGCATAAACCACGGCAATGTTAGCAAAACAAACATGGCCTTCCTGGCCTTGCAAGAAAAACAAAATATAAGGTATGGCACAGTCTTTGTTGCTATGGGTAACCGCCCATTTTAGGAACAAACAACACAAGGTTTAGCTTTCCTTCACATGACAATACAGCTCCAGAGGTGGAGTTTCCAGACCCACCCCACACCAAATGCTCTAAAAGGCTGGGAATTTATCCTCTGAACTGCTTCCTCTCTACAGGTGTTTAATCACCCTAGCACTAAACATGGCTGATTAACCCCTCTCATCACTTTGTGTGCTGGAACATTTTCTCTGTTTATATTACTGGAGCTAACAATCTCAGTGCTACATATCCTCCCTCCAGTACTTTGCCAGTGACTGTCACATATCCCCCCCCCCCTCTGCCCAAAGCCGTAGGTTTTGGCACCTTAAGTCACCAAACAGGGGAGTCTAAAGAGGGCATCTGCGTTACCGTGCAGCTTCCCAGGCCTGTGTTCCACATGAAAGATTAAGACCTGTAGCCCTGAGTTTCAACTCTTGGAATGCCAACTATGCTTCAAGAGGCCATTTGGCCATTAATGTCTTCGTGTCCTTAAGAAGGTCGGTCAGGGGTGCGGTTGTCATGGCGAAATTCGGGATACACCGCTGATAGTATCACACCATTGCCAAAAATGTCCGAACCTGATCCTTGGAGACCAGTTTTGGGCAATTTTGGACTTCCTCCATCTTATTAACGTGCAGCTTTACTTTGCTTCTTCCGAAGATGTAGCCCAGGTGTTTTCCCTTCTTTTTCCCGATGGCACACTTCTTAGGGTTTCCTCAGTGCACCCAGCACGGCCTGGACCTTCTGCAGATGACTTCTCCAATCCAGGATGAATATCACAATATAGTCGAGGTAAGATGCGGTGTACTTTTTGTGAGGGTCTAAGGCCCTCTGGAAGGTACAGTAGCTGGGTCTCTTTGCAGGCCAAATGGGCTTCTGGTATACTGGAAGCAACCGTCAGGTGTAAAAGAGGTCGTCTTCTTCTTAGCACTTTGAAAGAGGAGGATTTGCCAGTAACCTTTCGTTAGGTCCAGGAAGGTGATGTATCTGGCTGATTGTAGCTTCTCTATGAGATCATCGTTGCAGGGTATCGGATATGGGTCAAATTTAGCCCCCTCCTTCAAAATCACATTGCGGCGCACTTCGGGGATTCTATAGGGCTTTTGGTTCACCTGTACATGTGGTTCCGTCAGGATTCCATGTTCACCAATCTGCGGACGTCTTGGCAACTCCGAAAAGAGGTCCCGGTTCCACTGAAGCAGTTCTCGGCACTGTTGTTTATGGGCCGGTGACAGTGTCTCTGCCACAGTGACTTCCTCAGTGTCCCCTTCTGGTCTGTCCAGCCTACATGGAGTTTCAGCGTGGTTTCTCTATGGTCCTGCTTTGATGGATAGAGGCACGAGAGGATTTTGGAAGGGAGATGTGGTAGCGGTTAACTGGCAGATGGGACAGGACTTAAAATACCTTTAGGATTTCACGGTGACATCTCGGACAATAGTACCTCCGCATAACCCGTTCTTGAGTTTTGTCCACCCCCAGATGGCCACCCAAGACATGTGAATGGGCCCTGTCCAACACTCCTTGTCTATAGGAGCCTAGTACCAACAATTGCTCCACAATCTCCTCCCTCACCTTAGTAACCCGGTACAATAAGTCCCCACTCAACATGAAATAGGTAAACCTGGTGTCAGCCCCCGACTCCTGTGCTATGCCGTTTATAACGGTTATCTTATTGAATGCCTCTTTTAGAGATAGGTCCCTATGTTGAATGAACCCAAAACTTTCTCTGGTCACTCCTGTCTCAGGAATTTCTGCCTCAGGGAATACTACTTTCTCCTCTTCACCCAGCACACAGAAGGGAAACTCGTCAGACACTGGGGTTGGTAAGACTTTTTTAGGGCCAACCCGTTTCTTACCCGAGCATTCGAGGTCTCTGCCCCTCCCCCCCAAGTCCCAAAACAACACAAAGTCCCGACCTATAATAATTGGGTGCAAAAAATCCTGGACCACACTGACCTCATGGGACTCAGTACCTCTGGCCATCTCTATGACCACTCTGGCCACTGGATAGTTTTTAGCATCCCCGTGAATGCAGCGGATGCCAACCTTCTTCCCAGGGATCAATTGGAGAGGGAGTGTGGCCCTCACGACCCAAGTCTGCATTGAGCTTGGAAGAGAGTGCACGAACTGGTCCATTACAACTTGCTCTACCATCTGCGCTGGTGTAGAGGACTCCAGCTGTAACCACTTTTGGATGAGGTGCAGCAGATCAAACATTTGGGAGCAAGGGGGTTTGTCACAGTGATATGCCCAGCGGTGGACCCATTGTGCCTTGACAGACATTGTCACCCCAAGTTTAAATTTTTCATATTCTTTGGCATCCTGTAAGGCTAAATCATAGTAGGCCTTTTGTGGCTCCCCCGTTAAGTATGGTGTTAGGACTTCCGCCCACTGCTCTGGCGGGACTTTCTCCCTATCAGCGACTCTTTCAAAAACAATTAAAAAGGCCTCTATGTCGTCACCCAGGGTCATTTTCTGCAAGGCTCTACTCACCGCCTTCAGGACAGAGAAATCATCAGCTGACATTGAAGTTCAAGCCACTACCATACCACAAACCGCCTCTGTGAGTAAATCAATCTGCTGTTGCTGTCGTCGGAGCTGTTGCTGCTGCTGTCGTCAGAGCTGTTGCTGGAGCTGCTGCTGCAGCTGTTGCAAGTGCTGCTGGTGTTGGCTTTGGACCAGGTGCTTGATCAGTGCCTCCATTTTGTCTGACTGCTGTTCCATTCTTACAGTCACCTTCACACAAGACATGCAGTTTGTCCTCAGCCGTCACACTTGCTTCCTGGGGCTTTTGCCGGCATTCTCCACCAACTGTAGTAGATCTGTTCACTCGGCTGCACATAGAGGTAGACACAGGAACACTGTCTCTTAAAATCTTCCAATGGTTTATTAAGGGTGCTGCATAAACCACGGCAATGTTAGCAAAACAAACACATCCTTCTGGCTAACAGGAAAAACAAAACATAATATATGGCACAGTCTTTGTTGCTATGGGTAACCACCCTCTTCAGGAACAAACAACCCAAGGTTTAGCTTTCCTTCACATGACAATACAGCTCCAGAGCTTGTGCCTCCAGACCCACCCCACACCAAATGCTCTAAAAGGCTGGGAATTTATCCTCTGAACTCCTCCCTCTCTATAGCTGTTTAATCACTCTAGCACTAAACATGGGTGATTAACCCCTTGAATCACTTAGTGTGCTGGAACATTTTCTCTATGTTTATATTACTGGAGCTAACAATCTCAGTGGTGCTACATATCTCCCCTCCAGTTGTTTGCCAGTGACTTTGTCATAATATATTTCATTACTGATCCTGAGTTATATTCTCTATTATACTCCAGAGCTGCAATCACTATTCTGCTCGTGCAGTCACTGTGTACATACATTACATTATTGATCCTGTACTGATCCTGAGTTACATCCT
Organism: Phyllobates terribilis; assembly: GCF_046119375.1. NCBI lineage: Eukaryota > Metazoa > Chordata > Amphibia > Anura > Dendrobatidae > Phyllobates > Phyllobates terribilis. Next base: position 434,980,835 of record NW_027362767.1, on the reverse strand, counting down.
GTATTATACTCCAGAGCTGCACTCGCTATTCTGCTGGTGCAGTCACTGTGTACATACATTACATTACTGATCCTGAGTTACCTCCTGTATTATACACCAGAGCTGCACTCACTATTCTGCTGGTGCCGTCACTGTGTACATACATTACATTACTGGTCCTGAGTTACATCCTGTATTATACTCCAGAGCTGCACTCACTATTCTGCTGGTGCAGTCACTGTGTACATACATTACATTACTGATCCTGTACTGATCCTGAGTTACATCCTGTGTCATGGATACACACCGCCGACACAATATCCCACCAATTTATCAGGTATTCCACAGAGACGACACCGGGGAGATCACGCAATATCTCGCCGTTGCCGTCATTCTGTCAGGATTTCGTCAGGGATACGCGAGCACACGATGCCGACTACTCACTACATAGGTATCCGCAAGCGACCAGTGAGCGCATGGCATCACACCTCCGGATTCCAACACATGGAAAATGTGTATACGCCCCCCGTATGGTAACTGTGAGCTTCACGATAGCCCAATTATTATTATTCTCTGCCACCACCGGCCAGATTTGAAATATAATACAGGCCTGGCCGGACGCCTGCATTCTGGTAGCGTATATGGCTTCGGGGAAGGGAACGATTACAGCACAAAAGAAACAGGACTATTAAATTTTATATTTATACAGAATAGACAGTTACATAAAATAAACAGAATTACAGAAGAAACTTACTATAGAGTTCGCAGAGACGAATCAGTATAGCTGGAGGAGGGGCTTCTTGATTTGATTTGAGTGTTATCGAACGCGATCCGTTGCTTATAGTATATATACCCCCCTGGCAAAGAATGCTCATCTATCCTCCGTGGATCCTTTTATGCCTAAAGGGAGACGAGCCCACACACCCTCTGTGCTGACATCACGGGGCTGGACTCTAGCCTGCACATTTTATTTAAGATATCTGTTTTTTGGGATAACTTATCGCTGGTTGATCCCAGAAGCCCAAAAGTGATACCGTATTTTCTATTATGATTTTACCTTCATTTAGAGACCAAACATGGCATAGAAGCGATCCGTTATTCTGGTATTCTTGCGCTACAGCTCCCAGTAGGGGCTTACGGCTACGAAAAAATAAGCATCTTGTTCCTTAGCTAACTTTGCCACTAAAAATATGAGTCCCCTTATTATCAGAATTGTGGAACTTAAGCTATTCCATATTTCGTATCGGTGCTGGGCATCCTGGGACCCTCTATTAAATTCCCTTTTTTGTCCTAGGAAGCAAGCTTCAACAGCTATACGTAAATTGATTGAAAGCCGGCGTCTAATCATCACCTGCCACTGCCAGGAAGAAAGACCCTTGCAGTTTAATTAGTTTATAGCTTTACAAGTCACTTCTGCTGTAGGTGATAATTTGCAGAGAGACGGATACTGGACTGTCAGCTCTCCTCTTGCAACAAATGGTAGATAAGGGAGGGGTGAAGAGGGGTTTGAGAGAAATGGTTAATATTTTCTTAATATCTCCATCACATCCTGTACTACTCCATAGCAGCACTCAATATTCTGCTGGGGCAGTCACTGTGTACATATATTACATTACTGATCCTGAGTTACATCTTGTATTATTCCACAGAGCTGCACTCACAATTCTGCTGGTGGAGTCACTGTGTACATACATTACATTACTGATCCTGAGTTACATCCTGTATTATACTCCAGAGCAGCACTCAATATTCTGCTGGGGCAGTCACTGTGTACATATATTACATTACTGATCCTGAGTTACATCTTGTATTATTCCACAGAGCTGCGCTCACAATTCTGCTGGTGGAGTCACTGTGTACATACATTACATTACTGATCCTGAGTTACATCCTGTATTATACTCCAGAGCTGCACTCACTATTCTGCTGGTGCAGTCACTGTGTACATACATTACTTATTCTGTAGGGATCTTGTTACCCTGCTACGACTGCACTTTCAGGAGACTCTAGGGTCTGTGGTGTTGGGGTCCTTGATATTCTCCCGTGCTTTCTCAGACTACACTGGCTGATGTTTTTTTACAGACCTTAACTGACCCTGAGCCCACTCCATTCCGACTGTCATCCTGTCCGGCTGTAACATCACAATCCACCGTAGAAGCCTTACAGTGGCAGCCGCTGGTCCACTAGGTGCAGGTCCCGGACACAGCTTCTGTAAATATTCTTGCAGTCCTCTCCCTCCTGTAGAGGGAGCTGTTTGTAGAGTCGGTCACTGGAGATTCTTTATTTTGTCATTGGCCTCAGCCCAATCGTCTGTATCTTCCCTGTACAATTACTGTGTGCTGTGCAGATCAGCAGATGATGGCAGATGATAGAGACATTTCGGGTGCACCCTCTGTACAGGCAACAAGAGATGTCACCATCTGGTAGCCAAACCGACCACAGCCTCCGGCCGTCGTCTTATCTGAGTAACACAAGAAACACGGCCTCTACAGAGCAAATCAGTGGGGCTCTGGGTCCCAGCTGAATGGTCCAGAATACTTGACCCATGCAGACCGGACAGCGTCTCCAAGTTGCAGCAGATGAGATATTGCGATACTGACATACTCTGAACAGCCCGTTCTACCTCATTGGAGAAATGCTTCATAAGGCTAAGATCTGAGGACTGTGAAAGCCGGGAGAGCGAGGAAAACTGCAGAAACTAGAAAGAAATTTACAGAAAATTTTGATTTTTCTAAGTCTAAATCTTTCTGCCCTTGAAACAGAAAGTCACATGAAAGAAAATACTTAATAATTAACATTTACAATATTTCTACTTTACATTGGCACCATTTTCAGAATTTTTCAGGGAATTGGAAACTTTGTACATATAGCAGCAATCTTTCAAGAACATTTCCAAAACCTACTTTTCTGAAGTGGCTTTGAGATGCCTTTATATGGAAAATCCCCTATAAATGAAACTATTTTAAAATCTGCACCCCTCAAAGTATTCAAAACAACATTAAGGCCTCATTCAGACGTTTGGGAATTACATACATGATCTGTGTTTATCACGGATTGAACATGTATTATACAGAGTGCAGCACCATGTGGGGTACATTAAACAGCGTGCAGCACCATGTGGGGTCCATTATACAGCGTGCAGCACCATGTGGGGTCCATTATACAGCGTGAAGCACCATGTGGGGTCCATTATACAGCGTGCAGCACCATGTGGGGCCCATTATACAGCGTGCAGCACCATGTGGGGTCCATTATACAGCGTGCAGCACCATGTGGGGTCCATTATACAGCGTGCAGCACCATGTGGGGCCCATTATACAGCGTGCAGCACCATGTGGGGTCCATTATACAGCGTGCAGCACCATGTGGGGTCCATTATACGGCGTGCAGCACCATGTGAGGGCCATTATATGCAGCACCATTTGGGGCCCATTATATGGCATACAGCACCATGTGGGTCCATTACACTGCATGGAGCACTATGTGGAGTCATTATACTGTATGGAGGACTATGTGGGGCCATTATTCTGTATGGAGGACTATGTGGGGCTCATTATTCTGTATGGAGGACTATGTGGAGCCATTATACTGTATGGAGGACTATGTGGGGCCATTATTCTGTATGGAGGACTATGTGGAGCCATTATACTGTATGGAGGACTATGTGGGGCCATTATTCTGTATGGAGGACTATGTGGGGCCATAATACTGTATGGAGGACTATGTGGGGTCAATTATACTGTATGGAGAACTATGTGGGGCCATTATACTGTATGGAGGGCTGTGTGGGGATTACAGTTGGAGAATCATACTGTGATGGGGTCACCATTCTTTGTTGGGGGGATTGAGGGAGAGGGGTACAGTATGGTCATTATACTGTGGGGGTATCATACTGTGTTTGGGGATAGTTTTGTTTGCATCCTACTTTATTATCTGTATTATTCAAGGTTTTGTTATTGCATATTTAAATTGGGCCATGTGCTTTTTACTGCTTTTACATAACATATTATATTATTCTACTATAATTCCAAACGTTAATTGTTATATTTGATAAGGAAATACTTCCTCAATTGTAGAAATTTTTTTTTTTAACAAATATCAAGGTTGGCTGCGACTTTGTCCAAGCTTTTAACTTTGGCCCTCTGTGTATTTGAGTTTGACATCTCTGTCTTAAAGGGTTATTCTCATCATGATAAAGGGTTACAATTGCAAAGAGGTTATAAAAACATACAACTTGCAATTTTACTTTTTATTTTAAATCCTCTGCAATCGGTGGCTAGTATCTTAGGCTTGGAGTGCAGCGCTTACAAGCTCTCTGCTAATGTATGAGTTGTTTTTCTAAATGAAAACCTCAGTATTCAGGTAATATTGTGGTGTTGGCACTTTGCGATAAATATATGGGTTTTGGATTGCAGTTTGGGCACTCAGTCTCCAAAAGGTTCGCCGTCACTGCCCTAGGAAGTTTGTTAACTCTTCAGGTACTTTACAGGAATTAACACAAATTGGATGTGGAATGCAAATATTTCATATTTTCATATGGTCAGTCCATTTTCATAAGGAATAAAGGATAAAAAGCATTAAGTGATTTCTCCATATCTGGACACAATCTGGTGCCCGGTCTCAAGAGAAGAAACGCTATTAGGAGCACAGATTTTGCACAAAGGGTTTTCAGGTGCTATGATGTCATTTCAGACCCAAGTACAATGGAAACCCTCATCTTGGAGACTACACCCTTCAAGACATTTATCTTTGGGTATTGGAAGAGTTTTGACCCCAAAAGTGTTTTCCAGATTCTCACAAATGCATGGTGCACAATAAAAGTTGTACATTTTCCATAATTTTGCCAAATATCATGTGCACAACTCGTGACATTGTAGACACCCTAAAAAATTATCTTCATGTCAGGGGCACATGGTTGGGCTCAGAAGGGAAGACCACTGTTTTTTAGCTTTTGCACAAATGGTTTTCGTATACCATGTCAGATTTTCAGAGTCCCAAAGGTACCAATAGAATAGAAATCTTTACGTGACCCCATTTTTGAGACCCCATTTTTGAGACGATCACAGATGTTTTTCCAATTTTATCTAATAGAGGATGGTTCAGAGTGAAAACTGCAAATTTTTCATGTTCATGCCATTTCAGTGCCAAATATGTTGAGTCCAGTTTGGGCCAGCGGAGAAAGTCACCCCAAAAATTATTATCCAAGTTCTCCCGGACACGGCAATGCCTCTGATGTGAGTGACATCTGCTGCCTGGGCAGCAAGAAAAACATTAAAGACAGACTGATATTCTGCAGCAAGTGCAGGGATAGGACTGTATAGGACAGGGGTAACGTTACTTTCTCTAATGAAGCCTTTTTAGACTTTTCGGGACATGTGGAGGAATGATTGTCCAGAGAAGAAAAGATGATTGCTGCCATAAATCCTGTGTCTGCCAGGAGTAAATCATCCTGAGACCACTCGTGTGGGGGGCTTCTCATCCATGGAGGGGCTCACTCCCAATTTTGTCTAAAAACACAACCATGAATAAAGAATTGGATCCAGGAGAAGTTTGGAGATAATGCTTTTTTCCAGCAATAGGGCTCGCTCACACTTGCGTATAAATCAGACAAGTGCAATCAGATAAAAAATCGGATTGTTCTCGGACCAATGAGACAGTGCAGATCGGCATATTTTTTTCTCAGTTGTATTCGGCATAAGAGAAAAATCTTAGCGTTCTGCGATGTCTCTCTGAAATCGGATGGGTGTAGGAAAAAAATTGCATGCCATACGGACCATCCGTATAGCATCTGATTTTTACGGATACATTACAATACTGTAAGATATGAAACTGTAAATGTTCCTGTAAAAGATTAATAGCTGCTGTGTAAAAAAAAAAACGGACAGCTCACGGATGACAAGTGGGAAAAAAATCTACCCATTCTCCTGGATGACAATAGGATTGATTTTTTTATACGCTAGTGTGAGCGAACCCTTAAGGCAGGTTGTGGGAACCTTATTTCTGACAAGGGCCATTTGGATATTTATACCATCCTTCGGGCGCCGTATAGTCACGCGCTAACTTCGCCCACAAAGTACGTCTTGACGCTGCCACTGGTGTCAGGATGTAATCTGACATTGTACGCTCCTCAGCGTTCAGCAGTGACTGCCGGACCAAGCACTGCGGTCCCCAGGAATCTGCCCGGGGGCTGGAGAAAAGGTCATCGAGGGCCGTAAACCGCCTGAGGTTCCCCACCGCTGCCTTAAGCAGACAATGTCACAAGGCAAAAGAAATAACTAAACCAGAAACAAAACACAGAAATTGTGATACACTCCAGAAACTGATTTGGCAAAAATGAGATGTTGTCATCAGTCAGGATATCCAGCTGCCGGGGCTATTGTAGAAGTCTTAAAAAAATAAGAGTCAACATTGTAAATATTTTTCAGAAACTTCATGTATTTATCAAGAAAAGTTTAAAACTTATTAAATGATTCTAATTGTAGTTCAGTGACCATAGAAACATCCGACTAAAAGAGTGAAAAACACTGAAGCAACATAGTATGAAAAACAAAATGTGTCAGCCTTCAAACTTTTGGCCTCAACTGTAGTCTGCCCCTTTAGCGTTCTCTACTTTCCCCTTGGAAATGTTGCCACAGAATAATGTGTGTGGCCTTCCAGAAAAACTGGGCTCCCCCTTCCTCATCTATACATATCAGGTCCTCGACAACCAACTCTTCATGCTCCATGAAAGTTGTGTACTGTTCGGTGCATCTGAATATCACATACAGTACAGACCAAAAGTTTGGACACACCTTCTCATTTAAAGATTTTTCTGTATTTTCATGACTTTGAAAATTGTACATTCACACTGAAGGCATCAAAACTATGAATTACCACATGTGGAATTATATACTTAACAAAAAAGTGTGAAACAACTGAAAATATGTCTTATATTCTAGGTTCTTCAAAGTAGCCACCTTTTGCTTTGATGACTGCTTTGCACACTCTTGGCATTCTCTTGATGAGCTTCTAGAGGTAGTCACCGGAAATGGTCTTCACTTCACAGGTGTGCCCTGTCAGGTTTAATAAGTGGGATTTCTTGCCTTATAAATGGGGTTGGGACCATCAGTTGTGTTGTGCAGAAGTCAGGTGGATACACAGCTGATAGTCCTACTGAATAGACTGTTAGAATTTGTATTATGGCAAGAAAAAAGCAGCTAAGTAGAGAAAAACGAGTGGCCATCATTACTTTAAGAAATGAAGGTCAGTCAGTCCGAAAAATTGGGAAAACTTTGAAAGTGTCCCCAAATGCAGTTGCAAAAACCATCAAGCGCTACAAAGAAACTGGCTCACATGAGGACTGCCCCAGGAAAGGAAGACCAAGAGTCACCTCTGCTTCTGAGGATAAGTTTATCCGAGTCACCAGCCTCAGAAATCGCAGGTTAACAGCAGCTCAGATTAGAGACCAGGTCAATGCCACACAGAGTTCTAGCAGCAGACACATCTCTACAACAACTGTTAAGAGGAGACTTTGTGCAGCCGGCCTTCATGGTAAAATAGCTGCTAGGAAACCACCGCTGTGCTGATTGGTCGCCGACGCCGGGCACGACCAATCACAGATTTTGGCGCCACATTTAAATAGCGTCCACGACCAATTAGCACAGCGGTGTTTAAATGTGGAGCCAAGATCGGTGATTGGTCGCGGGCAGCGCCAGAGACCAATCAGCGATTTTTAACACAAATGTCCGGACCTTTGTAACACCATGCGGATACTGTGGTGACATTAGCGGCTAGCGTGTCAAGGGAGGACTGGGGAGCGGCACTGCGGGTCGGGATACTTCTGTTGCGAGCAGTCACTCATGTCCCGGCTTCTCGCAGCGGAAGTATCCGCCCAGGCAGCGGCGCTCCCCGGTTCTCACCAATACGATTCGCTGATTGGTCGCACTCTCCGCCTGCGACAAATCAGTGATCTTGGCGCTAAAGTTAAACACCGCTCTGCTGATTGGTCGCGGCCGCTGCCCGCGACCAATCACCGATTTGGGCGCCACATTTAAATAGCGGCCGCGACCAATCACCGATCTTGCCGCCACATTTAAACACCGCTGTGCTGATTGGTCGCGGACGCCAGCCGCGACCAATCAGCGAGCTTGGCGCCAAATTTAAACAACGCTCTGCTGATTGGTCGCGGACGCCAGACGCAACCAATCAGCGAGCTTGGCGCCAAATTTAAACAACGCTCTGCTGATTGGTCACGGACTCCAGCCGCGACCAATCAGCGAGATTGGCCCCAAATTTAAACAGCGCTCTGCTGATTGGTCACGGACGCCAGACGCGACCAATCAGCGAGATTAGCGCAAAATTTAAACAACGCTCTATTGATTGGTCACGGCCGCCAGCCGCGACCAATCAGCGAGATTGGCGCCAAATTTAAACAGCGCTCTGCTGATTGGTTGCGGCCGCCAGCCAACCGCGACCAATCAGCGAGATTGGCGCCTAATTTAAACAGCGCTATGATCTCCCGACGGCAAGTGTGAACGGAGGACCGAGGAGCGGCGCCGCCGGTCGGGATGCTTCTGCTGCGATCAGCCGCTCATCTCCCAGCTGCTCGCAGCGGAAGTACCCACACAGGCAGCGCCGCTCCCCGGTCCTCACTAATACGACACTGATTGGTTGCGGCCTCCGGCCCCGACCAATCATCGATATAGGGGGCAAATTTAAACCCCGCTCTGCTGATTGGTCGCGGTGGCCGGCCCCGACCAATCAGCGATTTTGGTGGCAAATTGAAACACCGCTCTGCTGATTGGTCGCTACCGCCAGCCGCGACCAATCAGCGATTTTGGCGCAAAATTTAAACAACGCTCTGCTAGTTGGTCGCGGTCGCCGGCGCGAACAATCAGCAGTATTGGCGCAAAATTTAAACCCCGCTCTGCTGATTGGTCACGACCGCCGGCCGTGACCAATCAGCAATTTTGGTGCCAAATTTAAACCGCTCTGCTGATTGGTCGCGGTCGCCGGCCGTGACCAATCAGCAGTATTGGCGCCAAATTTAAACACCGCTCTGCTGATTAGTCGCGGTCTCAGACCGCGACCAATCAGCAGTATTGGCGCCAAATTTAAACCTCACTCTGCTGATTAGTCGCAACCACCGGCCGTGACCAATCAGCGATATTGGCGCCAAATTTAAACACCGCTTCGCTGATTGGTCGCGGTGGCCGGCCGCGACCAATCATCGATATTGGCGCCATATTTAAACACCGCTCTGCTCATTGGTCGCGGTTACCGGTCACGAATAACCAGCATTATTGGCGACAAATTTAAACACCGCTCTGCTGATTGGTCGCGGCCGTGACCAATCACCATTATTGGCGCCAAATTTAAACCCCGCTCTGCTGATGGGTCGCGTTCGCTGGCCGCGACCAATCAGCATTATTGGCGCCAAATTTAAACCCCGCTCTGCTGATTAGTCGCGACCAATCTGCGATATAGGCGCCAAATTTTAACACCGCTTTGCTGATTGGTTGCGGTTGCCGGCCTCGACCAATCAGCGATTTTGGCGCCAAATGTAAACACCGCTCTGCTGCTTACGCCTGGTTGGCCGCATACCTATTCTAGAATACCCGATGCGTTAGAATCGGGCCACCATCTAGTATGGTATATGTATCATGGTGGAATATTGAAAATGTGTGTTAATGTGTTGAAATAAAGTAATATATGGAAAGAATAAGAGTATAAGTGTAGGAACAGAACACGGTTAGATAGGAACCAGGGGCTCAGGATAGGGGGGCACTGTAGTGCTAGGAATAGATAGAAATCATAGTTATTGGATCTAAGGTGGAAGGAGTAAAAGTTATAAGTAGGACAAGCACTTCCTGTTTGGGGCAGATAGGGTAGTAGAGTTGTGTTAGCTGTAATGTTCAAGCTTGTGCAGGAGGTACAATTGAGGAAGAGAAGAAGTTTAAGGCCCTGGGGGCTGAAGGTCAGCGGACATGCAGCGAGAGGAAGAGAGAGAAAAAGGCAGCATGAGGAAAGAGGAAGCGGATAACTGAGAGTAAACTTCCCTAAACATTCAGGGCCTACAGCCTGGAGAAGGCATGGAGGAGCCAGCCTTACTTACTTCCCAAGAAGGGGAAACGAGCGGGGAACAGGACCATGTTCCTGGAAGCTGCGGTACCGGGTGAGTCACACCTGGTGGAAAAGGAGTCAGAGAAGAAAGGGACAGATAAGGAGGCTAAAGTTGTGATGGTTGTATCACAAAGTGCTGTGTCTGTGACCAAAACTGAACTGATGAAAAAGTTGAGTAAAGTTGTTTTGATGAAAAAGGAAACAGAGTCTGAAAGTGATTGTCGGCCTGAAGCTGCATCTGGAATCCTGAAACTGATGGGATCCTGCAGGAAAACCGTGAGTGTTGTGCAGTACACACAGACCACAAGACAGACTGGGCATTATTATTTACTTGGAATCAGGGTGTGGGAACACAGCAACAGCTCCTCGCCACAACTACCACCCCGCACCCCTCACAGTGGTACCATATGTATTGTAGTCACGATAAGAACCTGTTCTTGTCCCTGGCAAACCATTGCCCAAACAGTAGTCTAGGAATGCTTATTTTCTTCTTTTGTACAGTGCTACAGGTGATAGGACAGAGACGATATAACACAATACAGGGGACAGGATGGTGACGATATACAGTTAGGTCCAGAAATATTTGGACAGTGACCGAATCATCGTGATTTCAGCTCTGCAGGCCACTATTTTGGATTTAAAATTAAACAACTGAGATACAATTGAAGTGGAGACTGTCACAATTCCACCCCTCAGTGTGTCTGGGATGTAGTTACTGACAGCTCAGTTGTCCAATATGGTGCAGGGGCGTGCTGAGCAGTTGGTGCTTTGATTGACAGCTCGGCTATCCATTCTGAGACTGGGAGGTGTTGGGCTGTCTTCAGGTTTTCCTGTCCAAGGTGATTCCCCAACTACTTAGCTGGGCTGTCAGTCCCAGACCTCTGCAAGACGTACAGTCATATGAAAAAGTTTGGGCACCCCTATTAATCTTAAGCTTAATGTTCTATAAAAATTGGTGTTTTTGCAACAGCTATTTCAGTTTGATATATGTAATAACTGTTGGATACAGTAATGTTTCTGCCTTGAAATGAGGTTCATTGTACTAACAGAAAATGTGCAATCTGCATTCAAACAAAATTTGACAGGTGCATAAGTATGGGCACCTCACCAGAAAAGTGACATTAATAGTTAGTAGATCCTCCTTTTGCAAAAATAACAGCCTCTAGTCGCTTCCTGTAGCTTTTAATGAGTTCCTGGATCCTGGATGAAGGTATTTTTGACCATTCCTCTTTACAAAACAATTCCAGTTCAGTTAAGTTTGATGGTCGCCGAGCATGGACAGCCCTCTTCAAATGATCCCACAGATGTTCAATGATATTCAGGTCTGGGGACTGGGATGGCCATTCCAGAACATTGTAGTTGTTCCTCTGCATGAATGCCTGAGTAGATTTGGAGCGGTGTTTTGGATCATTGTCTTGCTGAAAGATCCATCCACTTTGTAACTTCATATTTATCACTGATTCTTGAACACTATTGTCAAGAATCTGCTGATACTGAGTGGAATCCATGCGTCCCTCAACTTTAACAAGATTCCCAGTGCCAGCATTGACCACACAGCCCCAAAGCATGATGGAACCTCCACCAAATTTTACTGTGGGTAGCAAGTGTTTTTCTTGGAATGCTGTGTTTTTTTGCCACCATGCATAACGCCTTTTTGTATGACCAAATAACTCAATCTTGATTTCATCAGTCCACAGGACCTTCTTCCAAAAAGAAATTGGCTTCTCCAAATGTGCTTTTGCATACCTCAGCCAACTCTGTTTGTGGCGTGCTTGCAGAAACGGCTTCTTTCGCATCACTCTCCCATACAGCTTCTCCTTGTGCAAAGTGCCTTGTATAGTTGACCGATGCACAGTGACACCATCTGCAGCAAGTTGATGCTGCAGCTCTCTGGAGGTGGTCTGAGGATTGTCCTTGACTGATCTCACCATTCTTCTTCTCTGCCTTTCTGATATTTTTCTTGGCCTGCCACTTCTGGCCTTAACAAGAACTGTCCCTGTGTTCTTCCATTTCCTTACTATGTTCCTCACAGTGGAAACTGACAGGTTAAATCTCTGAGACAGCTTTTTGTATGCTTCCCCTGAACAACTATGTTGAATAATCTTTGTTTTCAGATCATTTGACAGTTGTTTTGAGGAGCACATGATGCCACTCTTCAGAGGAGATTCAAACAGGAGAACAACTTGCAAGTGGCCACTTTAAGTAGCTTTTCTCATGATTGCATACACCTGGCTATAAAGTTCAAAGCTCCATGAGGTTACAAAACCAAAAAAAGTGCTTTAGTAAGTCAGTAAAAAGTAGGTAGGAGTATTTAAAACAAGAAAATGATAAGGGTGCCCATACTTATGCACCTTTCAAATTTTGTTTGAATGCAGATTGCACATTTTCTGTTAGTACAATAAACCTCATTTCAAGGCAGAAACATTACTGTGTCCAACAGTTATTACATATATCAAACTGAAATAGCTGTTGCAAAAACACCAATTTTTATAAAACATTAAGCTTAAGATTAATAGGGGTGCCCAAACTTTTTCATATGACTGTAGCTTAAGCGAAGTGTGGGTGGTTTTCTCTGTGCCTAGTGTTTTGCTTGATAACCATTCGCTGCCTGACCTTGTTCTGACCCTCCATCTGTTTAACCCTTTTGCTCTGATCGGCTATCCTCCCAGTATTTTGATCTCGGACCGTTACCTGACCATGCCTTTGTCTCTTCCCTTTGTTTATGACATACCCTCCTGGCTTTTGACCTCAGACTTCTTGACTATCCCGCCTCACGACTTGTCCGTGAAAAGTGACTTAAGCGTCACAGAGACTTTCATGTTTAATTAAAGGGGTTGAACAAAAATATCTTGTGAAACGTTTAGGAATTGCAACAATTTTTCTATAAAGACTCATTTCAGGGGCTCAAAAGTAATTGGACAAATTAACTTTCCTATAAATAAAATGTTAATTTTTAATACTTTGTAGAGAATCCTTTGCAGGCAATAACAGCCTGAAGTCTGGAAGTTATGGATGTCAACAAACGCTGAGTTTCCTTCTTTGTGATGCTTTGCAGGGCTTTACTGAAGCTGACTTCAGTTGTTGCTTGTTTGTGAGTCTTTCTGCCTTAAAGCGTAACCGTCGTTTTAATTTTTATTTTATAAATCAATAGTGCAATGAAATTATGCAACATTGTAATATATCAGAAAAATGTGCTTCTTTCTCTGCCAAAATTGATCAGTCATTACCAAAATTCTCAATTCTGAGGTAAAATCTGTATTCAGTGAAGACAGATTTTTCCATTACAGAGATAGGAGATGGTGTAATGCCAGCGACCCTGCATAGTTCCTCTCTCTGCTCTCAGCAGGGACGCTGACATGCTCACCGCCACGGCTGCTCGGCGGCGTCTCCTGCTCCAGCTTTCATCGCGGCTTCCTGGTCCCAGGGTTCGTGCACGTTTCGCGGGTCTCCCGGCAACACGCTTAGGATGCGCGCGCACTCCCCGCTTATTGAGTGGGTACCGCACACGCACTCCGGAAATGTTCCCAGCCAATAGCTGAGAGGCTTTAGGTATTTAAGGCACGCTGCCCTGTAGGGAGGTGCCTGAGCAACTTTAGTATTTAGTCAGTCTTAGCCCACTAGTCCATTGTTAGGTCTGTGTTTTCGCACCTGTTCCGCAACTCTGTACCAGAATCTGTCTTATGCTCCTGTACCAGTCTTGCGACCCTGTTCCTGAATCTGTTCTGTGTGCCTGTACCCATCCTGCGACCCTGTGTAACGGGCTGGGTGGTGGAACCATTGTGCGGAGGACCGAGGAGAGCCAGGAGGGGCGTGACTAGGGACCTCACCAAGTCCGACCTCGATGTACGGCGGCTTGATGACTCCGTGATCCGAGGAGAGACGAGGGAGGCCGACCAGGTGCTATTCCGGGACTGACCTCGGGTGGATGGCAGCTGACCCCCAAGGGACAGGAGGTAGACACGGCCAGGGATGGTAGGATAGGCAAGCACAAGCAGACATGGCTGATAAAGAGGCAGGCGGGCACGGCTGATTGACAGGCAGGCTGGCACGGCTGATAGACAGGTGCGCACAGCTGACAGGCAGGCTGGCACAGCTGATAGACAGGCAGGTATATAGAAATATAAACCCTGTGACCTGAGAACTAACAAGAGTGTTAATGTTATGAACAAACCTACAACATTGCTCAGGCACCTCCATGTTGGAGGAGGTACCTTAAATAGTAAATGCCCTCCAGCAATTGGCTGGGGGCACTTTAGGACGGCGCCCATGGCCCCTTTAAGAGATGGGGGGCGTACATTACAGTATCCTCCCCTCTACACCCTCTCTTTTTCAAGCCTGCAAGAAATCTCTTCAGAAGGAGAGGGGCATGGATGTTCTCCCTAGGCTCCCAGGACCTCTCCTCAGGACTAAACCCCTTCCAATCCACAAGAAAAAAGGTTTTTCCTATTACCCTCTTGGTGGCCAAAATGTTCTCTACCTTGAAAACATCTTCAGTGCTGACTGGAGCAGGAGTGGTACCAGGGTCTCTAAAAAAAGAACTAAAGACAACAGGTTTAAGAAGAGACACAAGAAAGGAATTAGAGATTCATAAAGAGGCAGGGAGTTTGAACTAGTAGGCTACTGGATTAATTTATTTCAACTCCTCGAAGGGAACGATGAAGCGAGGACCCAATTTATACAATGGTACCTTGAGACGGACATACTTGGATGACAGCCAGACCTTATCCCCATGATGAAATAGAGACGAATCCAGACGTCTCTTGTCTGCGTATCTTTTCATCTGCTCGGCTGACTTTAATAAGGAAGACTTGGTGTCCCTCCAGATTTCAGAAAAGCTCTTGATGAGGGAGTCAGCAGCAGGAATATAGGAGGTGGTCGACACAGGGAACGGGATATGGGGATGTTGACCGTTGACTTCAAAGAACGGAGATTTGGCCGGAGATTTGCTGACATGGTTATTATATGAGAATTCGGCCCAAAGCAGGAGTTCGGCCCAGTCACTGTGGTGAGCATTGATGAAGTGCTGAAGGATACTGGTCAGGATCTGATTGACCCGCTCCACCTGACCAATGGACTGCGGATGGTAAGCCGATGAGAAATCTAAGGAAACAATCAGTAGCTTGCAGGTGGCCCTTCAGCACCGAGAAGTAAACTGGACTCCTCTATCTGAGACAATGTGGAGCGGTAGACCATGGAGGCGAAAAATATGTAAGATACACTTCTCTGCAAGCACTGTCGCAGATGGAAGACAGGGGTGAAGTGGGCCATCTTGGAGAAACGATCCACAACCACCCAGATGACAGTACACCCAGCTGACACAGGCAGATCTGTGATAAAGTCCATAGCAATATGCTGCCAGGGAGCTGATGGCACAGGCAAGGGGAGTAACTGGCTGTCTGGAAGCTGTTTGGGAGTCTTGTTTTGGGCACACGAAGGACAGGCAGAGAATAACTCCGTGACATCTTTGTGCAGGGTCGGCCACCAATAGTGTTGGGAAACAAGGAGAAGCGTCTTCTTCTGTTCAGCATGACCTGCCAGTTTAGACGAGTGACCCCAGAGAAGAGCCCTTCTCCTATCCGATTCTGCAACGTATGTCTTTCCGGAAGCAAGATGAGACAAATAGAGTAATTTCGTTCTGAAGCAGAAAAGATTTTAGAAAAGAAGCTGCAAGTCACCATCTGACCAAATGAGGACTTCTAGGTAAGAACGACTCTGGCCCCTGATGAAGAAGCATCCACCTCCAGAAAGAACTGCTTATTATTGTACGGACGATGCAGCATAGGAGCAAATGAGAAGGCCTGCTTTAAAGATACAAATACGCTTTCAGCTTCGGGCATCCATATCTTATGATTGCCCCAGTTGCAGGTCAGGACAGAGATAGGAGCAGTCTGAGAAGAGAAGTGAGGGATGAACTGGCGGTAGTAATTTGTGAATCCAAGAAACCGCTGGACTGCTTTAAGACCGTCTGGACGGGGCCACTTCAGGACAGTGGACACTTTCTCGGGATCCATTTTCAGACCTGTCTTGGAGATTATGTATCCTAGAAATGGAAGAGAGGTCTGCTCAAAAACGCACTTTTTAAATTTGGCGTACAGACGATTCTTCCTAAGCCTCTGCAGAACCTGGTGAACATCTCTACAGTGTGACGGCAGATCGGGGGAGAACACCAATATATCATCCAAGTACACCACTACACACGTGTAGAGAAGATCCCAGAAGATGTTGTTCACCAGTTCTTGAAAGACTGCCGGTGCGTTACAGAGTCCAAAGGGCATAACGTGATACTCATAGTGGCCATCGCGGGTATTAAAGGTAGTTTTCCATTCATCTTCTTGGCAAATACGGATCAGGTTGTACACCCCTCGAAGGTCGTGTTTTGTGAAGACTCTGGAACCTTTAAGGCAGTCGAACAGCTCGGATATGAGAGGCAAAGGGTATTTATTTTTTATTGTTATTTAGTCCCCTATAATCTATACAGGGTCACAGCGAACCGTCCTTCTTCTTTCCAAAGAAGAATCCTGCTCTAGCTGGAGAGGAAGATTTCTGGATAAATCCCCTAGCCATTTTCTCTTTGATATATTTGGACATGGCTCAAGTCTCAGCCTGCGACAGGGGGTAGATTCGACCTCGTGGAGGCGATGCGGCTGGAAGGTGATCAATAGGGCAGTCATACGGCCTATGAGGTATTAGGACCTCAGCCTCCTTCTTTTCAAAGACGTGGGCGTACATCCAATATGGTGCCGGCAAGCCATAGAGGTTAGATGGAGAACCTTTAAGACAGTCGAACAGCTCGGAAATGAGAGTCCAAGGGTATTTATTTTTTATCGTTATTAGATTTAGTCCCCTATAATCTATACAGGGTCGCAGCAAACCGTCCTTGTTCTTTACAAAGAAGAATCCTGCTCCAACCAGAGAGGAAGATTTCTGGATAAATCCCCTAGCCATTTTCTCTTTGATATATTTGGACATGGCTCGGGCCTCGGCCTGCGACAGGGGGTTGATTCAACCTCGTGGAGGTGATGCGCCTTGAAGGAGATCAATAGGGCAGTCATATGGCCTATGAGGTAGTAGGGCCTCAGCCTCCTTCTTGTCAAAGACGTCGGCATACGTCCAATATGGTGCCGGCAAACCAGGGAGATTAGATGGAGAAGCTGGAGGTCGAGCTGGACGAATGGAGATCAAACAGTACATCTCCAGATCTCCAGTCCAAGACAGGCTTGTGTCTCCGCAGCCATGGCAAACCAAATAGCAGAGGGTGAGACAGACTGGATAGCATACAGAGGGGAATCTTTTCAGCGTATAGCATCCCTACCCAGAGTTCCACAGGCTTGGTAACAACCTGGATGGTCTCAGAAAGAGGATTTCCATGCATCGAACAAACCACCAACAGACGTTGGATCGCTCTTTTGCGGGTCACCTCCTTGGTTCGCTCCTGGAACCTGATGTCAATGCAGGTTTCCAGCAACACCAGGTCGTCCAATGAGGTGGGTATTTCCCAACCGGTCAGCTCATACTTGATTCGCCCGGAGAGGCCCTCTCAGAAGGTAGCCACCAGCGCCTCATTATTCCAAGCGAGTATGGACGACAGGGTACGGAAACAAATTGCATACTGGCCCACTGTGAGGTTACCCTGGCGCAACCTAAGCAGAGACGAGGCAGTTGAAGAAGTGCGTCCAGGCTCATCAAAAACCTTACGGAAGCCCTTTAAGAATGACTGGAGGTTCGACACCAGGGGATCCCCTCGCTCCTATAGGGGATTGAGCCATGCCAGAGTTTGGCCGGAGAGATGGGCCAGATCAGAAATGAACTGATGGGCAAAGAGCTTGAAATGTAGCATGCACTACATAGAGCAGGGTCCCCACCATAGCGTGGAGTGGCAGACAGATGAAGTCCAGGAGCAGGTGCATAACTGGCAGACTGCTGAGGCACAGCCGTAGTTACAGCTTGGGTAATTGCGGATGCAGCCATAGTAAACAGTGCATCCAGGCGGGTGTTTATAGTCTTCAGATAGTACAGGATTGTGTCTTGTTGGGCTTTCTGGCTTGAGACCTCCCGAATGGCAGCTGACCCCCAAGGGACAGGAGGCAGACACGGCCAGTGATGATAGAGCTGACGAGCACAGGCGGACACGGCTGATAGACAGGCAGGTGGGCACATCTAATAGACAGGCAGGCTGGCAAGGATGATAGACAGGCAGGTATATACAGTGGTGGCCAAAAGTATTGGCACCCCTGCAATTCTGTCAGATAATACTCAGTTTCTCCCTGAAAATGATTGCAATCACAAATTCTTTGGTATTATTATCTTCATTTAATTTGCTTGCAAGGAAAAAAAAACAAAAGAGAATGAAGCAAAAAATCATTGATCATTTCACACAAAACTCCAAAAATGGGCCAGAGAAAAGTATTAGCACCCTCAGCCTAATACTTGGTTGCACAACCTTTAGCCAAAATAACTGTGAACAACCGCTTCCGGTAACCATCAATGAGTTTCTTACAATGCTCTGCTGGATTTGTAGACCATTCTTCTTTGGCAAACTGCTCCAGGTCCCTGATATCTGAAGGGTGCCTTCTCCAAACTGCCATTTTGAGATCTCTCCACTGGTGTTCTATGGGATTCAGGTCTGGACTCATTGCTGGCCACCTTAGAAGTCTCCAGTGCTTTCTCTCAAAACCATTTTATAGTGCTTTTGGAAGTGTGTTCTGGGTCATTGTCCTGCTGGAAGACCCATGACCTCTGAGGGAGACCCAGCTTTCTCACACTGGGCCCTACATTATGCTGCAAAATTTGTTGGTAGTCTTCAGACTTCATAATGCCATGCACACGGTCAAGCAGTCCAGTGCCAGAGGCAGCAAAGCAACCCCAAAACATCAGGGAACCTCTGCCATGTTTGACTGTAGGGACCGTGTTCTTTTCTTTGAATGCCTCTTTTTTTTTCCTGTACACTCCATGTTGATGCTTTTTCCCAAAAAGCTCTACTTTTGTCTCATCTGACCAGAGAACATTCTTCCAAAATGTTTTAGGCTTTCTCAGGTAAGTTTTGGCAAACTCCAGCCTGGCTTTTTTATGTCTCGGGGTAAGAAGTGGGGTCTTCCTGGGTATCCTACCATACAGTCCCTTTTCGTTCAGACGCCGACGGATAGTACGGGTTGACACTGTTGTACCCTCTGACTGCAGGGCAGCTTGAACTTCTTTGGATGTTAGTCGAGGTTCTTTATCCACCATCCGCACAATCTTGCGTTGAAATCTCTCGTCAATTTTTCTTTTCCGTCCACATCTAGGGAGGTTAGCCACAGTGCCATGGGCTTTAAACTTCTTGATGACACTGCGCACGGAAGACACAGGAACATTCAGGTCTTTGGAGATGGACTTGTAGCCTTGAGATTGCTCATGCTTCCTCACAATTTGGTTTCTCAAGTCCTCAGACAGTTCTTTGGTCTTCTTTCTTTTCTCCATACTCAATGTGGTACACACAAGGACACAGGACAGAGGTTGAGTCAACTTTAATCCATGTTAACTGGCTGCAAGTGTGATTTAGTTATTGCCAACACCTGTTAGGTGCCACAGGTAAGTTACAGGTGCTGTTAATTACATGAATTAGAGAAGCATCACATGATTTTTCAAACAGTGCCAATACTTTTGTCCACCCCCTTTTTTAGGTTTGGTGTGGAATTGTATCCAATTTGGCTTTAGGACAATTCTTTTTGTGTTTTTTCATTGAAGACAAATTAAATGAAGATAATAATACCAAAGAATTTGTGATTGCAATCATTTTCAGGAAGAAACTGAGTATTATCTGACAGAATTGCAGGGGTGCCAATACTTTTGGCCACCACTGTAGGCATACAAGCACTGAGAACTAACAAGAGTGTTGCGAACAAACTTACAACGTTGCTCAGGCATCTCTATGTTGAAGGAGATGCCTTAAATAGTAAGTGTCCTCCAGCAATTGGCTGGGGACACTTTAGGATGGCGCGCATGGCCCCATTAAGAGACCGTGAGCGCGAATGCGTGGCCTAAGCACAGTGCCCAGGGATCTGCACACACTCCCTCTTCCCTCTATTTTATCTAGACAGAATGTTATTGTGGCACCCCAGGGGTCCGGTTGCCACAGTGGCATTGCCTCCCTCACAAGGGGTGATGCCATGCCTGGAAGCAAGGAGGGGTCACCTAATCAGGTTTACCAGCATACAACACTTTCCTGGCTCCAGACCAGGAAGGGGAACTCCTCCCGATAGCAACTGGAATCTGGAGGCAGGGTTAGTTAGTGTGAGTGGAGAGGAGTTGAAGACAGGACAGCGACGAGGAAGGACCTGGGGAAGGGAGCTGTGCACAAGCTCACCCCAGAGGAGAGAAGCGCAGAAGAACCGGACACCGGAGTCCATGGTTGTGGGCACTGAAAGCCCAGCAGCAGAAACTGGAGGGCAGAAGACTGCAGGTCTCCTGGCCCCATCAGACGCCCGGCGACACAGCAGCACATAGGGCCCAGCACCGCCACGTGGGAGCGACACTTACGGAAGGCCCAAGCTGCCTGCCATACGGGTGAGGAAAAGACGTTTTACTCAGGGACGAGAGCCGCAGCACAGCTACAAGCAGCAGGGCCAAAGAGATTAGCGCAGAGGGAAGGCCTCCAACTCCACCTGGCGAGGCGGATCCCCAACTTGCTCCCAGGCCGCCCGGACCTCTACTACCAACTAGTACCCGTGTCTCGGTCTGCTTAACAAACCGCAAGTAAAGATAAGAGGAAACCGCCATTAAGCTGTGGACTGGTCATTATCTGCGCCATCACCTGCACTACACTGCACAGCAACATCTACCCCATCAAATCATCACTACACTGCCCTGGAGCTAAGCTCTGCCTGTGGAGAGCTGAACCAACTCTGCTGCGTCACCATCAGCTCCAGAGGATCTGAACCGCAGCGGCGGCTCCATATAGCCGCATACCACAGGTGGCGTCACGAACATTATATATATATAAAAACTTTATTCCCTTTTTACCTTTTCCTTTAATTGACCGCCCCGGGCCATGGACCGGGTCACTGCCACCGTGACATCCCCCAGCATCGACCGGCCCGGCTACCAAGTACCCCACGGCCCAGGGGGTGCGTAATTATCAGTAGCAGCACTCATCTCCTCTCAGTATTTGGAAAGTCGGTCTTCACTGAATACAGATTCTACCTCAGACTTGAGAATTTTGATAATGACTGATCAATTTTGGCAGAGAAAGAAGCAATTTTTTTTGATAAGATATCTCACAAAAGTTGCTTATTTTCATGTGTACTATTGATTTATAAAGTAAAAATTAAAAACGGTTATGCTTTAAAGCAGAAAAGCCCACAAACAAGCAACATCTGAAGTCAGCTGCAGTGAAAACCTGCAAAGCATCACAAAGGAAACCCAGCGTTTGGTGACATCCATAGTGGGTTAAGACTCACCAGATACTTAAAGGGGTTGTCCACTACTATGACAACCCCTTCTTGATCAAAATGTTTAGCCCCGATAAAATAATAAAGCCTATACTCACCTCCCGTGCTGGTGTCGTTCCAGCGGTGTCAGCACTCGCGGTCCCAGGGCTGCCGCGCTGTTGTTGTGATATATCATGATGGCGCCCAGTCAGTGCTAACGTCACTGTCTCCGCCTTTGTACAAATCAAACATGAAGAGGAAGTCCGGGCTGCGGCTGATCTCGGACTTCCTCTTCATGCTCAATTCGACAGGAAGGCAGGGACAGTGACGCCGGCACTGATTGGGGGCCGGCGTCATGTGTGACATCAACAGCACGCCAGCTCCGAGGACCGCGAGTGCTGACACCGTGGGAAATTGCGCCAGCACGGGAGGTGAGTATAAGTTTTATTATTTTATGGGGCCAATCGAGGGGTGTGAACATGGGTTGTCCTAGTAGTGGACAACTTCTTTAAGTTAAGCTGGGAGCATTTCCGGAGTGAGTGCACTACCCCTATAAGAAGCAGGGAGCGCACGTGCCGTGGGAACAGGAAGGCGTGGCGGAAGCCAGAGCAGGAGACGTGGCCAAGTGGCAGTGAGCATATCGGCGTACCTGCTGAGAGGAGAGAAACCATGCAGGATCGCCAGCGTTAC
>NW_027362767.1:434640058-434958560 GCF_046119375.1 Phyllobates terribilis | reverse complement strand
GTGTACATCCCCTCCCGCTACCTCTGTATATAGTGTACATCCCCTCCCGCTACCTCTGTATATAGTGTACATCCCCTCCCGCTACCTCTGTATATAGTGTACATCCCCTCCCGCTACCTCTGTATATAGTGTACATCCCCTCCCGCTACCTCTGTATATAGTGTACATCCCCTCCCGCTACCTCTGTATATAGTGTACATCCCCTCCCGCTACCTCTGTATATAGTGTACATCCCCTCCCGCTACCTCTGTATATAGTGTACACCCCTCCCGCTACCTCTGTATATAGTGTACAGAGCCCTCCCGCTACCTCTGTATATAGTGTACAGAGCCCTCCCGCTACCTCTGTATATAGTGTACAGAGCCCTCCCGCTACCTCTGTATATAGTGTACAGAGCCCTCCCGCTACCTCTGTATATAGTGTACAGAGCCCTCCCGCTACCTCTGTATATAGTGTACAGAGCCCTCCCGCTACCTCTGTATATAGTGTACAGAGCCCTCCCGCTACCTCTGTATATAGTGTACAGAGCCCTCCCGCTACCTCTGTATATAGTGTACAGAGCCCTCCCGCTACCTCTGTATATAGTGTACAGAGCCCTCCCGCTACCTCTGTATATAGTGTACAGAGCCCTCCCGCTACCTCTGTATATAGTGTACAGAGCCCTCCCGCTACCTCTGTATATAGTGTACAGAGCCCTCCCGCTACCTCTGTATATAGTGTACAGAGCCCTCCCGCTACCTCTGTATATAGTGTACAGAGCCCTCCCGCTACCTCTGTATATAGTGTACAGAGCCCTCCCGCTACCTCTGTATATAGTGTACAGAGCCCTCCCGCTACCTCTGTATATAGTGTACAGAGCCCTCCCGCTACCTCTGTATATAGTGTACAGAGCCCTCCCGCTACCTCTGTATATAGTGTACAGAGCCCTCCCGCTACCTCTGTATATAGTGTACAGAGCCCTCCCGCTACCTCTGTATATAGTGTACAGAGCCCTCCCGCTACCTCTGTATATAGTGTACAGAGCCCTCCCGCTACCTCTGTATATAGTGTACAGAGCCCTCCCGCTACCTCTGTATATAGTGTACAGAGCCCTCCCGCTACCTCTGTATATAGTGTACAGAGCCCTCCCGCTACCTCTGTATATAGTGTACAGAGCCCTCCCGCTACCTCTGTATATAGTGTACAGAGCCCTCCCGCTACCTCTGTATATAGTGTACAGAGCCCTCCCGCTACCTCTGTATATAGTGTACAGAGCCCTCCCGCTACCTCTGTATATAGTGTACAGAGCCCTCCCGCTACCTCTGTATATAGTGTACAGAGCCCTCCCGCTACCTCTGTATATAGTGTACAGAGCCCTCCCGCTACCTCTGTATATAGTGTACAGAGCCCTCCCGCTACCTCTGTATATAGTGTACAGAGCCCTCCCGCTACCTCTGTATATAGTGTACAGAGCCCTCCCGCTACCTCTGTATATAGTGTACAGAGCCCTCCCGCTACCTCTGTATATAGTGTACAGAGCCCTCCCGCTACCTCTGTATATAGTGTACAGAGCCCTCCCGCTACCTCTGTATATAGTGTACAGAGCCCTCCCGCTACCTCTGTATATAGTGTACAGAGCCCTCCCGCTACCTCTGTATATAGTGTACAGAGCCCTCCCGCTACCTCTGTATATAGTGTACAGAGCCCTCCCGCTACCTCTGTATATAGTGTACAGAGCCCTCCCGCTACCTCTGTATATAGTGTACAGAGCCCTCCCGCTACCTCTGTATATAGTGTACAGAGCCCTCCCGCTACCTCTGTATACAGTGTACAGAGCCCTCCCGCTACCTCTGTATACAGTGTACAGAGCCCTCCCGCTACCTCTGTATACAGCAGGGGTCTCAAACTCGGCTAACTATATGGGCCGCACAGAGAAAAAATGTGATTCGAAGGGCCGCATTCTTTGCAGGATGATATGAAATTTTTAGTGATACCATATTGTTTTTATAAACACCTTTTGGATCATTGTTTGAACATTTTTGGCATTTTTATTTTATTCTTTTAAATGGCATTCATTTTATGGGCTGTGGTACAGTTTTATCGTTTTTACAAGTTTACTGTTTTACAATTTTTATTTCCTTTTTGTGTCCCCTAATTGGTCACATACAGTCATTTTTTTTCTTACTATTAGAACCAGTTATAGCCTTACGCCAGGGATAGTAGGGCGAGGCACGTGATCGGCGACAGCTGCGGAGGCTGTATAGGGACATTAGGGGCAGACAGGGTAACGCTAGTCCAGATTAGGAGGTCACCTCTTCCCAATTTCCCTAGTGTCTGGGCTCCCTTTCCCTTTCCCCTCTGTGTTGCACTCACACCTGGCGTGACTCTCTGTGTTACCCTCACACCTGACATGACAGGTCCCCATCTTGTAGTAATGTGTCCATCCTGGTCCCCATCCTGTAGTAATGTGCCCATCCTGGTCCCCATCTTGTAGTAATGTGCCCCATCCCGGTCCCCATCTTGTAGTAATGTGCCCATCCCGGTCCCCATCCTTTAGTAATGTCTAATCCTAGTTCCCATCTTGTAGTAATATGCCCATCCTGGTCTTCATCCTGTAGTAATGTGCCCACTCTGGTCCCCATCCTGTAGTAATGTGCCCACTCTGGTCCCCATCTTGTAGTAATGCTCCCCATCCTGGTCCCCATCTTGTAGTAATGTCCCATCCTGGTCCTCATCTTGTAGTAATGTTCCCATCCCGGTCCCCATCTTGTAGTAATGTGCCCCATCCCGGTCCCCATCTTGTAGTAATGTGCCCCATCCCGGTCCCCATCTTGTAGTAATGTGCCAATCCCAGTACTCATCTTGTAGTAATGTGCCCATCCCAGTACTCATCTTGTAGTAATGTGCAAATCCTGGTCTCCATCTTGTAGTAATGTGCCCATCCCAGTCCTCATCTTGTAGTAATGTGCCCATCTTGGTCCCCATTTTGTAGTAATGTGCCCATCTTGGTCCCCATTTTGTAGCAATGTGCACACCTTGGTCCCCATTTTGTAGCAATGTGCCCATCTTGGTCCCCATTTTGTAGCAATGTGCACACCTTGGTCCCCATTTTGTAGCAATGTGCACACCTTGGTCCCCATTTTGTAGCAATGTGCACACCTTGGTCCCCATTTTGTAGCAATGTGCACACCTTGGTCCCCATTTTGTAGCAATGTGCACACCTTGGTCCCCATTTTGTAGCAATGTGCACACCTTGGTCCCCATTTTGTAGCAATGTGCACACCTTGGTCCCCATTTTGTAGCAATGTGCACACCTTGGTCCCCATTTTGTAGCAATGTGCACACCTTGGTCCCCATTTTGTAGCAATGTGCACACCTTGGTCCCCATTTTGTAGCAATGTGCACACCTTGGTCCCCATTTTGTAGCAATGTGCACACCTTGGTCCCCATTTTGTAGCAATGTGCACACCTTGGTCCCCATTTTGTAGCAATGTGCACACCTTGGTCCCCATTTTGTAGCAATGTGCACACCTTGGTCCCCATTTTGTAGCAATGTGCACACCTTGGTCCCCATTTTGTAGCAATGTGACCATCCTGGTCCCCATCTTGTAGTAATGTGACCATCCTGGTCCCCATCTTGTAGTAATGTGACCATCCTGGTCCCCATCTTGTAGTAATGTGCCTATCCTGGTCCCCATCTTGTAGTAATGTGCCTATCCTGGTCCCCATCTTGTAGTAATGTGCCTATCCTGGTCCCCATCTTGCAGTAATGTGCCTATCCTGGTCCCCATCTTGTAGTAATGTGCCTATCCTGGTCCCATCTTGTAGTAATGTGCCTATCCTGGTCCCCATCTTGTAGTAATGCCCCATCCTGGTCCCCATCTTGCAGTAATGACCCATCCTGGTCCCCATCTTGTAGTAATGTGCCCATTCTGGTCCCCATCTTGTAGTAATGTCCCCGCTCCATAGAAGTCTATAGATACTGTACAGCATACACTGCCCCATCCTGGTCCTCATCTTGTAGTAATGTGCCCCATCCTGGTCCTCATCTTGTAGTAATGTGCCCCATCCTGGTCCTCATCTTGTAGTAATGTGCCCCATCCTGGTCCACTTCTTGTAGTAATGTGCCCCATCCTGGTCCACTTCTTGTAGTAATGCCCCATCCAGGTCCCCATCTTGTAGTAATGCCCCATCCTGGTCCCCATCTTGTAGTAATGTGCTCATCCTGGTCCCCATCTTGTAGTAATGCCCCATCCAGGTCCCCATCTTGTAGTAATGCCCCATCCTGGTCCCCATCTTGTAGTAATGTGCTCATCCTGGTCCCCATCTTGTAGTAATGCCCCATCCAGGTCCCCATCTTGTAGTAATGCCCCATCCTGGTCCCCATCTTGTAGTAATGTGCCCCATCCTGGTCCCCATCTTGTAGTAATGTGCCCCATCCTGGTCCCCATCCTGTAGTAATGTGCGCCATCCTGATCCCCATCTTGTAGTAATGGCCCATGCTGGTCCCTAACTTGTAAGACATTCAACTGAAAAGAATCACTGACTTTGGCGGCCCTCAGGACCAGGCTGCAATCATTACGGGGGATATGGTGCCTGCGGGCCGCATTAAGCAGCCTCAGGGGCCGCATGCGGCCCTCTGGCCGCGTGTTTGAGACCCCTGGTATACAGTGTACATCCCCCTCCCGCTACCTCTGTATATAGTGTACACCCACCACCTCTCTGCATTGTTTTGTGTTTTTTTTTCACAATCATTAAAATGGGTGAAAAAACACTGAAAGAATTGACGCTGCAGATATGAAACGGCTTCAGATCTGCAAGGAAAAAATAAGCAACGTGTGCATGAGACTTTAGAAACCTCATTCACTTTGCCAAGACAGTAAAATGCTGCGTTTTTTGCAGCAAAAATGCGTCATGTGAATGGTAGCCGAATACTTTGTTGCAGGCCACTTTTTGTATTTCTGACATCATTCAGTCTTTTTGGGTCGGCGTCTATCAGCGCGGAACATCTAGAATTGGCAATCTTTGCCCGCTCCTCCTTGCAGTAGCTTCACAGCTGTCAGATTGCCGGGGCATCTCCTGTATACAGCGCCCTCTTCAGGTCACCACAGATTGTCACTTAGGTTTGAGCTCAGGTTGGGACATTCTGAACTTCCATCTTCTGGTGAAGCCATTCTTTTGGTGATTTGATGGTCACTTAGTGTCATTGTTGTGCTGAAAGGTGAAATTCCACTTAATTTTTAGCCGAGGCCGGAAGGTTTTCATGTCTTATTGACATCTTATAATTCCCTCCACCTTGATGAAAGCCCCAGTTCCAGCTGTCGAAGAACAACCCCAGAGCTCAATGTTGCCCCCACTATGCCTCATTGTTCCCCACATGCCTTTGGCAGACTTGATGGAGCTTTTGATCAAAAACAGACGGGCTTCAATGTTTCTCTGTGTAAGAACAGGCTTCCATCTTGCCACCCGATCACACAGGCCAGACATATGAAGAGTATGGGAGATTGTTGTCACATGCAGGACACAACCTGTCCTGGCCAGAAATTCCTGCAGCTCCTTTAATGTTGCTGTCGGCCTTTTGGCAGCCTCCTGGACCAATTCTCTTATTGCCCTTTTATCAATTTATGATGGACATCCATTTCTCTGTAATGTCACTCTTTTTTTTTTTTTAAGCGCACCTGTCAGCAGGATTGTGCTCAGTAAACTACAGGCAGTGTCAGGAGGGCGACATTACACTGATTAGAATAATACCTTGGTTGATGACACCTGTCCTGTGGTTCTTGTGTAATCTTTACTTTCAGTTTGGAGATAATGATATGCTCGTGCTCCGGAGCGACCTGTGGGGGGCGCTCTATCTGGTGCTCTGCTTACATATTCATCTGTATGCTCTTATGACAGATCACTGTGCCTTCACTGACCTGCCTCCTATCTTACCTAGGCCCGCACTACTAGATTCATTATGTAAAATAGGAGGCAGGTCAGTGAAGGCACAGTGAGCTATCATAAGAGCATACAGATGAATATGTAAGCAGAGCACCAGATAGAGCGCCCCCCCACAGGCTGCCCCGGAGCATGAGCATATCATCTCCAAACTGAAAGTAAAGATTACCCAAGAACCACAGGATGGATTTCATTAACCCAGGTATCATTTTAATCAGTGTAATGTTGCCCTCCTGAGGCCGGTTCCTTACATCCGTATATTTCCGGTACAGGAGATATCCGTGTGTGGCAACCGTGTGCCGCATCAGGATCACACTGACCGGCGCCTGGGAATCATTGTAAAGTTAGTGCTGTTCCCCCATGCGCTGGGTGCTGAACGCTGCCCTCATCATGATATTCCTGCCGGCGCTGCGATCAGCACCAGCAGGGACAATTATGAGGGTAGTAGTAGTCTTCTCCCGCAGGGTCCCTGTGTAAAAAGAAGAATAAAATAATAAAATCCATATGCTCACCTGTCCGGAGATGTCCCCACTGTAATCTTCTGACCCCTGACGCCGGGGAGAATGAGCCACTGCAGCTCCGGAACTGCGCTCAGTGAGTGACAGGACACCGCTCCGGGGCCGCTCCAGCAAGCGGCTCATTCTCAGGGGTCAGAAGATTACAGTGGGGACATCTCCGGACAGGTGAGCATATGGATTTT
Organism: Phyllobates terribilis; assembly: GCF_046119375.1. Lineage (NCBI taxonomy): Eukaryota > Metazoa > Chordata > Amphibia > Anura > Dendrobatidae > Phyllobates > Phyllobates terribilis. Next base: position 434,951,941 of record NW_027362767.1, on the reverse strand, counting down.
ATTATTTTATTCTTCTTTTTACACAGGGACCCTGCGGGAGAAGACTACTACTACCCTCATAATTGTCCCTGCTGGTGCTGATCGCAGCGCCTGCAGGAACCATGATGAGGGCAGCGTTCAGCACCCAGCGCTTGGGAACAGCGCTAACTGTACACTGATTCTCAGGCGCCGGTACGTGTCACACTGATGACACACGGATGTCATCCATGTGTGTTCAGCGTGTGGAGCACATGGAGACACGTCCGTGGAAACACACTGACATGTTCGCAGACATTTGAATGGGTCTATGTGTGTTAGTGTCTCCAGTACGTGTGGAAACTGTCACCACTCGTACTGGAAACAGGGACGCGTGAAAGAGCACTGAAAGTGTATGTAGTTTACTGAGCACAATCCTGCTGACATGTGCGCTTTAAATGATAAAAACCTGACATTTTAGCAAGGGTGTGTAGCTTTTTATATCCACTGTGTATATTATCCATCACCTTTTACGTCCTCTATTTATTATATATAGTATAGGTTATGCAAAAGTTTTAAGCAGGTGTGGAGAAAATGCTGCGAAGTGAGAATAGTTTGTTTTCATCTCGTATATATTTTTTTTTAGTACTTTTTTACTCGCTTATATGGCGCCATTAATTCCACAACGCTTTATAGACCTCATCACTGTCCCCATTGGGGCTCACAATCTAAATTCCCTATCAGTCTTTGGAGTGTAGGAGGAAACCAGAAAACCCGGGGGAAACCCACGGAAACACGGGGAGAACATACAAACTCTCTGCAGATGTTATTCTTGGTGGGATTTGAACCCAGGACCCCAGCGCTGCAAAGCAATGGTGCTAACCACTGAGCCACCGTACAGTGCTAACACTCGCTGTGCTGCCCTTAAAATGTAAAGTGAATGAAGAAACGAGAAATCTAAATCCCACCGTTATCTGGTGACCGCCCGACAACAGGGCTGTGGAGTCGGTAAGCCAAACCTCCGACTCCACAGCCCCGGTCACTACTGAGCGTGTACATAAAGTGCAGCAGATTCATCTCAACTGAAAGCCTAAATCGTTAAAGCAGGAATAGAACGGACATTTATAGGACGTTTTATAACTTTCTCAAATACTTCTGAAAAAATTTACAGCTCATCCTGCACTACTGTACCCAACTTATTATACTGTATTTTTTGGACCATAAGGTTTTAGAGGAGGAGAATAGAAAAAAAATTGATGCAAAAAATGTGGTCATGATGCACTGTTATGGGGAAGGGGGTCTGCTGCTGACGCTGTTATAGGGGTAATGTCCCCCACCCTGGTATACATGGCCCTCCATCCTGGTATATATCACTCCCACCCCCCTACCTTCTCCCCATCCTGGTATATTGCACCCGCCCATCCCATCCTGGTATACATATGGCCTCCTCTTGCAGCACATAATAAAAATATAAAAAGGATTCTACTCGCCTTCCCTCTGTTCCAGCTGTATCTGATTCCAGCAGCTGACATTGGCTTGTAAGCAGCACATGATGTCACAGACATGCACCCTCACACACTGAGGTCAGCTGCTGGAATATTCACTGCTCCCCACACCGATGGGAGTAAAGAGTAGTGAATATTCATGCTCTTTAGTAGCGGGCACACCTGATCGCCGAGCAGCTGCAGGAACCGTGGCTGAGACTGACAATGTGTCCACTGTTATAGAGCTCGAATATTCACTACTTTTCACTCCCATAGTCCCTCCCACCGCCGGCTTCAGTGCATAGAGGTGGGAGAGACCATGGGCGTGGGGAGCCGTGAATATTCATTTTCTTTAACAGCAGGCACAGTGTGTGACCCGCTCCTCTGCCACTCACCATCCACAACCATACATCCGGACTATAAGACGTATCCCCCATTTGTCTCCAAAATTTTGGAGGAAGAAAGTGTGTCTTATAGTCCGAAAAATACGGTATATTGTCGCCCAGCCGCCCGTCACCTCCATCGTTTTTTCTTGTCACTTGTAAACAATGACTGTTTCAACCTTCATATGAGAATAACAATCATTATCACCTTTGTGGTATAATTGGTAACTCATACACCCAACTATCATCCTACAAAATCCCTGGCTGGACAAGTGATGAGAAGTGATAGAGGCCGCGGAGGCCGCGGGCGGTCGCCCGATGCTGACGGCGGAGGCCGCGGGCGGTCGCCCGATGCTGACGGCGGAGGCCGCGGGCGGTCGCCCGATGCTGACGGCGGAGGCCGCGGGCGGTCGCCCGATGCTGACGGCGGAGGCCGCGGGCGGTCGCCCGATGCTGACAGGATTTACACTTCTCTTTTCTCCAGTCCCTTTATAGTTTGTTATTCGATAAATAATCTGTATCACTTCTATGGATGAAGCTTCTTATTCTGCAGCATTTTCCCACCTGCCTAACACTTTTGCACAGCGCTGGACCTCTTCTTTGCTTTCTCTATAGATTACTTTTTTTTCCTGCTTTTGCCTCTTTCCTCAGATCCGTTTCATCCTCATCCAGAATCGCGCCGGTAAGACCCGCCTGGCCAAGTGGTACATGCAGTTTGATGACGATGAGAAGCAGAAGCTCATAGAGGAGGTTCACGCCGTGGTGACCGTCCGTGACGCCAAGCACACAAACTTCGTGGAGGTGAGAAGTGCGCGGTGTAGACCCATCTGTGCGCTTGTATCCTGGCACCTGGGGGGCGGCATCACTGTGGGCTCCTATGTGAAGAGGTGGTGTCGCTCTTCATCTTCTTATCTTTGCTGTCGCCATCTTCTTGAAATGTCTCCCTTTTTTTTCCCAGTTTAGGAATTTTAAGATTATTTACCGGCGCTACGCCGGCCTCTACTTCTGTATCTGCGTGGATGTGACCGACAATAACCTGGCCTACCTGGAAGCCATCCACAACTTTGTAGAGGTAAGATGTTTGGGGCGAAGCCTCAGTGACCTACTTTGACCTCCATCCTGTATGTCGGAGGCGGAGCCTCGGTGACTTTTCTCCATCTTGAATTCCTGTATGTCGGGGGCGGAGCCTCGGTGACTTTCCTCCATCTTGTATTCCTGTATGTCGGGGGCGGAGCCTCGGTGACTTTCCTCCATCTTGTATTCCTGTATGTCGGGGGCGGAGCCTCGGTGACTTTCCTCCATCTTGTATTCCTGTATGTCGGGGGCGGAGCCTCGGTGACTCTCCTCCATCTTGTATTCCTGTATGTCGGGGTCGGAGCCTCGGTGACTTTCCTCCATCTTGTATTCCTGTATGTCGGGGGCGGAGCCTCGGTGACTTTCCTCCATCTTGTATTCCTGTATGTCGGGAGGCGGAGCCTCGGTGACTTTCCTCCATCTTGTATTCCTGTATGTCGGGGGGCGGAGCCTCGGTGACTTTCCTCCATCTTGTATTCCTGTATGTCGGGGGCGGAGCCTCGGTGACTTTCCTCCATGTTGTATTCCTGTATGTCGGGGGCGGAGCCTCGGTGACTTTCCTCCATCTTGTATTCCTGTATGTCGGGGGCGGAGCCTCGGTGACTTTCCTCCATGTTGTATTCCTGTATGTCGGGGGCGGAGCCTCGGTGACTTTCCTCCATCTTGTATTCCTGTATGTCGGGGGGCGGAGCCTCGGTGACTTTTCTCCATCTTGTTTTCTCCATCTTGTTTTCTCCATCTTGTTTTCTCCATCTTGTTTTCTCCATCTTGTTTTCTCCATCTTGTATTCCTGTAGGCCGGGGGCGGAGCCTCGGTGACTTTCCTCCATGTTGTATTCCTGTATGTTGGGGGCGGAGCCTCGGTGACTCTCCTCCATCTTGTATTCCTGTATGTCGGGGTCGGAGCCTCGGTGACTTTCCTCCATCTTGTATTCCTGTATGTCGGGGGGCGGAGCCTCGGTGACTTTCCTCCATCTTGTATTCCTGTATGTCGGGGGGCGGAGCCTCGGTGACTTTCCTCCATGTTGTATTCCTGTATGTCGGGGGCGGAGCCTCGGTGACTTTCCTCCATCTTGTATTCCTGTATGTCGGGGGGCGGAGCCTCGGTGACTTTTCTCCATCTTGTATTCCTGTATGTCGGGGGCGGAGCCTCGGTGACTTTTCTCCATCTTGTATTCCTGTATGTCGGGGGGGCGGAGCCTCGGTGACTTTTCTCCATCTTGTATTCCTGTATGTCGGGGGCGGAGCCTCGGTGACTTTCCTCCATGTTGTATTCCTGTATGTCGGGGGCGAAGCCTCGGTGACTTTCCTCCATGTTGTATTCCTGTATGTCGGGGGCGGAGCCTCGGTGACTTTCCTCCATCTTGTATTCCTGTATGTCGGGGGGCGGAGCCTCGGTGACTTTCCTCCATCTTGTATTCCTGTATGTCGGGGGGCGGAGCCTCGGTGACTTTCCTCCATCTTGTATTCCTGTATGTCGGGGGCGGAGCCTCGGTGACTTTCCTCCATGTTGTATTCCTGTATGTCGGGGGCGGAGCCTCGGTGACTTTCCTCCATCTTGTATTCCTGTATGTCGGGGGCGGAGCCTCGGTGACTTTCCTCCATCTTGTATTCCTGTATGTCGGGGGGCGGAGCCTCGGTGACTTTTCTCCATCTTGTATTCCTGTATGTCGGGGGCGGAGCCTCGGTGACTTTCCTCCATCTTGTATTCCTGTATGTCTGGGGCGGAGCCTCGGTGACTTTCCTCCATCTTGTATTCCTGTATGTCGGGGGGCGGAGCCTCGGTGACTTTCCTCCATCTTGTATTCCTGTATGTCGGGGGCGGAGCCTCGGTGACTTTTCTCCATCTTGTTTTCTCCATCTTGTATTCCTGTATGCTGGGGGCGGAGCCTCGGTGACTTTCCTCCATGTTGTATTCCTGTATGCCGGGGGCGGAGCCTCGGTGACTTTCCTCCATGTTGTATTCCTGTATGCCGGGGGCGGAGCCTCGGTGACTCTCCTCCATGTTGTATTCCTGTATGTCGGGGGCGGAGCCTCGGTGACTCTCCTCCATCTTGTATTCCTGTATGTCGGGGTCGGAGCCTCGGTGACTTTCCTCCATCTTGTATTCCTGTATGTCGGGGGGCGGAGCCTCGGTGACTTTCCTCCATCTTGTATTCCTGTATGTCGGGGGGCGGATCCTCGGTGACTTTCCTCCATCTTGTATTCCTGTATGTCGGGGGGCGGAGCCTCGGTGACTTTTCTCCATCTTGTTTTCTCCATCTTGTATTCCTGTATGCCGGGGGCGGAGCCTCAGTGACTTTTCTCCATCTTGTTTTTCTCCATCTTGTATTCCTGTATGTCGGGGGCGGAGCCTCGGTGACTTTTCTCCATCTTGTATTCCTGTATGTCGGGGGGGCGGAGCCTCGGTGACTTTTCTCCATCTTGTATTCCTGTATGTCGGGGGGCGGAGCCTCGGTGACTTTCCTCCATGTTGTATTCCTGTATGTCGGGGGCGGAGCCTCGGTGACTTTCCTCCATCTTGTATTCCTGTATGTCGGGGGGCGGAGCCTCGGTGACTTTTCTCCATCTTGTATTCCTGTATGTCGGGGGCGGAGCCTCGGTGACTTTTCTCCATCTTGTATTCCTGTATGTCGGGGGGGCGGAGCCTCGGTGACTTTTCTCCATCTTGTATTCCTGTATGTCGGGGGCGGAGCCTCGGTGACTTTCCTCCATGTTGTATTCCTGTATGTCGGGGGCGAAGCCTCGGTGACTTTCCTCCATGTTGTATTCCTGTATGTCGGGGGCGGAGCCTCGGTGACTTTCCTCCATCTTGTATTCCTGTATGTCGGGGGGCGGAGCCTCGGTGACTTTCCTCCATCTTGTATTCCTGTATGTCGGGGGGCGGAGCCTCGGTGACTTTCCTCCATCTTGTATTCCTGTATGTCGGGGGCGGAGCCTCGGTGACTTTCCTCCATGTTGTATTCCTGTATGTCGGGGGCGGAGCCTCGGTGACTTTCCTCCATCTTGTATTCCTGTATGTCGGGGGCGGAGCCTCGGTGACTTTCCTCCATCTTGTATTCCTGTATGTCGGGGGGCGGAGCCTCGGTGACTTTTCTCCATCTTGTATTCCTGTATGTCGGGGGCGGAGCCTCGGTGACTTTCCTCCATCTTGTATTCCTGTATGTCTGGGGCGGAGCCTCGGTGACTTTCCTCCATCTTGTATTCCTGTATGTCGGGGGGCGGAGCCTCGGTGACTTTCCTCCATCTTGTATTCCTGTATGTCGGGGGCGGAGCCTCGGTGACTTTTCTCCATCTTGTTTTCTCCATCTTGTATTCCTGTATGCTGGGGGCGGAGCCTCGGTGACTTTCCTCCATGTTGTATTCCTGTATGCCGGGGGCGGAGCCTCGGTGACTTTCCTCCATGTTGTATTCCTGTATGCCGGGGGCGGAGCCTCGGTGACTCTCCTCCATGTTGTATTCCTGTATGTCGGGGGCGGAGCCTCGGTGACTCTCCTCCATCTTGTATTCCTGTATGTCGGGGTCGGAGCCTCGGTGACTTTCCTCCATCTTGTATTCCTGTATGTCGGGGGGCGGAGCCTCGGTGACTTTCCTCCATCTTGTATTCCTGTATGTCGGGGGGCGGATCCTCGGTGACTTTCCTCCATCTTGTATTCCTGTATGTCGGGGGGCGGAGCCTCGGTGACTTTTCTCCATCTTGTTTTCTCCATCTTGTATTCCTGTATGCCGGGGGCGGAGCCTCAGTGACTTTTCTCCATCTTGTTTTTCTCCATCTTGTATTCCTGTATGTCGGGGGCGGAGCCTCGGTGACTTTCCTCCATCTTGTATTCCTGTATGTCGGGGGGCGGATCCTCGGTGACTTTCCTCCATCTTGTATTCCTGTATGTCGGGGGGCGGAGCCTCGGTGACTTTTCTCCATCTTGTTTTCTCCATCTTGTATTCCTGTATGCCGGGGGCGGAGCCTCAGTGACTTTTCTCCATCTTGTTTTTCTCCATCTTGTATTCCTGTATGTCGGGGGCGGAGCCTCGGTGACTTTTCTCCATCTTGTATTCCTGTATGTCGGGGGGGCGGAGCCTCGGTGACTTTTCTCCATCTTGTATTCCTGTATGTCGGGGGCGGAGCCTCGGTGACTTTCCTCCATCTTGTATTCCTGTATGTCGGGGGGCGGAGCCTCGGTGACTTTCCTCCATCTTGTATTCCTGTATGTCGGGGGGCGGAGCCTCGGTGACTTTCCTCCATCTTGTATTCCTGTATGTCGGGGGGCGGAGCCTCGGTGACTTTTCTCCATCTTGTATTCCTGTATGTCGGGGGCGGAGCCTCGGTGACTTTCCTCCATGTTGTATTCCTGTATGTCGGGGGCGAAGCCTCGGTGACTTTCCTCCATGTTGTATTCCTGTATGTCGGGGGCGGAGCCTCGGTGACTTTCCTCCATCTTGTATTCCTGTATGTCGGGGGGCGGAGCCTCGGTGACTTTTCTCCATCTTGTATTCCTGTATGTCGGGGGCGGAGCCTCGGTGACTTTCCTCCATGTTGTATTCCTGTATGTCGGGGGCGGAGCCTCGGTGACTTTTCTCCATCTTGTATTCCTGTATGTCGGGGGCGGAGCCTCGGTGACTTTTCTCCATCTTGTATTCCTGTATGTCGGGGGCGGAGCCTCGGTGACTTTTCTCCATCTTGTATTCCTGTATGTCGGGGGCGGAGCCTCGGTGACTTTTCTCCATCTTGTATTCCTGTATGTCGGGGGCGGAGCCTCTGTGACTTTCCTCCATCTTGTATTCCTGTATGTCGGGGGCGGAGCCTCGGTGACTTTCCTCCATCTTGTATTCCTGTATGTCGGGGGGCGGAGCCTCGGTGACTTTCCTCCATCTTGTATTCCTGTATGTCGGGGGCGGAGCCTCGGTGACTTTTCTCCATCTTGTATTCCTGTATGTCGGGGGCGGAGCCTCGGTGACTTTCCTCCATCTTGTATTCCTGTATGTCGGGGGGCGGAGCCTCGGTGACTTTCCTCCATCTTGTATTCCTGTATGTCGGGGGGCGGAGCCTCGGTGACTTTTCTCCATCTTGTATTCCTGTATGTCGGGGGCGGAGCCTCGGTGACTTTTCTCCATCTTGTATTCCTGTATGTCGGGGGCGGAGCCTCGGTGACTTTTCTCCATCTTGTATTCCTGTATGTCGGGGGCGGAGCCTCGGTGACTTTTCTCCATCTTGTATTCCTGTATGTCGGGGGGCGGAGCCTCGGTGACTTTCCTCCATGTTGTATTCCTGTATGTCGGGGGCGGAGCCTCGGTGACTTTCCTCCATCTTGTATTCCTGTATGTCGGGGGGCGGAGCCTCGGTGACTTTTCTCCATCTTGTATTCCTGTATGTCGGGGGCGGAGCCTCGGTGACTTTTCTCCATCTTGTATTCCTGTATGTCGGGGGGCGGAGCCTCGGTGACTTTTCTCCATCTTGTATTCCTGTATGTCGGGGGCGGAGCCTCGGTGACTTTCCTCCATGTTGTATTCCTGTATGTCGGGGGCGAAGCCTCGGTGACTTTCCTCCATGTTGTATTCCTGTATGTCGGGGGCGGAGCCTCGGTGACTTTCCTCCATCTTGTATTCCTGTATGTCGGGGGGCGGAGCCTCGGTGACTTTCCTCCATCTTGTATTCCTGTATGTCGGGGGGCGGAGCCTCGGTGACTTTCCTCCATCTTGTATTCCTGTATGTCGGGGGCGGAGCCTCGGTGACTTTCCTCCATGTTGTATTCCTGTATGTCGGGGGCGGAGCCTCGGTGACTTTCCTCCATCTTGTATTCCTGTATGTCGGGGGCGGAGCCTCGGTGACTTTCCTCCATCTTGTATTCCTGTATGTCGGGGGGCGGAGCCTCGGTGACTTTTCTCCATCTTGTATTCCTGTATGTCGGGGGCGGAGCCTCGGTGACTTTCCTCCATCTTGTATTCCTGTATGTCTGGGGCGGAGCCTCGGTGACTTTCCTCCATCTTGTATTCCTGTATGTCGGGGGGCGGAGCCTCGGTGACTTTCCTCCATCTTGTATTCCTGTATGTCGGGGGCGGAGCCTCGGTGACTTTTCTCCATCTTGTTTTCTCCATCTTGTATTCCTGTATGCTGGGGGCGGAGCCTCGGTGACTTTCCTCCATGTTGTATTCCTGTATGCCGGGGGCGGAGCCTCGGTGACTTTCCTCCATGTTGTATTCCTGTATGCCGGGGGCGGAGCCTCGGTGACTCTCCTCCATGTTGTATTCCTGTATGTCGGGGGCGGAGCCTCGGTGACTCTCCTCCATCTTGTATTCCTGTATGTCGGGGTCGGAGCCTCGGTGACTTTCCTCCATCTTGTATTCCTGTATGTCGGGGGGCGGAGCCTCGGTGACTTTCCTCCATCTTGTATTCCTGTATGTCGGGGGGCGGATCCTCGGTGACTTTCCTCCATCTTGTATTCCTGTATGTCGGGGGGCGGAGCCTCGGTGACTTTTCTCCATCTTGTTTTCTCCATCTTGTATTCCTGTATGCCGGGGGCGGAGCCTCAGTGACTTTTCTCCATCTTGTTTTTCTCCATCTTGTATTCCTGTATGTCGGGGGCGGAGCCTCGGTGACTTTCCTCCATCTTGTATTCCTGTATGTCGGGGGGCGGATCCTCGGTGACTTTCCTCCATCTTGTATTCCTGTATGTCGGGGGGCGGAGCCTCGGTGACTTTTCTCCATCTTGTTTTCTCCATCTTGTATTCCTGTATGCCGGGGGCGGAGCCTCAGTGACTTTTCTCCATCTTGTTTTTCTCCATCTTGTATTCCTGTATGTCGGGGGCGGAGCCTCGGTGACTTTTCTCCATCTTGTATTCCTGTATGTCGGGGGGGCGGAGCCTCGGTGACTTTTCTCCATCTTGTATTCCTGTATGTCGGGGGCGGAGCCTCGGTGACTTTCCTCCATCTTGTATTCCTGTATGTCGGGGGGCGGAGCCTCGGTGACTTTCCTCCATCTTGTATTCCTGTATGTCGGGGGGCGGAGCCTCGGTGACTTTCCTCCATCTTGTATTCCTGTATGTCGGGGGGCGGAGCCTCGGTGACTTTTCTCCATCTTGTATTCCTGTATGTCGGGGGCGGAGCCTCGGTGACTTTCCTCCATGTTGTATTCCTGTATGTCGGGGGCGAAGCCTCGGTGACTTTCCTCCATGTTGTATTCCTGTATGTCGGGGGCGGAGCCTCGGTGACTTTCCTCCATCTTGTATTCCTGTATGTCGGGGGGCGGAGCCTCGGTGACTTTTCTCCATCTTGTATTCCTGTATGTCGGGGGCGGAGCCTCGGTGACTTTCCTCCATGTTGTATTCCTGTATGTCGGGGGCGGAGCCTCGGTGACTTTTCTCCATCTTGTATTCCTGTATGTCGGGGGCGGAGCCTCGGTGACTTTTCTCCATCTTGTATTCCTGTATGTCGGGGGCGGAGCCTCGGTGACTTTTCTCCATCTTGTATTCCTGTATGTCGGGGGCGGAGCCTCGGTGACTTTTCTCCATCTTGTATTCCTGTATGTCGGGGGCGGAGCCTCTGTGACTTTCCTCCATCTTGTATTCCTGTATGTCGGGGGCGGAGCCTCGGTGACTTTCCTCCATCTTGTATTCCTGTATGTCGGGGGGCGGAGCCTCGGTGACTTTCCTCCATCTTGTATTCCTGTATGTCGGGGGCGGAGCCTCGGTGACTTTTCTCCATCTTGTATTCCTGTATGTCGGGGGCGGAGCCTCGGTGACTTTCCTCCATCTTGTATTCCTGTATGTCGGGGGGCGGAGCCTCGGTGACTTTCCTCCATCTTGTATTCCTGTATGTCGGGGGGCGGAGCCTCGGTGACTTTTCTCCATCTTGTATTCCTGTATGTCGGGGGCGGAGCCTCGGTGACTTTTCTCCATCTTGTATTCCTGTATGTCGGGGGCGGAGCCTCGGTGACTTTTCTCCATCTTGTATTCCTGTATGTCGGGGGCGGAGCCTCGGTGACTTTTCTCCATCTTGTATTCCTGTATGTCGGGGGCGGAGCCTCGGTGACTTTTCTCCATCTTGTATTCCTGTATGTCGGGGGCGGAGCCTCGGTGACTTTTCTCCATCTTGTATTCCTGTATGTCGGGGGCGGAGCCTCGGTGACTTTTCTCCATCTTGTATTCCTGTATGTCGGGGGCGGAGCCTCGGTGACTTTTCTCCATCTTGTATTCCTGTATGTCGGGGGCGGAGCCTCGGTGACTTTTCTCCATCTTGTATTCCTGTATGTCGGGGGCGGAGCCTCGGTGACTTTTCTCCATCTTGTATTCCTGTATGTCGGGGGCGGAGCCTCGGTGACTCTCCTTGTCCTCCATCTTGTTTCCTAGGTGCTGAATGAATACTTCCACAATGTCTGTGAGTTGGATCTAGTCTTTAACTTCTATAAGGTGAGTCTATACGTCTCCTTGTTCTGCCCAATTTCCGCGCTGCACCCGGTCCCTGCCTCACGCGCTCTCCCCTCCCCCCAGGTTTACACGGTGGTGGACGAGATGTTCCTGGCCGGAGAGATTCGGGAAACGAGCCAAACCAAGGTTCTCAAACAGCTGCTGATGCTGCAGTCCCTGGAGTGACCCCGCCTCCCGTCATGTGACTACATTCCATCCTGTGTACACGCCCCCGGACCGCCCCTGCTGTGCTGGCCCCGCCCCCGCTCTGCTCATCATGGACAAATGGACTTTCTTTTTCTTTTTTGTACATTCTAAGTGTGAAAACCAATAAAATGTTCCAAGTGTGAATGAGGCCCGGTCAGTCGTCATACCCCCTGGGGGAGGGGGAGGGGGAGGGCGGCCCGCTCGCTCGTCATACCCCCTGTGGGAGGGGAGGGCAGGGTGGCCCGCTCGCTTGTCATACCCCCTGGGGCAGGGTGGCCCGCTCGCTTGTCATACCCCCTGGGGCAGGGTGGCCCGCTCGCTTGTCATACCCCCTGGGGCAGGGTGGCCCGCTCGCTCATCATACCCCCTGGGGGAGGGCGGCCCGCTCGCTCGTCATAATCCCTGGGGAGGGGGAGGGCGGCCCGCTCGCTCGTCATAATCCCTGGGGAGGGGGAGGGCGGCCCGCTTGCTCGTTATACCCCCTGGGGGAGGGGAGGGCAGGGCGGCCCACTCGCTCGTCATACCCCCTGGGGGAGGGGAGGGCAGGGTGGCCCGCTCGCTCGTCATACCCCCTGGGGGAGGGGAGGGCAGGGTGGCCCGCTCGCTCGTCATACCCCCTGGGGGAGGGGAGGGCAGGGTGGCCCGCTCGCTCGTCATACCCCCTGGGGGAGGGGGAGGGTGGCCCGCTCGCTCGTCATACCCCCTGGGGGAGGGCGGCCCGCTCGCTCGTCATACCCCCTGGGGGGAGGGGAGGGCAGGGCGGCCCGCTCGCTCGTCATACCCCCTGGGGGAGGGGAGGGCAGGGCGGCCCGCTCGCTCGTCATACCCCCTGGGGGAGGGGAGGGCAGGGTGGCCCGCTCGCTTGTCATACCCCCTGGGGCAGGGTGGCCCGCTCGCTTGTCATACCCCCTGGGGGAGGGGAGGGCAGGGCGGCCCGCTCGCTCGTCATACCCCCTGGGGGAGGGCGGCCCGCTCGCTCGTCATAATCCCTGGGGAGGGGGAGGGGGAGGGCGGCCCGCTTGCTCGTCATACCCCCTGGGGGAGGGGAGGGCAGGGTGGCCCGCTTGCTCGTCATACCCCCTGGGGGAGGGGAGGGCAGGGCGGCCCGCTCGCTCGTCATACCCCCTGCGGGAGGGCAGGGTGGCCCGCTCGCTTGTCATACCCCCTGGGGGAGGGCGGCCCGCTCGCTCGTCATAATCCCTGGGGAGGGGGAGGGCGGCCCGCTCGCTCGTCATAATCCCTGGGGAGGGGGAGGGCGGCCCGCTTGCTCGTTATACCCCCTGGGGGAGGGGAGGGCAGGGCGGCCCACTCGCTCGTCATACACCCTGGGGGAGGGGAGGGCAGGGTGGCCCGCTCGCTCGTCATACCCCCTGGGGGAGGGCGGCCCGCTCGCTCGTCATACCCCCTGGGGGGAGGGGAGGGCAGGGCGGCCCGCTCGCTCGTCATACCCCCTGGGGGGAGGGGAGGGCAGGGCGGCCCGCTCGCTCGTCATACCCCCTGGGGGAGGGGAGGGCAGGGCGGCCCGCTCGCTCGTCATACCCCCTGGGGGAGGGGAGGGCAGGGTGGCCCGCTCGCTTGTCATACCCCCTGGGGCAGGGTGGCCCGCTCGCTTGTCATACCCCCTGGGGGAGGGGAGGGCAGGGCGGCCCGCTCGCTCGTCATACCCCCTGGGGGAGGGCGGCCCGCTCGCTCGTCATAATCCCTGGGGAGGGGGAGGGCGGCCCGCTTGCTCGTCATACCCCCTGGGGGAGGGGAGGGCAGGGTGGCCCGCTTGCTCGTCATACCCCCTGCGGGAGGGGAGGGCAGGGTGGCCCGCTCGCTCGTCATACCCCCTGCGGGAGGGGAGGGCAGGGCGGCCCGCTCGCTCGTCATACCCCCTGGGGGAGGGGAGGGCAGGGCGGCCCGCTCGCTTGTCATAATCCTGGGGAGGGCGGCCGCAAGGTCATATTGGGGGCAGGTGAAGTGGCAGGGGGGGATGCGGCCCAGTTACACCAGGAGCAAGGATGTGTTATCAGAGGGACTCCGGCCGTTCAGGAGCCTCAACCATGGAGGCATCGAGGATATTCACTTCCCCTTCCTTGTTATTTACTATCTGTAGCATAAAAAAATTATTTTCTATCTTTAAAATAATCCTCTCTCCATCTGATCTTATTTCTTGTACTCTATGTCAACAAGTGGTGCTGCAGTGTAAAGCATGGGGAAAATGTGCATCCCAATCCTCTGCTGAGTCACTGATCAGGGCTGTGTGTTTGCAGCGTGGTCTCTGCGTTCTCGGATGGGTGGGGGGTCTCGCAGCTTGGACGTATCGTGCCCCTGTAACATTGTAAGATGTGAGTGCTCCTTTAACACATCCGGGATCTGGAGGACGCAAATCCTATTACATCTTATAATCGCTCAGGTCCTAAAATCCCATCAGGCGGTTTGGGGTTTAAGCCCCTAATGACCACACACTACTTTCCTGCCCTGGAATAGCTCCCTGCAGTCATCAAGGGACACAAAGGGAAAGGAGCATTAATGGGGATAACGGCAGATAAATCTGTGTAAGTGACCGGCGAATCTCCTTATAGTGACTGCGTGTACCGGCCGTCCAGAAACAGCAATGATTAATTCACACTGGCCGAGAAGCCACGAGGTCTGGTACTCTGCAACCTAAGAAGTGTTATAAGGAAATAATTCTGCTGATCTCCTGGAATCAGGGCAGGAGGAACCCGGAGGATTTCCTGTTTTTCTAGTGATTTCCATTTGAATTCATAATTTTTAATTCTGTTATACCCTAAGTGTCCACTGTGGGGCGATAAAGCATCACAGTCTGAAATCTGTGCATTACAGTCAAGCACAGCAGTCACCCCAATGTATCTAAATACAGAAAGCAGAGGAGCCAACCCAATCACTACTGCTATAACCGCACCGATCACACTGGGAACAGTGCTACAATACTGCCCCACAAAATATAACTGCAATAATGCTGCCCCCTGTGTACAAGAATACAACTACTATAATGCTGCCCCCTGTGCCCAAGAATAGAATTACTATAATACTGCCCCCTATGCCCAAGAATATAACTACTATAATACTGCCCCCTATGCCCAAGAATATAACTACTATAATACTGCCCCTATGTACAAGAATATAACTACTATAATACTGCCCCTATGTACAAGAATATAACTACTATAATACTGCCCCTATGTACAAGAATATAACTACTATAATACTGCTCCTATGTACAAGAATATAACTACTATAATAATGCTCCTATGTACAAGAATATAACTACTATAATACTGCCCACTATGTACAAGAATATAACTACTATAATACTGCCCCTATGTACAAGAATATAACTACTATAATACTGCCCCTATGTACAAGAATATAACTACTATAATACTGCCCCCTATGTACAAGAATATAACTACTATAATACTGCCCCCTATGTACAAGAATATAACTACTATAATAATGCTCCTATGTACAAGAATATAACTACTATAATACTGCCCCTATGTACAAGAATATAACTACTATAATACTGCCCCTATGTACAAGAATATAACTACTATAATACTGCCCCCTATGTACAAGAATATAACTACTATAATACTGCCCCCTATGTACAAGAATATAACTACTATAATAATGCTCCTATGTACAAGAATATAACTACTATAATACTTCCCCCTATGTACAAGAATATAACTACTATAATACTGCCCCCTATGTACAAGAATATAACTGCTATAATACTGCTCCTATGTACAAGAATATAACTACTATAATAATGCTCCTATGTACAAGAATATAACTACTATAATACTTCCCCCTATGTACAAGAATATAACTACTATAATACTGCCCCCTATGTACAAGAATATAACTACTATAATACTGCCCCCTATGTACAAGAATATAACTGCTATAATACTGCTCCTATGTACAAGAATATAACTACTACAGTTATATGAAAAAGTTTGGGCACCCCTATTAATCTTAAGCTTAATGTTTTATAAAAATTGGTGTTTTTGCAACAGCTATTTCAGTTTGATATATGTAATAACTGTTGGACACAGTAATGTTTCTGCCTTGAAATGAGGTTTATTGTACTAACAGAAAATGTGCAATCCTGCATTCAAACAAAATTTGACAGGTGCATAAGTATCGGCACCTCACCAGAAAAGTGACATTAATATTTAGTAAATCCTCCTTTTGCAAAAATAACAGCCTCTAGTCGCTTCCTGTAGCTTTTAATGAGTTCCTGGATCCTGGATGAAGGTATTTTTGACCATTCCTCTTTACAAAACAATTCAAGTTCAGTTAAGTTTGATGGTCGCCGAGCATGGACAGCCCTCTTCAAATGATCCCACAGATGTTCAATGATATTCAGGTCTGGGGACTGGGATGGCCATTCCAGAACATTGTAATTGTTCCTCTGCATGAATGCCTGAGTAGATTTGGAGCGGTGTTTTGGATCATTGTCTTGCTGAAAGATCCATCCCCTGCGTAACTTCAACTTTATCACTGATTCTTGAACATTATTGTCAAGAATCTGCTGATACTGAGTGGAATCCATGCGTCCCTCAACTTTAACAAGATTCCCGGTGCCGGCATTGGCCACATAGCCCCAAAGCATGATGGAACCTCCACCAAATTTTACTGTGGGTAGCAAGTGTTTTCCTTGGAATGCTGTGTTTTTTTGCCGCCATGCATAACGCCTTTTTGTATGACCAAACAACTCAATCTTGATTTCATCAGTCCACAGGACCTTCTTCCAAAAAGAAATTGGCTTCTCCAAATGTGGTTTTGCATACCTCAGCCGACTCTGTTTGTGGCGTGCTTGCAGAAACGGCTTCTTTCGCATCACTCTCCCATACAGCTTCTCCTTGTGCAAAGTGTGTTGTATAGTTGACCGATGCACAGTGACACCATCTGCAGCAAGTTGATGCTGCAGCTCTGGAGGTGGTCTGAGGATTGTCCTTGACTGATCTCACCATTCTTCTTCTCTGCCTTTCTGATGTTTTTCTTGGCCTGCCACTTCTGACCTTAACAAGAACTGTCCCTGTGTTCTTCCATTTCCTTACTATGTTCCTCACAGTGGAAACTGACAGGTTAAATCTCTGAGACAGCTTTTTGTATCCTTCCCCTGAACAACTATGTTGAATAATCTTTGTTTTCAGATCATTTGACAGTTGTTTTGAGGAGCCCATGATGCCACTCTTCAGAGGAGATTCAAACAGGAGAACAACTTGCAAGTGGCCACTTTAAGTAGCTTTTCTCATGATTGCATACACCTGGCTATGAAGTTCAACGCTCAATGAGGTTATAAAACTAAAAAAAGTGCTTTAGTAAGTCAGTAAAAAGTAGGTAGGAGTATTTAAAACAAGAAAATGATAAGGGTGCCCATACTTATGCACCTGTCAAATTTTCTTTGATTGCAGATTGCACATTTTCTGTTAGTACAATAAACCTCATTTCAAGGCAGAAACATTACTGTGTCCAACAGTTATTACATATATCAAACTGAAATAGCTATGCAAAAACACCAATTTTTATAAAACATTAAGCTTAAGATTAATAGGGGTGCCCAAACTTTTTCATATAACTGTATAATACTGCCCACTATGTACAAGAATATAACTACTATAATATTGCCCCTATGTACAAGAACATAACTACTATAATACTGCCACTATGTACAAGAATATAACTACTATAATACTGCCCCCTATGTACAAGAATATAACTACTATAATACTGCCCCTATGTACAAGAATATAACTACTATAATACTGCCCCTATGTTCAATACTATAACTACTATAATACTGCCTCCTATGTACAAGAATATAACTACTATAATACTGCCCCCTATATACAAGAATATAACTACTATAATACTGCCCCCTATGTACAAGAATATAACTACTATAATACTGCTCCCTATGTACAAGAATATAACTACTATAATACTGCCCCCTATGTACAAGAATATAACTACTATAATACTGCTCCCTATGTACGAGAATATAACTACTATAATACTGCTCCCTATGTACGAGAATATAACTACTATAATACTGCCCCTATATACAAGAATATAACTACTATAATACTGCTCCTATGTACAAGAATATAACTACTATAATACTGCTCCTATGTACAGGAATATAACTGCTATAATACTGCCCCTATGTACAAGAATATAACTACTATAATACTGCCCCCTATGTACAAGAATATAACTACTATAATACTGCTCCTATGTACAGGAATATAACTACTATAATACTGCTCCTATGTACAGGAATATAACTACTATAATACTGCTCATATGTACAAGAATATAACTACTATAATACTGCTCCTATGTACAGGAATATAACTACTATAATACTGCCACTATGTACATGAATATAACTACTATAATACTGCCCCCTATGTACATGAATATAACTACTATAATACTGCCCCCTATATACAAGAATATAACTACTATAATACTGCCCCTATGTACAAGAATATAACTATTATTATACTGCCCCCTATGTACAAGAATATAACTACTATAATACTGCCCCATTGTACAAGAATATAACTACTATAATACTGCCCCTATATACAAGAATATAACTACTATAATACTGCCTCCTATGTACAAGAATATAACTACTATAATACTGCCCCCTATATACAAGAATATAACTACTATAATACTGCTCCTATGTACAAGAATATAACTACTATAATACTGCCTCCTATGTACAAGAATATAACTACTATAATACTGCCCCCTATATACAAGAATATAACTACTATAATACTGCCCCTATGTACAAGAATATAACTACTATAATATTGCCCCTATGTACCAGAATATAACTACTATAATACTGCCCCCTATATACAAGAATATAACTACTATAATACTGCCCCCTATGTACAAGAATATAACTACTATAATACTGCCGCCTATGTACAAGAATATAACTACTATAATACTGCCGCCTATGTACAAGAATATAACTACTACAATACTGCCGCCTATGTACAAGAATATAACTACTACAATACTGCCCCCTATGTACAAGAATATAACTACTACAATACTGCCCCCTATGTACAAGAATATAACTACTACAATACTGCCCCCTATGTACAAGAATATAACTACTACAATACTGCCCCCTATGTACAAGAATATAACTACTATAATACTGCCGCCTATGTACAAGAATATAACTACTATAATACTGCCGCCTATGTACAAGAATATAACTACTACAATACTGCCGCCTATGTACAAGAATATAACTACTACAATACTGCCCCCTATGTACAAGAATATAACTACTACAATACTGCCCCCTATATACAAGAATATAACTACTATAATACTGCCCCCTATGTACAAGAATATAACTACTATAATACTGCCGCCTATGTACAAGAATATAACTACTACAATACTGCCGCCTATGTACAAGAATATAACTACTACAATACTGCCGCCTATGTACAAGAATATAACTACTACAATACTGCCGCCTATGTACAAGAATATAACTACTATAATACTGCCCCTATGTACAAGAATATAACTACTATAATATTGCCCCTATGTGCCAGAATATAACTACTATAATACTGCCCCCTATACCCAAGAATAAAACTACTATAATACGGCCCCTATGTACAAGAATATAACTACTATAATACTGCCCCTATGTACAAGAATATAACTACTATAACACTGCCCCTAGGTGCAAGAATAGAACTACTATAATGCTGCCCCCTATACCCAAGAATAAAACTACTATAATACGGCCCCTATGTACAAGAATATAACTACTATAATACTGCCCCTATGTACAAGAATATAACTACTATAATACTGCCCCCTATGTACAAGAATATAACTACTATAATACTGCCCCCTATGTACAAGAATAACTACTGTAATACTGCTCCTATGTACAAGAATATAACTACTATAATACTGCTCCTATGTACGAGAATATAACTACTATAATACTGCTCCTATGTACGAGAATATAACTACTATAATACTGCTCCTATGTGCGAGAATATAACTACTATAATACTGCCACTATGTACAAGAATATAACTACTATAATACTGCTCCTATGAACAAGAATATAACTACTATAATACTGCCCCCTATGTACAAGAATATAGCTACTATAATACTGCTCCTATGTACAAGAATATAACTACTATAATACTGCTCCTATGTACGAGAATATAACTACTATAATACTGCTCCTATGTACGAGAATATAACTACTATAATACTGCCACTATGTACAAGAATATAACTACTATAATATTGCCTCCTATGTACAAGAATATAACTACTATAATATTGCCTCCTATGTACAAGAATATAACTACTATAATACTGCCCCCTATATACAAGAATATAACTACTATAATACTGCCCCCTATATACAAGAATATAACTACTATAATACTGCCCCCTATATACAAGAATATACCTACTATAATACTGCCCCCTATATACAAGAATATAACTACTATAATACTGCTCCTATGTACAAGAATATAACTACTATAATACTGCCTCCTATGTACAAGAATATAACTACTATAATACTGCCCCTATATACAAGAATATAACTACTATAATACTGCTCCTATGTGCAAGAATATAACTACTATAATACTGCCACTATGTACAAGAATATAACTACTATAATACTGCCCCTATGTACAAGAATATAACTACTATAATACTGCCCCTATGTACAAGAATATAACTACTATAATACTGCCCCCTATGTACAAGAATATAACTACTATAATACTGCCCCTATGTACAAGAATATAACTACTATAATACTGACCCCTATATACAAGAATATAACTACTATAATACTGCCCCTATGTACAAGAATATAACTACTATTATACTGCCCCCTATGTACAAGAATATAACTACTATAATACTGCCCCCTATGTACAAGAATATAACTAATATAATACTGCCCCTATGTACAAGAATATAACTACTATAATACTGCCCCCTATATACAAGAATATAACTACTATAATACTGCTCCTATGTACAAGAATATAACTATTATAATACTGCCCCCTATATACAAGAATATAACTACTATAATACTGCCTCCTATGTACAAGAATATAACTACTATAATACTGCCCCTATATACAAAAATATAACTACTATAATACTGCTCCTATGTACAAGAATATAACTACTATAATACTGCCCCCTATATACAAGAATATAACTACTATAATACTGCCCCTATGTACAAGAATATAACTACTATAATATTGCCCCTATGTACCAGAATATAACTACTATAATACTGCCCCCTATATACAAGAATATAACTACTATAATACTGCTGCCTATGTACAAGAATATAACTACTACAATACTGCCCCCTATGTACAAGAATATAACTACTATAATACTGCACCTATGTACAAGAATATAACTACTATAATATTGCCCCTATGTACCAGAATATAACTACTATAATACTGCCTCCTATGTACAAGAATATAACTACTATATTACTGCCCCCTATGTGCAAGAATAGAACTACTATAATGCTGCCCCCTATACCCAAGAATATAACTACTATAATACTGCCCCCTATGTACAAGAATATAACTACTGTAATACTGCTCCTATGTACAAGAATATAACTACTATAATACTGCTCCTATGTACAAGAATATAACTACTATAATACTGCTCCTATGTACGAGAATATAACTACTATAATACTGCTCCTATGTACGAGAATATAACTACTATAATACTGCTCCTATGTACGAGAATATAACTACTATAATACTGCCTCCTATGTACGAGAATATAACTACTATAATACTGCTCCTATGTACGAGAATATAACTACTATAATACTGCTCCTATGTACAAGAATATAACTACTATAATACTGCCCCCTATGTACAAGAATATAACTACTGTAATACTGCTCCTATGTACAAGAATATAACTACTATAATACTGCTCCTATGTACAAGAATATAACTACTATAATACTGCTCCTATGTACAAGAATATAACTACTATAATACTGCCCCCTATGTACAAGAATATAACTACTGTAATACTGCTCCTATGTACAAGAATATAACTACTATAATACTGGTCCTATGTACGAGAATATAACTACTATAATACTGCTCCTATGTACGAGAATATAACTACTATAATACTGCCTCCTATGTACGAGAATATAACTACTATAATACTGCTCCTATGTACGAGAATATAACTACTATAATACTGCTCCTATGTACAAGAATATAACTACTATAATACTGACCCTATGTACGAGAATATAACTACTATAATACTGCTCCTATGTACAAGAATATAACCACTATAATACTGCCCCCTATGTACAAGAATATAACTACTATAATACTGACCCTATGTACGAGAATATAACTACTATAATACTGCTCCTATGTACAAGAATATAACTACTATAATACTGCTCCTATGTACAAGAATATAACTACTATAATACTGCTCCTATGTACAAGAATATAACTACTATAATACTGCCCCCTATGTACAAGAATATAACTACTGTAATACTGCTCCTATGTACAAGAATATAACTACTATAATACTGGTCCTATGTACGAGAATATAACTACTATAATACTGCTCCTATATACGAGAATATAACTACTATAATACTGCTCCTATGTACGAGAATATAACTACTATAATACTGCCTCCTATGTACGAGAATATAACTACTATAATACTGCTCCTATGTACGAGAATATAACTACTATAATACTGCTCCTATGTACAAGAATATAACTACTATAATACTGACCCTATGTACGAGAATATAACTACTATAATACTGCTCCTATGTACAAGAATATAACCACTATAATACTGCCCCCTATGTACAAGAATATAACTACTATAATACTGACCCTATGTACGAGAATATAACTACTATAATACTGCTCCTATGTACAAGAATATAACTACTATAATACTGCTCCTATGTACAGGAATATAACTACTATAATACTGCTCCTATGTACAAGAATATAACTACTATAATACTGCCCCTATGTACAAGAATATAACTACTATAATACTGTCCCTATGTACAAGAATATAACTACTATAATACAACCCCCTGTGTACAAGAATATAACTACTATAATACTGTCCCCTATGTACAAGAATATAATTACTATAATACTGCCCCTATGTACAAGAATATAACTACTATAATACTACCCCTATGTACAAGAATATAACTACTATAATACTGCCCCTATGTACAATATAACTACTGTAAGGCAGCGCTAGTCATCATGCTGGGGGACACTCGCTGCACCGGGTCAATTAAAGCACACCAGGCAACACCTTTCCGGTATTTCACAATCCAGCAGTTTATTATACTTCATACCTGCTTCTAACTGAGTCCATCTCAGTGGCTCGCCGACATATCACACACATATAGTGTCCAAGAGCCTTTCCAGTGACAGATATGTCCACTTGGCTCCAGATACAGCCTTCAGCAAGGCAACAACATAAATGTCCACATCAATCAGTGTTTATACCTTTGCCGGGTTTTAGCTGCTTCAGGTTTGTTCTGCCACCGCTGTGGCTTTACGGCTTCCCAGATGGGGTCTCCAGCCCTCGTACCTTCAAAGGCTACTGGTATGTTTACACACCTAACATCCAGCCTCTGCCTTTCAGGCCTCACCAGGCTAACGGTGTCCCACACGGGAACAGGCCTCACGCCTTAAACACCTGTCTCAAATCTACCAGGGTTTATGTATCCTCTAGTGCACACACAGGACCTGTGCTGATGTCACAGTCATGTGATCAGACCTTCTGTATGCACAGGACTTGTGCGATGTCACAGTCATGTGACCAGTCACCTGAGGGGGAGGTACATGGTCGGCCAAAACACACCCTGGACCATTACAGTAATGCCGCAAGCCGCTGCATTACACTACTATAATACTGCCCCTATGCCCAAGAATAGAACCACTATAATGCTGCCCCCTATGTCCAGGAATAGAACTACTATAATACTGCCCCTATGCCCAAGAATAGAACTACTATAATGCTGCCCCCTATGCCCAAGAATAGAACTACTATAATACTGCCCCCTATGGCCAAGAATAGAACCACTATAATGCTGCCCCCTATATCCAAGAATAGAACTACTATAATACTGCCCCCTATGCCCAAGAATAGAACTACTATAATACTGCCCCTATGTACAAGAATATAACTACTATAATACTGTCCCTATGTACAATATAACTACTATAATACTGCTCCTATGTACAAGAATATAACTACTATAATACTGACCCCTATGCCCAAGACTAGAACTACTATAATAATGACCCCTATGCCCAAGACTAGAACTACTATAATACTGCCCCTATGCCCAAGAATAGAACTACTATAATACTGCCCCCTATGCCCAAGAATAGAACTACTATAATACTGCCCCTATGCCCAAGAATAGAACTACTATAATACTGCCCCCTATGCCCAAGAATAGAACTACTATAATACTGCCCCCTATGCCCAAGAATAGAACTACTATAATACTGCACCCTATGCCCAAGAATAGAACTACTATAATACTGCCTCTATGCCCAAGAATAGAACTACTATAATACTGCCCCCTATGTCCAAGAATAGAACTACTATAATACTGCCCCCTATGCCCAAGAATAGAACTACTATAATACTGCCCCCTATGCCCAAGAATAGAACTACTATAATACTGCCCCCTATGCCCAAGAATAGAACTACTATAATACTGCCCCCTATGCCCAAGAATAGAACTACTATAATACTGCCCCCTATGCCCAAGAATAGAACTACTATAATACTGCCTCTATGCCCAAGAATAGAACTACTATAATACTGCCCCCTATGCCCAAGAATAGAACTACTATAATACTGCCCCCTATGCCCAAGAATAGAACTACTATAATACTGCCCCCTATGCCCAAGAATAGAACTACTATAATACTGCCCCTATGCCCAAGAATAGAACTACTATAATACTGCCCCCTATGCCCAAGAATAGAACTACTATAATACTGTCCCTATGCCCAAGAATAGAACTACTATAATACTGCCCCCTATGCCCAAGAATAGAACTACTATAATACTGCCCCCTATGCCCAAGAATAGAACTACTATATTACTGCTCCCTATGTCCAAGAATAGAACTACTATAATGCTGCCCCCTATGTACAAGAATAGAACTACTATAATGCTGCCCCCTATGTACAAGAATAGAACTACTATAATGCTGCCCCCTATGTACAAGAATAGAACTACTATAATACTGCCCCCTATGCCCAAGAATAGAGCTACTATAATACTGCTCCCTATGTCCAAGAATAGAACTACTATAATGCTGCCCCCTATGTTCAAGAATAGAACTACTATAATACTGCCCCCTATGCCCAAGAATAGAACTACTATAATACTGCCCCCTATGCCCAAGAATAGAACTACTATAATACTGCCCCCTATGCCCAAGAATAGAACTACTATAATACTGCCTCTATGCCCAAGAATAGAGCTACTATAATACTGCCCCCTATGCCCAAGAATAGAACTACTATAATACTGCCCCCTATGCCCAAGAATAGAACTACTATAATACTGCCCCCTATGCCCAAGAATAGAACTACTATAATACTGCCTCCTATGCCCAAGAATAGAACTACTGTAATACTGCCCCTATGCCCAAGAATAGAATTACTATAATACTACCCCCCTATGCCCAAGAATAGAACTACTATAATACTGCCCCCCTATGCCCAAGAATAGAACTACTATATTACTGCTCCCTATATCCAAGAATAGAACTACTATAATGCTGCCCCCTATGTCCAAGAATAGAACTACTATAATGCTGCCCCCTATGTACAAGAATAGAACTACTATAATGCTGCCCCCTATGTACAAGAATAGAACTACTATAATACTGCCCCCTATATACAAGAATATAACTACTATAATACTGCCCCCTATATACAAGAATATAACTACTATAATACTGCCCCCTATATACAAGAATATACCTACTATAATACTGCCCCCTATATACAAGAATATAACTACTATAATACTGCTCCTATGTACAAGAATATAACTACTATAATACTGCCTCCTATGTACAAGAATATAACTACTATAATACTGCCCCCTATATACAAGAATATAACTACTATAATACTGCTCCTATGTGCAAGAATATAACTACTATAATACTGCTCCTATGTACAGGAATATAACTACTATAATACTGCCACTATGTACAAGAATATAACTACTATAATACTGCCCCCTATGTACAAGAATATAACTACTATAATACTGCCCCTATGTACAAGAATATAACTACTATAATACTGACCCCTATATACAAGAATATAACTACTATAATACTGCCCCTATGTACAAGAATATAACTACTATTATACTGCCCCCTATGTACAAGAATATAACTACTATAATACTGCCCCCTATGTACAAGAATATAACTAATATAATACTGCCCCTATGTACAAGAATATAACTACTATAATACTGCCCCCTATATACAAGAATATAACTACTATAATACTGCTCCTATGTACAAGAATATAACTATTATAATACTGCCCCCTATATACAAGAATATAACTACTATAATACTGCCTCCTATGTACAAGAATATAACTACTATAATACTGCCCCTATATACAAAAATATAACTACTATAATACTGCTCCTATGTACAAGAATATAACTACTATAATACTGCCCCCTATATACAAGAATATAACTACTATAATACTGCCCCTATGTACAAGAATATAACTACTATAATATTGCCCCTATGTACCAGAATATAACTACTATAATACTGCCCCCTATATACAAGAATATAACTACTATAATACTGCTGCCTATGTACAAGAATATAACTACTACAATACTGCCCCCTATGTACAAGAATATAACTACTATAATACTGCCCCTATGTACAAGAATATAACTACTATAATATTGCCCCTATGTACCAGAATATAACTACTATAATACTGCCTCCTATGTACAAGAATATAACTACTATATTACTGCCCCCTATGTGCAAGAATAGAACTACTATAATGCTGCCCCCTATACCCAAGAATATAACTACTATAATACTGCCCCCTATGTACAAGAATATAACTACTGTAATACTGCTCCTATGTACAAGAATATAACTACTATAATACTGCTCCTATGTACAAGAATATAACTACTATAATACTGCTCCTATGTACGAGAATATAACTACTATAATACTGCTCCTATGTACGAGAATATAACTACTATAATACTGCTCCTATGTACGAGAATATAACTACTATAATACTGCCTCCTATGTACGAGAATATAACTACTATAATACTGCTCCTATGTACGAGAATATAACTACTATAATACTGCTCCTATGTACAAGAATATAACTACTATAATACTGCCCCCTATGTACAAGAATATAACTACTGTAATACTGCTCCTATGTACAAGAATATAACTACTATAATACTGCTCCTATGTACAAGAATATAACTACTATAATACTGCTCATATGTACAAGAATATAACTACTATAATACTGCCCCCTATGTACAAGAATATAACTACTGTAATACTGCTCCTATGTACAAGAATATAACTACTATAATACTGGTCCTATGTACGAGAATATAACTACTATAATACTGCTCCTATGTACGAGAATATAACTACTATAATACTGCTCCTATGTACGAGAATATAACTACTATAATACTGCCTCCTATGTACGAGAATATAACTACTATAATACTGCTCCTATGTACGAGAATATAACTACTATAATACTGCTCCTATGTACAAGAATATAACTACTATAATACTGACCCTATGTACGAGAATATAACTACTATAATACTGCTCCTATGTACAAGAATATAACCACTATAATACTGCCCCCTATGTACAAGAATATAACTACTATAATACTGACCCTATGTACGAGAATATAACTACTATAATACTGCTCCTATGTACAAGAATATAACTACTATAATACTGCTCCTATGTACAGGAATATAACTACTATAATACTGCTCCTATGTACAAGAATATAACTACTATAATACTGCCCCTATGTACAAGAATATAACTACTATAATACTGTCCCTATGTACAAGAATATAACTACTATAATACAACCCCCTGTGTACAAGAATATAACTACTATAATACTGTCCCCTATGTACAAGAATATAATTACTATAATACTGCCCCTATGTACAAGAATATAACTACTATAATACTACCCCTATGTACAAGAATAAAACTACTATAATACTGCCCCTATGTACAATATAACTACTGTAAGGCAGCGCTAGTCATCATGCTGGGGGACACTCGCTGCACCGGGTCAATTAAAGCACACCAGGCAACACCTTTCCGGTATTTCACAATCCAGCAGTTTATTATACTTCATACCTGCTTCTAACTGAGTCCATCTCAGTGGCTCGCCGACATATCACACACATATAGTGTCCAAGAGCCTTTCCAGTGACAGATATGTCCACTTGGCTCCAGATAC
This sequence comes from Phyllobates terribilis, assembly GCF_046119375.1. Classification (NCBI taxonomy): domain Eukaryota; kingdom Metazoa; phylum Chordata; class Amphibia; order Anura; family Dendrobatidae; genus Phyllobates; species Phyllobates terribilis. The sequence goes on along the minus strand of NW_027362767.1, from coordinate 434,923,734 downwards.
AGCCTTCAGCAAGGCAACAACATAAATGTCCACATCAATCAGTGTTTATACCTTTGCCGGGTTTTAGCTGCTTCAGGTTTGTTCTGCCACCGCTGTGGCTTTACGGCTTCCCAGATGGGGTCTCCAGCCCTCGTACCTTCAAAGGCTACTGGTATGTTTACACACCTAACATCCAGCCTCTGCCTTTCAGGCCTCACCAGGCTAACGGTGTCCCACACGGGAACAGGCCTCACGCCTTAAACACCTGTCTCAAATCTACCAGGGTTTATGTATCCTCTAGTGCACACACAGGACCTGTGCTGATGTCACAGTCATGTGATCAGACCTTCTGTATGCACAGGACTTGTGCGATGTCACAGTCATGTGACCAGTCACCTGAGGGGGAGGTACATGGTCGGCCAAAACACACCCTGGACCATTACAGTAATGCCGCAAGCCGCTGCATTACACTACTATAATACTGCCCCTATGCCCAAGAATAGAACCACTATAATGCTGCCCCCTATGTCCAGGAATAGAACTACTATAATACTGCCCCTATGCCCAAGAATAGAACTACTATAATGCTGCCCCCTATGCCCAAGAATAGAACTACTATAATACTGCCCCCTATGGCCAAGAATAGAACCACTATAATGCTGCCCCCTATATCCAAGAATAGAACTACTATAATACTGCCCCCTATGCCCAAGAATAGAACTACTATAATACTGCCCCTATGTACAAGAATATAACTACTATAATACTGCCCCTATGTACAATATAACTACTATAATACTGCCTCCTTTGTCCAAGAATAGAACTACTATAATACTGACCCCTATGCCCAAGACTAGAACTACTATAATAATGACCCCTATGCCCAAGACTAGAACTACTATAATACTGCCCCTATGCCCAAGAATAGAACTACTATAATACTGCCCCCTATGCCCAAGAATAGAACTACTATAATACTGCCCCTATGCCCAAGAATAGAACTACTATAATACTGCCCCCTATGCCCAAGAATAGAACTACTATAATACTGCCCCCTATGCCCAAGAATAGAACTACTATAATACTGCACCCTATGCCCAAGAATAGAACTACTATAATACTGCCTCTATGCCCAAGAATAGAACTACTATAATACTGCCCCCTATGCCCAAGAATAGAACTACTATAATACTGCCCCCTATGCCCAAGAATAGAACTACTATAATACTGCCCCCTATGCCCAAGAATAGAACTACTATAATACTGCCCCCTATGCCCAAGAATAGAACTACTATAATACTGCCCCCTATGCCCAAGAATAGAACTACTATAATACTGCCCCCTATGCCCAAGAATAGAACTACTATAATACTGCCTCTATGCCCAAGAATAGAACTACTATAATACTGCCCCCTATGCCCAAGAATAGAACTACTATAATACTGCCCCCTATGCCCAAGAATAGAACTACTATAATACTGCCCCCTATGCCCAAGAATAGAACTACTATAATACTGCCCCTATGCCCAAGAATAGAACTACTATAATACTGCCCCCTATGCCCAAGAATAGAACTACTATAATACTGTCCCTATGCCCAAGAATAGAACTACTATAATACTGCCCCCTATGCCCAAGAATAGAACTACTATAATACTGCCCCCTATGCCCAAGAATAGAACTACTATATTACTGCTCCCTATGTCCAAGAATAGAACTACTATAATGCTGCCCCCTATGTACAAGAATAGAACTACTATAATGCTGCCCCCTATGTACAAGAATAGAACTATTATAATGCTGCCCCCTATGTACAAGAATAGAACTACTATAATACTGCCCCCTATGCCCAAGAATAGAGCTACTATAATACTGCTCCCTATGTCCAAGAATAGAACTACTATAATGCTGCCCCCTATGTACAAGAATAGAACTACTATAATACTGCCCCCTATGCCCAAGAATAGAACTACTATAATACTGCCCGCTATGCCCAAGAATAGAACTACTATAATACTGCCCCCTATGCCCAAGAATAGAACTACTATAATACTGCCTCTATGCCCAAGAATAGAGCTACTATAATACTGCCCCCTATGCCCAAGAATAGAACTACTATAATACTGCCCCCTATGCCCAAGAATAGAACTACTATAATACTGCCCCCTATGCCCAAGAATAGAACTACTATAATACTGCCCCCTATGCCCAAGAATAGAACTACTGTAATACTGCCCCTATGCCCAAGAATAGAATTACTATAATACTACCCCCCTATGCCCAAGAATAGAACTACTATAATACTGCCCCCCTATGCCCAAGAATAGAACTACTATATTACTGCTCCCTATATCCAAGAATAGAACTACTATAATGCTGCCCCCTATGTCCAAGAATAGAACTACTATAATGCTGCCCCCTATGTACAAGAATAGAACTACTATAATGCTGCCCCCTATGTACAAGAATAGAACTACTATAATACTGCCCCCTATGCCCAAGAATAGAACTACTATAATACTGCTCCCTATGTCCAAGAATATAACTACTATAATGCTGCCCCCTATGTACAAGAATAGAACTACTATAATGCTGCCCCCTATGTACAAGAATATAACTACTATAATGCTGCCCCCTATGTACAAGAATATAACTACTATAATGCTGCCCCCTATGCCCAAGACTAGAACTACTATAATACTGACCCCTATGCCCAAGAATAGAACTACTATAATACTGCCCCTATGCCCAAGAATAGAACTACTATAATACTGCCCCCTATGCCCAAGAATAGAACTACTATAATACTGCCCCTCTGCCCAAGAATATAGCTACTATAATACTGCCCCTATGCCCAAGAATAGAACTACTATAATACTACCCCCTATGCCCAAGAATAGAACTACTATAATACTGCCCCTATGCCCAAGAATAGAACTACTATAATACTGCCCCCTATGCCCAAGAATAGAACTACTATAATACTGACCCCTATGTACAAGAATGTAACTACTATAATACTGACCCCTATGTACAAGAATGTAACTACTATAATACTGACCCCTATGTGCAAGAATATAACTACTATAATACTGACCCCTATGTACAAGAATAGACCTACTATAATGCTGCCCCCTATGCCCAAGAATAGAACTACTATAATACTGCCCCCTATGCCCAAGAATAGAACTACTATAATACTGACCCCTATGTACAAGAATATAACTACTATAATACTGACCCCTATGTACAAGAATATAACTACTATAATACTGACCCCTATGTACAAGAATATAACTACTATAATACTGACCCCTATGTACAAGAATATAACTACTATAATACTGACCCCTATGCCCAATAATAGAACTACTATAATACTGCCCCTATGCCCAAGAATAGAACTACTATAATACTGCCCCCTATGCCCAAGAATAGAACTACTATAATACTGCCCCCTGTGTCCAAGAATATAACTACTATAATACTGCCCCCTATGCCCAAGAATAGAACTACTATAATACTGACCCCTATGTACAAGAATAGAACTACTATAATACTGCCCCCTATGTACAAGAATATAACTACTATAATGCTGCCCCCTATGTCCAAGAATAGAACTACTATAATGCTGCCCCCTATGTCCAAGAATAGAACTACTATAATACTGCCCCCTATGCCCAAGAATAGAACTACTATAATACTGCTCCCTATGCCCAAGAATAGAACTACTATAATACTGCTCCCTATGCCCAAGAATAGAACTACTATAATACTGCCCCCTATGCCCAAGAATAGAACTACTATAATACTGCTCCCTATGCCCAAGAATAGAACTACTATAATACTGCCCCCTATGCCCAAGAATAGAACTACTATAATACTGCCCCTATGTACAAGAATATAACTACTATAATACTGCTCCTACATACAAGAATATAACTACTATAATACTGCTCCTATGTACAAGAATATAACTACTATAATACTGCCCCCTATGTACAAGAATATAACTGCTATAATACTGCCTTCTATGTACAAGAATATAACTACTATAATACTGCCCCTTATGTACAAGAATAGAACTGCTATAATACTGCCTCCTATGTACAAGAATATAACTACTATAATACTGCCCCTATGTACAAGAATATAACTGCTATAATACTGCCTCCTATGTACAAGAATATAACTACTATAATACTGCCCCCTATGTACAAGAATAGAACTACTATAATACTGCCCCCTATGTACAAGAATATAACTACTATAATACTGCCTCTATGTACAAGAATATACCTACTATAATACTGCCCCTATGCCCAAGAATAGAACTACTATAATACTGCCTCCTATGTACAAGAATATAACTGCTATAATACTGCCTCCTATGTACAAGAATATAACTACTATAATACTGCCCCCTATGTACAAGAATATAACTACTATAATACTGCTCCCTATGTACAAGAATATAACTACTATAATACTGCCCCCTATGTACAAGAATAGAACTACTATAATGCTGCCCCCTATGTACAGGAATATAACTACTATAATACTGCCCCCTATGCCCAAGAATATAACTACTATAATACTGCCCCCTATGTACAAGAATAGAACTACTATAATGCTGCCCCCTATGTACATGGCTAGAAGTGGTTTAGGGAGGTCTCAGGATGATGAGGGTTCTCCTCTTGTCCTCCGTTGGTGACTGATCGCTTTTCCTCGGGTTGTGGTATAACGGTGACTCGGCATCTTCTGTTTATTGAGTGAAGATGAGTTTGCAGACTTCTTGGTTACAATATAATGGCTCCTTGTGTTCTGCGTTCTTTCTGACCATTCTATAACTGTTTCAGCTCCAGTTGTGTGACAAGCAGCAGGTGACGGGTTAATCCTGACATCTGGGCGACACTATTGTAACTGATACTCTCTGCCCCCCTGTCACATGTGACATTTTGTTGGCAGAATACCAGGCACCTGCTGGTGCTGCCCCTTTCCTCTATGATCATTGCTGTCCTCCTCCCGGTGATCAGTGCCCGGTCTCTGGGAAGAGATGGCGGCTGCTCAGCACCAGGGCGCGGATCCTGTAACCGAGCCGGCGGTTGCATCAGATCCTATAAGCTGCAGCGGGCGGAGGCGCCATCGCCTGTGGATATCCTCACACTGCGTCACTTACTGACGGGCGGACACGTCTTGTGACCTCGCCCGGCACTGACCCTACACCCTCGAATAGCACTTATATTGACATTCGCTGTTTGCATATATCTTGGCACCTGCAGGAGCTGCTGCACTTAGAAAATCACAGAGTGGCCATAAGGCGTGAACACGTGTGTGTATACCTCCCAGGTGATACATTGTAACAAACCCTCAGCTCTGTAAGCACGACTTGAAGGGCTGGTCCAGTTTCATGAAAAAAAAAAATGACGATAAGACCGTGTACGGTATAAAATAACAAAACAAGCAAACTACCCACCATACCGTATACACAGCGCACACATGATGTATGGTGGGGTGTACTGTATTCTATACTACAGGCCACAGTGTGACCTCGGCTATCTCAGTGGTGACGGGTTGAGGATTTATAAATGAGGGAGCGCAGGTGTCAGGAGGGAGCGCTTCCCCTTTAATTCCTTTCATGTGGAGTGTCGTCATCAACACTAGAATCTCCATTGTTCCTATTGTCACATCCTGTTCTGTCAGTTCTGCTGTAATGAGACCTGACCTGTCTGGATTATCTCCACCTTCCTGCGCCAGTCACATACGTCCTGGAGGACCGGCCCATAACGATGGCGGAGGACCACCTGTATGGCTGTGCCGCCCCTACTGTAATGGCGGAGGGCCCCCTGTATGGCCGTTTCGCCCCTGTAGTAATAGCGGAGGGCCCCCTGTACGGCTGTGCCACCCCTGCAGTAATGGCGGAGGGCCCCCTGTACGGCTGTGCCGCCCCTGCAGCAATGGCGGAGGGCCCCCTGTACGGCTGTGCCGCCCCTGCAGTAATGGCGGAGGGCCCCCTGCATGGCCGTTTCGCCCCTGTAGTAATGGCGGAGGGCCCCCTGTACAGCTGTGCCATCCTCTCCCTGCCGTACTTACAATGTCTTGAAAAAGTCTTTATACCTGTGAACTTTTCCACATTTTTTCACGTTACACCTACAACCTTAGGCGGGTTTCACACATCCGGATATTTCCTGTACCGGAAAATCCCGTACTGGAGAAATCCATGTCCGTATACACCTGTGTGGCAACCGTGTGCCGCATCAGTGTGACACGTACCAACGTTTGGGAATCAGCTGTACAATTAGCGCTGTTCCCAAGAGCCAGGTGCTGAACGCTGCCCTCATCATAGTCCTCTGCCGGCGCTGCGATCAGCACCAGCAGGGGATAATGATGAGAGTAGTAATCTGCTCCTAGTGTCTCCATCTGTAAAAATAAGAATAAAATAATAAAATCCATATACTCACCTGTCCAGAGATGTCCCCCGCTGTAATCCATGCGACCGCTCACGCCGGGGAGAATGACTCCTCAATTTCCATGACTCCGACTCCACGACTCCCTCATACACGGCTCATGTTTAAGTGATAAATTTACTGTAGCACAGATTCATCTCAGCTAAAAGTCTAGACCCTTAGATCAGGAATAGGACAGACATTTATAGGACATTTCAGAACTTTCCTAACAAACTGCATTGTACTACTGTGCCCAATTTATTATATATTTTAGGAGTTGGAGTCGGTCAATTTTATACCGACTCCACAGCCCTTCTGCTGCGTTCAGTGAGTGACAAGACACCGCTCGCTGAGCTCAGCTCCGGGGCCTGCTCGCTGCAGCAAGTTATTCTCCACGGCTCCTCTGCTTAGCGGTCGCAAGGATTACAGCGGGGGACACTTAGGACAGGTGAGTACATGGATTTTTTTATTTTATTTTTATTTTTACAGGTGGAGACACCGGGAGCAGACTATGACTCTCATCATTATCCCCTGCTGGTGCTGATCGGAGCGCTGGCAGGGGACTATGATGAGGGCAGCGCTAACTGTACACTGATTCCCAGGTGACGGTACGTGTCACATGGATGACATCCGTGTGCGGTACGTGTTTACACAGACCCATTGACTTGAATGGGTCCGTGTGATCCGTGCTGCCAGCCAAAAATGGACATGTCTATGTGTGGATCACACGGACACACGGTCCGTGGAAACACACTGACATGTGCGCAGACCCATTCCTTTGAATGGGTCTACGTGTGTCAGTGTCACCACACGTACTAGAAATACTGACGTGCGAAAGAGGCCTTTTATTATTTCTGTGATACCAACACAAAGTAACGAGTATTTGTGAAGTGTAAAGGAAATGAATGATTCAGGGTTTTCTAATTTTAAAAATATAAATCTGAATATTGTGATGTGCATTTGTATTAAGCCCCCTGTAGTCAATACTTTGTAGGACCACCTTTCGCTGCCATTCCTGCTGCAGTCTTTTGGGGTCTGCTCTCCAGCTTTGCACACTCGCTCTCGCTCCTTGAGATTGGATGGAGATGTCTGTGATCAGCAGTTTTCACGTTTTGTTACAGGTTCTCTGGGATTTGGGTCTGGACTGTGACTGCGCCGTTCACCCACATGAATATGCTCTTATCTAAACCCTCCATTGTGGCTCTGGCAGGATGTTTAGGGTTGTTACCTTGCTGGAAGGTGAACCTACACCCCAGTCTCAAGTCTTTTGCAGCCTCTAACAGGTTTTCCTCCAGGATTATCCTGTATTTAGCGCCTTCCATCTTCCCATCAACTCTGACCAGCTTCCCTGCCCCTTGCTGAAAAAGAGCTTCCCCACAGCATGATGCTGCCACCACCATGTGTGACGGTGGGGATGGTGTTTTCAGGGTGATGTGCAGTGTTAGTTTTCCGCCACACGTAGCATTTTGCATTTAGCCCAAAAAGTTCTCCTTTGGTCTCCTCTGACCAGAGCCCCTTCTTCCACATGCTGGCTGTGTCTTCTATATGGCTTTTTGCAACTACAAATGGGACTTCTGATGACTTTCAAATATATCTTTCTTCTTGCCGCTCCATAAAGGCCTGATTTGTGGAGTATATGACTAATAGTTGTCCTGTGGACAGATTCACCCCCCCCCCTCCCCCTGAGCTGTGGATCTCGGCAGCTCCTCCAGTGACCATGGGCCTCTTGGCTGCTTCTCTAATTGGTACTCTCCTTGCTTGGGATGTCAGGTTAGGTGGGCGGCCATGTCTTGGTAGATTTCCAGTTGTGCCATACTCCTTCCATTTTTGGATGATTGATTGCACAGTGCTCAGTAAGATGTTCGGAGCTCAGGCTATTTTTTATAACCTAACCCTGCTTTACTCTTTTCCACCACTTTATCCCTGACCTATCTGGTGGGCTCCTTGGTTTTCAGCTTTATCCCTGACCTGTCTGGTGGGCTCCTTGGTTTTCAGCTTTATCCCTGACCTGTCTGGTGGGCTCCTTGGTTTTCATGATGATGTTTGATCCCTGATATTCTCACATAAACCTCTGAGGCCTTCAGAGAACAGCTGTAGTTATACTGAGAAGAAATCACACCCAGGTGGATGCAATGTACTAATTATGTGAGTTTTGGAGGCGATCGGTCACTCAGGATTTTATTTAGGGGCATCAAACTACAGGGGGCTGAATACAAATGCACAGAACAATTATAAGATTTATATTTTTAAAATAATTAGAAAACCTTGTATCATTTCCTCTACACTTCACAAATACTTGCTACTTTGTGTTGGTATCACATGAAATCCCAATAAAAAATACATTTAGGTTTCTGGGTGTAACGTGAAAAAATAAGGAAAAGGTCACGGGGTGTGAAGACTTTTTCAAAACACTATATTTTTGGATAGAACAAATTCCCTTTTCGTCAGATTGAGCCGGAAAAATTGAGGACTCTCTGAGCGCGAGTGGATGTCTCCGGGCCCTATGGCCGCCCTGTTACGTAATACGACCCCGTACTTGAGGCCTTGCTGCCGGGAAGCTCCTCATCGTCAGACATCATCGCAGTGATGCCAGGAAGGTAATTACAGCAGGGCTTGTCAGAGACTCGTGGCGGTCAGCGACTATTTGTGGGCTGTGATGTGGACGGCTGCAGAACATGTTTATTAGTTTTGGCTATGGGGACATCAGACCCCGTCGGGCGCAGCGGCCTCACGTCCGGATATTTTCTTGCTGCAGGTGGGTTTGCGGCCGCAGCGTCTCGTGTTCCTCTTCCTATTGTCCAATCACAAGGCCTCGTTCTGCGATGTCAGCGATGATGTCATACGCCACGGTTTACGAGGTGGAAGGGCTTACGTCTGCGCCGTTGTGCGGCCCGGATCTCTGGAGAACTCCATGAACGGCGCCGACAGGAGGCAGCGGTGGGGATCTGTTACAATGTGCCGCCTATAAGAACGCTGATCCCGCTGGGAGATTATTGCACTCATCAGACAATCAGGAATTCGCTCTCGTAATGGGGTTAATAGGAGATTTAGCTGATGCCCGGGGTCTGGGTGCGGCTGTTCTCTGCTCCTGCCCGGACCTGCCATGTTCTTTGCCATCATCCCGCGCCTTTACCTCACAACGGACATGTCTTCTACTGTCAAGTCCTGGGAAAGCTGTGTGACATCCAGTATGGCCACCCACGGTGACCCTCCGGTCATGGGTTCGTGCCGCCGTCACCGTCAGCCCGGGGCGTCATGGCGGTCAGTGTTACCACGCAGCTGAGCACATAGTGATTCAGACACAAGAGTATGAGATCCTGACTGTGAGGAGAAGCCCCCGGACTCATGTGGTCGGGGGTCACACCTGTCACATGGTACGGAAACACCGACGCACATGGCAGGAGCTGGTGGTCGTGTCGTCATCTCACATATATGGAAGCAGCGGCTACTAATATCTGCTAACGACAGAGCGTGAGACCGCAGTAATAACCATGTGCTCTCCAGCACTGACCCCAAAATACTGACCCTAATATACTGACCCCCGATATACTGACCCCAAAATACCGACTCTGATATATTGACCCCGATATACCGACCCCCCAATATACTGACCCTGATATACCGACCCATAATACACTGACCCTAATATCCCGACCTTCCGATATAGTGACCCCAAAATACTGACCCTAATATACCGACCCCCCCAATATAGTGACTCAGATATACTGACCCCCCAATATACTGACCCTAATATCCCGACCTCCCGATATAGTGACCCCAAAATACCGACTCTGATATATTGACCCCGATATACCGACCCCCCAATATACTGACCCTGATATACCGACCCCCAATACACTGACCCTAATATCCCGACCTCCCGATATAGTGACCCCAAAATACTGACCCTAATATACCGACCCCCCAATATACTGACCCAGATATACCGACCCCCCAATATACTGACCCTAATATACTGACCCTGATATACCGACCCCCAATATACTGTCCCTGATATACCGACCCCCCAATATACTGACCCTAATATCCCGACCTCCCGATATAGTGACCCCAAAATACTGACCCCCGATATACTGACCCCAAAATACCGACTCTGATATATTGACCCCGATATACCGACCCCTAATATACTGACCCTGATATACCGACCCCCCCAATATACTGACCCTAATATCCCGACCTCCCGATATAGTGACCCCAAAATACTGACCCTAATATACTGACCCCGATATACTGACCCCAAAATACCGACTCTGATATATTGACCCCGATATACCGACCCCCCAATATACTTACCCTGATATACCAACCCCCCAATATACTGACCCTAATATCCCGACCTCCCGATATAGTGACCCCAAAATATTAACCCTAATATACCGACCGCCCCAATATACTGACCCAGATATACCGACCCCCCAATATACTGACCCTAATATCCCGACCTCCCGATATAGTAACCCCAAAATACTGACCACCGATATACTGACCCCAAAATACCGACTCTGATATATTGACCCCGATATACCGACCCCCTAATATACTGACCCTGATATACCGACCCCCCAATATACTGACCCTAATATCCCGACCTCCCAATATAGTGACCCCAAAATACTGACCCTAATATACTGACCCCCGATATACTGACCCCAAAATACAGACTCTGATATATTGACCCCGATATACCGACCCCCCAATATACTGACCCTAATATCCCGACCTCCCGATATAGTGACCCCAAAATACTGACTCTGATATATTGACCCCGATATACCGACCCCCTAATATACTGACCCTGATATACCGACCCCCCAATATACTAACCCTAATATCCCGACCTTCCGATATACTGACCCCAAAGTACTGACCCTAATATACCGACCCCCTCCAATATACTGACCCAGATATACCGACCCCCCCAATATACTGACCCTAATATACTGACCCTGATATACTGACCCCCCAATATACTGACCCCGATATATTTACCCCTGCTAATCATTCTGAATGTGACTGGTGGATAAGACACGATGTAAGAACAGAATAGTGACTGCAGCTCTGGAGGTGACTGGAGGATAAGTCACAATGTAAGAGCAGAATAGTGACTGCAGCTCTGGAGGTGACTGGAGGATAAGTCACAATGTAACAGCAGAATAGTGACTGCAGCTTTGGAGGTGACTGGAGTATAAGACATGAAGTAAAAGCAGAATAGTGACCGCAGCTCTGGAGGTGACTGGAGTGTAAGACATGAAGTAAAAGCAGAATAGCGATTGCAGCTCTGGAGGTGACTGGAGGATAAGACACAATATAACAGCAGAATAGTGACTGCAGCTCTGGAGGTGACTGGAGGATAAGACATGATGTAACAGCAGAATAGTGACTGCAGCTCTGGAGGTGACTGGAGGATAAGACACGATGTAACAGCAGAATAGTGACTGCAGCTCTGGAGGTGACTGGAGGATAAGACACGATGTAACAGCAGAATGGTGACTGCAGCTCTGAAGGTGACTGGAGGATAAGACACGATGTAACAGCAGAACGGTGACTGCAGCTCTGGAGGTGACTGGAGGATAAGACATGATGTAACAGCAGAATAGTGACTGCAGCTCTGGAGGTGACTGGAGGATAAGACACGATGTAACAGCAGAATAGTGACTGCAGCTCTGGAGGTGACTGGAGGATAAGACACGATGTAACAGCAGAATAGTGACTGCAGCTCTGAAGGTGACTGGAGGATAAGACACGATGTAACAGCAGAACGGTGACTGCAGCTCTGGAAGTGACTGGAGGATAAGACACGACGTAACAGCAGAACAGTGACTGCAGCTCTGAAGGTGACAGGAGGATAAGACACGATGTAACAGCAGAATAGTGACTGCAGCTCTGGAGGTGACTGGAGAATAAGACACGATGTAACAGCAGAATAGTGAGTGCAGCTCTGGAGGTGACTGGAGGATAAGACACGATGTAACAGCAGAATAGTGACTGCAGCTCTGGAGGTGACTGGAGGATAAGACACGATGTAACAGCAGAATAGTGACTGCAGCTCTGGAGGTGACTGGAGGATAAGACACGATGTAACAGCAGAATAGTGACTGCAGCTCTGGAGGTGACTGGAGGATAAGACACGATGTAACAGCAGAATAGTGACTGCAGCTCTGGAGGTGACTGGAGGATAAGACACAATGTAACAGCAGAATAGTGACTGCAGCTCTGGAGGTGACTGGATGATAAGAGAAGATGTAACAGCAGAATAGTGAGTGCAGCTCTGGAGGCTATGTCCAGAGGATAGGACATGACACTGATGATTTGGAGGTTATTTTATAAATGCTCCGTGTCCGGCAGTAACGGCCGCGCCTTCTGTGAAGGTGAATTATGTAATGTGAGCAGCTGAGGACGGAGCGTGTGACTAATATATATTTGTTCTGACACCACGTGGTCGCTGTATACTCTGCGGAGCAGCCACGACTACTGAGAGGTTTCCATTGCCCACCGTCCTCTGTACTGCAGTGACACTGCCCAGCCAGGAGGGGGCGCTATGTGTGGGGTCAGATATCTTCTGTATGTCCTCGTCCGGCGAATGCTGCGCCCTTTTACTTATGAGCTACATGTAGAATCTGTCACCTGTTTAGTGAATGACCCCCACAGCCGCTGTTTATGGACCAGGCGTTACGCAGCGCTTCCAGCCGCGGCCTGTGACTGGCTGGCGGAGAGGCGGTGCACATCTGGCGCTGATTCATGGGGCTCACATGTGGTTCGTACATTCTGATCTTGGCGGCAGAACCTGGAAATTTTAGAATGAGACGGCTCCGACTGGAAATAGTAAGTCCTCCACGGACAGGGGCAGATTCTGGGGTGCACAGTCATAAACCGTGCCGGAGCTGATGGTTTGTTACAGTCGTATCCAGACTATTCTCTATAAGCCAAACTTACCAGCTGCACAAGGGGCCGATAGAGCACGGCCATACAGGGCACCGATAACCAGACCACACACTATGGCGCCCAATCACAGTGACACACATAGGCTATGCACAATCCTATGTAATGCCCACCATACAGTGCATAAATATCGTGCTTCAATGTGTATACCACCAAACTGTGCACAATACTACCAAACTGTGCACAATACTACCAGCAGTGGACAAATACCTTCATACAGGGCACGAATACCACCAAACCGTGCACGAATACCACCATACAGGGCACAAATACCACCATACAGGGCACGATTATCACCATACAGGGCACAAATACCACCATACAGGGCACGATTATCACCATACAGGACACAAATACTACGATACAGGACACAAATACAACCATACAGGGCACAAATTCCACCATACAGTGCAAAACCACCATATAGGGCACAAATACCACCATACAAGGCACAAATATTACCATACTGTGCACAAATACCACCATACTGTGGACAAATACATCCAAACCATGCACAAATACCACCATACAAGACACAAATACCACCATACTGTGCAAAAATACCACCATACTGTGCACAAATACCACCATACTGTGCAAAAATACCACCACACAGTGCACAAATACCACCATACTGTGCAAAAATACCACTATATGGAGCACAAATACCCCCATACAGGGCACGAATACCACCATACAAGGCACAGATACCACCATACAGGGCACAAATACCACCATACTGTGCACAAATACCACCATACAGGGCACGAATACCACCATACAAGGCACAGATACCACCATACAGGGCACAAATACCACCATACTGTGCACAAATACCACCATACAGGGCATGAATACCACCATACTGTGCACAAATACCACCATACAGTGCACAAATACCACCAGTGCACAAATACCACCATACTGTGCAAAAATACCACCATACTGTGCAACAATACCACCATATACAGTGCACAAATACCACAATACAGGACATAAATACCACAATACAGGACACAATGCTACCACAGCATGAATAATACCACCATACAGGGCACAGGACCATGGTGTGCACATTGCTACCCCTCAGTGTGGAGCTGTACGGCCTCGATGGCAGCAGTCTGTGGCGCTCCCTCCCTGGGGGCGGCTGATGCTTCGGCCGCGCCAACCTGTCATATTTGTCACAATGTATCAGCGCAGTCCGGACTGTTTGTCTCCATAAAGCTGATGTACGACATTTCAGTGGCCAAAATCAGGACATTTAAAGGGATTGTCCACGGCTCGGACTGGTCGGCTCCGGGGAGGCCGAATGTGGACACTGTGTGGGGCAATATATAAATTCTGATGGGGATGTTATACTGTCCGGGGGGCGCGTGGTGGCTATGGAGAGTCATGATCCATAATCGATCACAGGCCTGGAATACAGGCGAGGTTTCCATGGAGACCATTTCGCCTTCTTACGTGAATCACCATGGAAACCGGGAGTGAGGGAAAAAAGGTGAAAAATGATCCCGAAAGTCATCTCAGCACGAGGATCAGTGATAGGTTTCCAGCTTCATCGTCTTCACCATCATGCTTCATCCTCGGGGGTCCGGTAGCCGCTTTTCTGGATGAGCCGCCCATAACAAGATCCAAAACCAGAATGTCGGGATAGACCGGGGTGTCGGGATTCCCAGGATCGGGCCATTAACCCCGAGCTACCTGTCACACCTCCCATACATAATATATGAACAGGGAATGTTCTCGTTCACTGACAGCAAGCAGAGATCTTTAAAATGACGCAAAAAAAAAAAACATTAGAAAGTCGCAAAACGTATTATTATTACAACCATGAATGCGTCATTTCCAGAAAACTGTCCGCTGCCCCTTCAACTATAGCCGGGGGCCACCGCATCATAGGGGAGGGCACAAGTAATGACGGCACAGGTGGCACCAGGGCCTTACACTCAGGAGGACACAGGTGAGCGGGCGAGGGTCACCATGTCTCTGATCATTGCAGCACATGTAGGGGCGCCCAGAAAGACCACACTATTAAAGTTTAAGAAATTAATAGTCGGGGTCCTGCTGGAGAGTTTGCATTGGGGTCCATGAGATTCTGGTTTCACCACTGCCCTATGACTCCGCAGGAAAATGCCAGGGGGCCGCTGCCAGCACACGACCCGCGAGAACGACGCCAACTCCTGGTGGGTTAAATAAGGTCAAGATGCAGGAAATAAGAGACTGGGCCGACACATGACACGAGAAGGATCAAGGGGTGAGGGGGCGAGTGCCAGCAGTGGAGGGTGTGGGGTACAGAGGGTGAGTGTCTGCAGCAGGGGGTGCAGTATACAGAGGGCGAGTGTCTGCAGCAGGGAGTGCGGGGTACAGAGGGTGAGTGTCTGCAGCAGGGGGTGCGGTATACAGAGGGTGAGTGCCAGCAGTGAAGGGTATGGGGTATAGACGGTGAGTGTCTGCAGCAGGGGGTGCGGTATACAGAGAGCGAGTGTCTGCAGCAGGGGGAGCGGTATACAGAGGGCAAGTGGCAGCAGTGGAGGGTGCAGGATACAGAGGGCAAGTGCCAGCAGCGGAGGGTGCAGGATACAGAGGGCGAGTGCCAGCAGTGGAGGGTGCGGTATACAGAGAGCGAGTGTCTGCAGCAGGGGGTGCGGTATACAGAGGGCAAGTGGCAGCAGTGGAGGGTGCAGGATACAGAGGGCAAGTGCCAGCAGTGGAGGGTGCAGGATACAGAGGGCGAGTGCCAGCAGTGGAGGGTGCTGGGTATGGAGGGTGAGTGCCAGCAGGGGAGGGTGCGGGATACAGAGGGCGAGTCCCAGCAGCGGAAGGTGCGGGATACAGAGGGCGAGTGGCAGCAGTGGAGGGTGCGGTGTACAGAGGGTGAGTGCCGGCAGCGGAGGGTGCGGGATACAGAGGGCGAGTGCCAGCAGCGGAGGGTGCGGGATACTGAGGGCGAGTGGCAGCAGTGGAGGGTGTGGGATACAGAGGGCGAGTGCCAGTAGCAGAGGGTACAGAGTACGGAGGGCGAGTTCCAGCAGCGGAGGGTGCGGGATACAGAAGGCGAGTGCCAGCAGCAGAGGGTTTGGGATACAGAGGGCAAGTGCCAGCATCGGAGGGTGCGGGATACAGAGGGCGAGTGCCAGCAGCGGAGGGTGCGGGATACAGAGTGCGAGTGGCAGCAGTGGAGGGTGTGGGATACAGAGGGCGAGTGCCAGCAGTGGAGGGTGCAGGATACAGAGGGCGAGTGGCAGCAGTGGAGGGTGCTGTGTACAGAGGGTGAGTGTCGGCAGCGGAGAGTGCGGGATACAGTGCGCGAGTGCCAGCAGTGGAGGGTGCAGGATAGAGAGGGCGAGTGGCAGCAGTGGAGGGTGCGGTGTACAGAGGGTGAGTGCCGGCAGCGGAGGGTGCGGGATACAGAGGGCGAGTGCCAGCAGCGGAGGGTGCGGGATACTGAGGGCGAGTGGCAGCAGTGGAGGGTGTGGGATACAGAGGGCGAGTGCCAGTAGCAGAGGGTACAGAGTACGGAGGGCGAGTTCCAGCAGCGGAGGGTGCGGGATACAGAAGGCGAGTGCCAGCAGCAGAGGGTTTGGGATACAGAGGGCAAGTGCCAGCATCGGAGGGTGCGGGATACAGAGGGCGAGTGCCAGCAGCGGAGGGTGCGGGATACAGAGTGCGAGTGGCAGCAGTGGAGGGTGTGGGATACAGAGGGCGAGTGCCAGCAGTGGAGGGTGCAGGATACAGAGGGCGAGTGGCAGCAGTGGAGGGTGCTGTGTACAGAGGGTGAGTGTCGGCAGCGGAGAGTGCGGGATACAGTGCGCGAGTGCCAGCAGTGGAGGGTGCAGGATAGAGAGGGCGAGTGGCAGCAGTGGAGGGTGCGGTGTACAGAGGGTGAGTGTCGGCAGTGGAGGGTGCAGTGTACAGAGGGCGAGTGCCAGCAGCGGAGGGTGAGGGATACAGAGGGCGAGTGCCAGCAGCGGAGGGTGCAGGGTACGGAGGGCGAGTTCCAGCAGCGGAGGGTGCAGGGTACGGAGGGCAAGTGCCAGCAGTGGAGGGTGCGGTGTACAGAGGGCGAGTGCCGGAAGCAAAGGGTGCGGAGTACAGAGGGCGAGTGCCAGCAGCAGAGGGTGCGGTGTACTGAGGGCGAGTGCCAGCAGCAGAGGGTTTGGGATACATAGGGTGAGTGCCAGCAGCGGAGGGTGCGGGATACAGAGGGCGAGTGCCAGCAGCGGAGGGTGCGGGATACAGAGGGCGAGTGGCAGCAGTGGAGTGTGTGGGATACAGAGGGCGAGTGCCAGTAGCAGAGGATACAGAGTACGGAGGGCGAGTTCCAGCAGCGGAGGGTGCGGGATACAGAAGACGAGTGCCAGCAGCAGAGGGTTTGGGATACAGAGGGCGAGTGCCAGCAGCGGAGGGTGCGGGATACAGAGGGCGAGTGCCAGCAGCGGAGGGTGCGGGATACAGAGGGCGAGTGGCAGCAGTGGACGGTGTGGGATACAGAGGGCGAGTGCCAGCAGTGGAGGGTGCAGGATACAGAGGGCAAGTGGCAGCAGTGGAGGGTGCGTGTCGGCAGCGGAGGGTGCGGGATACCGAGGGCGAGTGCCAGCAGTGGAGGGTGCAGGATAGAGAGGGCGAGTGGCAGCAGTGGAGGGTGCGGTGTACAGAGGGTGAGTGTCGGCAGTGGAGGGTGCAGCGTACAGAAGGCGAGTGCCAGCAGTGGAGGGTGCGGGATACAGAGGGCGAGTGCCAGCAGTGGAGGGTGCAGGGTATGGAGGGCGAGTTCCAGCAGCGGAGGGTGCAGGGTACGGAGGGCAAGTGCCAGCAGTGGAGGGTGCGGTGTACAGAGGGCGAGTGTCGGCAGCAAAGGGTGCGGTGTACAGAGGGCGAGTGCCAGCAGCAGAGGGTTCGGGATACAGAGGGCAAGTGCCAGCAGTGGAGGGAGCAGGATAAAGAGGGCGAGTGGCAGGAGTGGAGGTTGCGGGATACAGAGGGCGAGTGCCAGCAGTGGAGGGTGCAGGATAGAGAGGGCGAGTGGCAGCAGTGGAGGGTGAGGGATACAGAGGGCGAGTGCCAGCAGCAGAGGGTGCAGGGTACGGAGGGTGAGTGCCGGCAGCGGAGGGTGCGGTGTACAGAGGGAGAGTGCTAGCAGCGGAGGGTGCGGGATACAGAGGGCGAGTGCCAGCAGCGAAGGGTGCAGGAGATGGAGGGCGAGTTCCAGCAGCGGAGGGTGCAGGGTACAGAGGGCAAGTTCCAGCTGTGGAGGGTGCGGTGTACAGAGGGCGAGTGCCAGCAGCGAGGTGTGCGGTGTACAGAGGGTGAGTGTCGGCAGTGAAGGGTGTGGTGTACAGAGGGCAAGTGCCAGTAGCGGAGGGTTTGGGATATAGAGGACGAGTGTCTGCAGCGGAGGGTGCGGGATACAGAGGGTGAGTGGCAGCAGTAGAGGGTGTGGGATACAGAGGGTGAGTACCAGCAGTGGAGGGTACAGGATACAGAAGGCGAGTGGCAGCAGTGGAGGGTGCTGTGTACAGAGGGTGAGTGTCGGCAGCGGAGGGTGCGGGATACAGAGGGCGAGTGGCAGCAGTGGAGGGTGCAGGATACAGAGGGCGAGTGTCGGCAGTGGAGGGTGCGGGATACAGAGGGTGAGTGTCGGCAGGGGAGGGTGCGGGATACAGAGGGCGAGTGCCAGTAGCAGAGGGTGCAGGCTACAGAGGGTGAGTGGCAGCAGTGGAGGGTGCAGGATACAGAGGGCGAGTGTCGGCAGTGGAGGGTGCGGGATACAGAGGGTGAGTGTCGGCAGCGGAGGGTACGGGATACAGAGGGCGAGTGCCAGTAGCGGAGGGTGCAGGGTACGGAGGGTGAGTGCCGGCAGCGGAGGGCAAGTGCTGACAGCGGAGGGTGTGGGGTACAGAGGTTGTGGGGGCCAGAAGGAGGCACAGAAGGCACCTATCATCACTGTGCTCGCTGTGAGGGCCGGTGCCAGGCCTGGGGGGCAGATTACACAAGGGATTATTGTGGAGCAGTTGGCAGGACGTGGCGCGGGGTGTGGTGTTCTGTTCTTGTTCTTAGCAGGATTCCATCGCTCCTCGTTCTGGGGAGTGTAAGATCTTTGCTTTTACTTAGATGCAATGTTAAAGGGCCGGCGGGGTATTCGGCCGGTGAGTGCCCCCACTGGTTATGGCGGTCGGGGGGAATGTTCGGGTCTCCTTATTCGTACACGTGGGGCAGCTGAGCGGACGCCATATTTGCACCCGCTGACTGACTCCTTACAGTCGTCTCTGTATAAGTGACCTGCAGCAGCGCGGGCGGCTGTGGCGTCACCCTGTAATGAGCCGCTTGGGTTATTATCCCAGGATTTCTGAAAATCTCCCCGGAGGCTACAAATCTGGAGCTTTATAGGGAGCGTCCTCGTGTCTGGCGGCAGACATTCCCGCCTGGACCCCGCCGCCGCTGTATACAGATATCACACTGCAGACGGCAGGAGCGGCGTCACTATGAGAGCACATCACTGCGCAGGCGGCTGCGTACCCGTATAGTAGGGCCACCTTCAGTATTTTACATCAGTATTTGTAAGCCAAAACCAGGAGAAGAACAATCAGAGGAAACGTATAATAGAAACACTTCACCCACTCCTGGTTTTGACTTACAAATACTGATGTAAAATACTGACCAGATACTGAACGTGTGAACGTGGCCTAATCGGCCCGACCACATCAGCAACAGCGAAAGAATGAGAACGGTAAACAGCAGACGTGGCCCCAGTGGTCGTCAGCCTGCAGATTCAAGGGTTAATATCCTGCGCTCAGTGTCAAGTTATGGAACCTGGCAAAGGGGCGGGGCATAGAAAGGGCGTGGTTTATATTTTACTCCTACTGCAGCCAGCTGCCCTGTGCAGGGTGTTATTTGGCCTCTATATAGCAGTAATATATCAGCAGTGTATGGCGGTATTGTCACTGTATGACGGTATTATTGAGTACTGTCTGGCGGTATTATTTCAGCTCCGTGTGGCGGTTTTTAGGCAGTATTGTAAGGTTTGTCTTGTGTCCAGCCCTTGGTTATCGCTCATTGCTGCGTCCGCTCAGTTTTATAGTTTTGTTATTCTCGACACTTTTCCCCTTTGCTCTGGATTCGGGGAGTTCAGATCAGACGGTCGGAGTCGTCACGTCCGCATTCGATATGAAATATAAAGCTCTGGCGGGGGGAACATAACCCCCACCAGCCATGACGTCTGCTGGGGGGTATATTACTCTGGTTATTACATTTTGTGATTGATGACAGCTTGATCTGCACTGCTTGTTCAGTTTTTAATGATTAATCCTCCGCTAAAAATAAATTCAGCAGAAAACATTCAGCTAAAAATAACCTAATTCAATGAGACAAAGGGGCGGGGCTATGCAAATCAGCTCAAATAAGAGCGCTACGTGTATGTGGGGGTCATTACGTATCAGCAACGAGGCCACAGGGATTGTGGAACCAAAGTCCCATCATGCCTCTCTTTATATCTCTTGCAGAAGAACCACAAGTCCCAGCTGATCATGGCAGTAGTTCAATTCATTGCAATAAGAGATATAAAATGTGGCACCCCCCCCCCCCTGCTCATCCATTAACCCTTTCCTCATCCATCCCATCTACCAGGTGTAGTTCTGGGGTCTTCTCAGAAGGCAGAGGGGGCTTCAGGCTCCATGTGGTACCCCTTATACCGGCCCCATTGTGTCCTGGAGACTCTCCTCTTTCCCTCATAGACATTGCAGTATAAAGTACAAGCGATCAAACATTCACAAGTTATTAAAGTCCCTTATAATGTCTAAAGTAAAAAAAAAAAAAAAAAGTTTTTAAAAATGTTTTAAAAATTAGATGATAAAAATTGGCTTTTCCCCAATTTAAAAAATGAACACATTAAAAAATAAATAAATAAATAAAAATTAGCATATTGGGGACTGCATAAATCAAAAAGAAAAATAATTAAAAACGACAAAAATTTTGGTGGCTGCACCTCACCTAAAAATGCAAAAAAAAAAAAAGTGACACAAATGTCCTCAAAAATAAAAGTAAGAAAGTGACAACTTTGGGAAGAAAAGGAGGGAAAATGGAAAAGTGTCTGTGGCTGGAATGGGTTAAAGGGGGCGTGCTAATGCTTACACCCCTGACACACCCCCTCTGGCCTTGCCTTGTGTTCAGTGTTGCGTCAGCGTTGACAGAGGCCACGCCCCTCAGTATAAGAGCGGGCCTTGGCTGATTACGGCTCAGTGCAGAAGCCGCAGCGAGCAGTGCGCTTTACACGTGGATTTCCGGCTTATTACACACGTGTCCCGGCATCATGAAGGAATGTAACGGAGCCGACCCGCCGGTGCCCCCCGGTCTGCAGCGGCCCCAGAAGGACTCCTCTACGTGCTGCGCTCGCACCCGGCGCTTCCTCGGCGGCAATGCCCTGGTGCTGCTGACCGTGGCCGGGGTGCTGGCGGGCGCGGCGCTGGGGATGGGGGTCCGGCAGCTGGAGCTGGATGCGGCGCAGATCTCCCGCTTCTCGTTCCCCGGGGAGCTGCTGCTGCGGCTGCTGAAGATGATCATCCTGCCGCTGGTGGTCTGCAGCCTGGTGTCCGGCGCCGCCTCCCTGCAGCCCTCCGCCCTGGGGAAGCTCGGCGGCTGGGCGCTGCTCTTCTTCCTGGTCACCACGCTGCTCGCCTCCGGCCTGGGGGTCTGCCTGGCGCTGCTCATCCGACCCGGGGACGGCGCCGAGGCCAAGCTCGGGAAGGAGGGCGACATCCCGGAGAAGAAGGAGGTGGTGGACTCGTTCCTGGACCTCATCCGGTGAGTTACGGGGATCGGCGGGAGGCAGATGAGCCGGGGACTGGGGGAGAAGAGGAGCCGGGGGACTGGGGGAGAATGAGGTAGGGGGGGAGAAGAGGAGCCGGGGGACTGGGGGAGAATGAGGTAGGGGGGGAGAAGAGGAGCCGGGGGACTGGGGGAGAATGAGGTAGGGGGGGAGAAGAGGAGCCGGGGGACTGGGGGAGAATGAGGGGGGGGGGGAGAAGAGGAGCCGGGGGACTGGGGGAGAATGAGGGGGGGGGGGGGGGGGAGAAGAGGAGCCAGGGGAACTGGGGGAGAATGAGGAGGGGGGGGGGGGGAGAATGGGGGAAGAAGAGGAGCCGGGGGGGGGGGGAGAAGAGGAGCCAGGGGAACTGGGGGAGAATGGGGGGGGGGGAGAAGAGGAGCCAGGGGAGAATGGGGGAAGAAGAGGAGCCGGGAGAATGAGGTAGGGGGGGAGAAAAGGAGCCGGGGGACTGGGGGAGAATGAGGGGGGGGGGGGAGAAGAGGAGCCAGGGGATCTGGGGGAGAATGAGGGGGGGGGGGGAGAAGAGGAGCCAGGGGATCTGGGGGGGGGGGGGGAGAGGAGCTGTGGGAAAATGGGGGAAGAAGAGGAGCCGGGGGACTAGGGGAGAATGGGGGTAGAAGAGGAGCCGGGGGACTGGGGGTAGAAGAGGAGCCGGGGGACTGGGGGTAGAAGAGGAGCCGGGGGACTGGGGGAGAATGGGGGGAGAAGAGGAGCCGGGGGACTGGGGGAGAATGGGGGGAGAAGAGGAGCCGGGGGAGAATGGGGGGGAAGAGGAGCCGGGGGAGAATGGGGGGAGAAGAGGAGCCGGGGAATGGGGGGGGGCGCGAGGCTGTGGAGAGGATTTGGGGGGAGATTTGCTGGGGTCACATCTATCACATCGGATGAAGAGGATGGGGGTCACTGAATATCTTCTGTTGGTAACAGATGGGAGTTGTGGATTGTGGGGTGCAGATGATATTGGGTTGTTGGTTAGATGAGGGGCTCTCGCCCCCTCCCCCTACACGTGTGTGCCCTCACTCATCCTCTGTATTCAGCTGATGCAATGTTGACCATTGATTGTGTGATGACACGTGGAGGGGGCGTGGCCCTGGTGACATCACTCTCCCTCCCCTTGTGATGTCAGCAGCTCTTTATTTCCGTGCGTCACTCCTGGTCTCTGTTTAGAGTCCGGGATGTTCCTCCTCTGACGTCAGAGCCTCCCCCACAGTGAGCGGGAATCCGGCCTCTTGTTGCCTGATTACTTGCTGTTATGTCTGGTTGCTATGGAGACCAGTGGAGATGTCTGGGGGGGCCAGAGGTGGACTGTACATGTCGCTGCCTCCTCGTCCTGACAGCTGTTGCGTGCAGGCAGCTGTGGTTGCCGGATGTCTCTTCCTTGTCTGATGTTCGTCTTCTCTCCACAGAAACATCTTCCCTTCGAACTTGGTGTCGGCCGCCTTCCAGTCGGTGAGTTTGTTGCGGCACCCCCGAGCTGTGGGTGGGCTGTAGTGGCGGCTGCGGTGGGCTCCTCCCGGGTGGCAGCGCTGTGACCTGTGTGCTTCTCTTGCAGTACTCCACCTCCTATAACTGGGAGTACCTCAATGGTTCCCGCCTAGAAGGAAACGTGTCCGAGGCCGCAGACATGAACAGTACGATACAGGTGAGCGGCCATCGTCCTCTGTCCACCATCGTGCCCCCCACTGCCTGTGTCTCACCGCTTGTACCCTCTAGGTGCCCTATGGTAAAGAGGTGGAGGGCATGAACATCCTTGGCCTGGTGGTCTTCGCTATAGTCTTCGGGGTTGCGCTGCGCAAGTTGGGGGAAGAGGGAGAGATTCTCATCAAGTTCTTCAACTCCTTCAATGAAGCCACGATGGTGCTGGTGACCTGGATCATGTGGTAGGTGCCGCAGATGTGGCAGCTGATCAGGCAGAGCCACCTCCGCCCGCTAATGGTCTGTCCGCTTCCCAGGTACGCGCCGCTCGGTATCATGTTCCTAGTGGCTGGAAAGATCGTGGAGATGGAAGATGTGGTGCAGCTGTTCACCAGCCTGGGCAAGTACATCTGCTGCTGCCTCGTGGGCCACGCCATCCACGGCCTCATCGTCCTGCCACTCATCTACTTCGCCTTCACCCGGAAGAACCCGTACCGCTTTCTCTGGGGCATCATCACTGCTCTGGCCACAGCGTTTGGGACATCTTCTAGGTGAGATTGTCAAGGGGGTAGTGATGTGTGTGTGTGTACACAGCAGAATAGTGAATGCAGCTCTGGAGTATAATACAGGATGTAACTCGGGATCAGTAATGTAATGTATGTACACAGTGACTGCACCAGCAGAATAGTGAGTGCAGTTGTGGAGTATAATACAGGATGTAACTCAGGATCAGTAATGTATGTACACAGTGACTGCACCAGCAGAATAGTGAGTGCAGCTCTGGGGTATAATACAGGATGTAACTCAGGATCAGTAATGTATGTACACTGTGACTGCGCCAGCAGAATAGGGAGTGCAGCTCTGGGGTATAATACAGGATGTAACTCAGGATCAGTAATGTAATGTATGTACACAGTGACTGCACCAGCAGAATAGTGAGTGCAGCTCTGGGGTATAATACAGGATGTAACTCAGGATCAGTAATGTATGTACACAGTGACTGCACCAGCAGAATAGTGAGTACAGCTCTGGAGTTTTATCCTGATGTAGTGCTGTGGGAGCTGTAGTGTTAATTCTTCTGCTCTTCCTTTAGTTCGGCCACTCTCCCTCTGATGATGAAATGTGTAGAAGAAAACAATGGCGTTTCTAAACAAATCAGCAGATTCATCCTCCCGATCGGTGCCACAGTTAACATGGACGGCGCGGCGTTGTTCCAGTGTGTGGCGGCCGTCTTCATTGCGCAGCTGAACACTCACCCCCTGGACTTCATCCAGATCATCACCATCCTGTGAGTGCGGTGCCCGCAGCGGCGTCTCTCCTGATCAGGGACCATATATCAGGCTCTGACCTTTCCTCTTCGCTTTCTCTCAGGGTCACGGCCACTGCGTCCAGTGTGGGGGCTGCGGGTATCCCGGCGGGCGGTGTGCTGACACTCGCCATCATTCTCGAGGCGGTGGGGCTGCCCACTAATGACATCTCCCTCATCCTGGCTGTGGACTGGTTGGTGTAAGTATCGGCCTTTGGTTTCTACAGTGTTTTTGATAACTGGTTTGTAGCTGAGGGCCGAGTTCTGATGTGACGAGGGCGGCTGCGGGAGCGGCTGCTGTAACCTGACACAGGCGGAAAATAATCCACATGATTAGTCAACACCGGCCACAAGTCGAAATGTAAAAATGGGTGGAAATAATTCTTTAAAGTGCCTTAGTCACCTGGGCCAAAGCTGTATTGTGACTATGTATGATACTTCAGAGCTGCACTCGCTATTCTGCAGTTAAGATCTCACATTGCGTGTCTTCAGAGCGCAAAGACAAAGTAAAAATAGGGTAAATACATAACTCCAGACACATCCAGTATCCACAACGCAGACCTGTAATGAGAGATCTGTAGAGTTCAGCACCGCTCGCTGATGGTCCCAGGACCTCAACACAAGTCTGGTCTGAATGTGACAATGTTTTGGATATGGCTGGTTCTGATCTAAGTTTTCTAAGTAGACAAGGGTAAATGCCATCAGATCTTCTCTGTTGGTGTTAGGAGGGAATGTGATGTATAGCCAGGGTCAGACGTGGATCAGGAGGTTCTGATCAAGTTTTCAGATGACTGTATAAAGCTTGGTCCATAGTGGGCCTTGCCTGCCCCTTAGCTGCTACTTGTCCACAAACTGTTTTCTATCATCAACCTGCAGCAGAGGGAGTTCAGCTCTGGAGTATTATGAATCAGTAATGTAAAGTGTGCAGGGATGGGTCTCTGAGAGCGCTCTGATTTGTTCCCTCGCTTTGGCCGCCATTATACTAACTCCATTTTTGTTTCCTTCCCCCAGTGACCGCACTTGTACCATTCTGAATGTAGAGGGAGATGCGTTTGGTGCTGGCCTTCTCCAGGTTTATAGCGACCGGACAGCAAAAACCAGTGGTGACGATGTGGCCCTAACATCGGTACGAGTGGTGGAGGATCAAACAGAAGGCAACCCCCTCCTGAAGGACGCATGCGTGGTGGTGGACGGGTATAGCCCTTCAGAGAAGGAGTCTACCATGTGAGGCTGAGAGCGGGGACCTCTGGACTTGTTTAGGTCGAGGGCAGTTTTATTTTTTTATATTATATTATTTTTTTTTACGTGAATTTTAACTTATGCTGCATCTTTGGGGCAATCGGGTTCGTTCTCCTGCAATCAGGGCCCAGCGCTGCCTCCTTTACCTCCAATCACGATGATGTAATTATCTGCCAGCGGCTCCTTCCTGTGTCCGCCATGCTGCATGGAGCCGTTTCCCAGGTTCCGCACTATTTTATACGTTGTTTGGGGACTCGTGTGTCTGTAACTTTATTTTGGGAACGTTTGTGATATATATATAGATATAGATATATATATAATATTTTTTTTTTTTTTGTATTTTGGGACCAAATTGACTTTTTTGTAGAATAATTAGGGCGGAGGCTGCAGTGTGGTGCGGAGGTTGTGGCCTCCTCTCTAGGACCGCTCTATGGGGTCCACGTGACTGATTACTGTCCTGCGGCAGGGTGCAGAGCTGGGGATGCTGTTGCTGCTGATCAAGCACTGTACAAGATATGTGTAATATGGAGTCTGTTACTAGTGATAACTCCCAACATCCAAACATTGTGAGTGACTGAACGGATGATGGGAACGTAGTGCTCAATGAAGTAAAGACAAAAAAAATATCACATAATTGTTTGTATTGTGTAGCTTCTCAGTAACACAGCTTTGATCTCAGATACAATGGTCATTTCCCTCCTATCTGGCCCTAGGAGCTCACGCTCTCATCACTCCCACCCTCTCTGGCTATATAAGGTGTTGTAGCGCCATCCTCTGCTCAGGAGTAAAGTTTGGGAGTCAGTCTGTTCAATGTACACTGCTCAAAAAAATAACGGGAACACTTAAACAGAATATAACTCCAAGTAAATCTACCTATCCACTTAGGAAGCAACACTCACCATCAATTTCACATGCTGTTGTGCAAATGGAATAGATGGAAATTATTGGCAATTATCAAGACCCCCTCAATAAAGGAGTGGTTCTGCAGGTGGGAACCACAGACCACATCTCAGTACCAATGCTTTCTGGCTAATGTTTTGGTCACTTTTGAATGTTGGTTGTGCTTTCACACTCGTGGTAGCATGCGACGGACTCTACAACCCACAGAAGTTGCGCAGGTAGTGCAGCTCATCCAGGATGGCCCATCAATGTGAGCTGTGGCAAGAAGGCTTGCTGTGTCTGTCAGTATAGTGTCCAGAGGCTGGAGGTGCTACCAGGAGACGTGGAGGGGGCTGTAGGAGGGCAACAACCCAGAAGCAGGACCGCTACCTCCGCCTTTGTGCAAGGAGGAACAGGAGGAGCACTGCCAGAGTCCTGCAAAATGACCTCCAGCAGGCCACAAGTGGGCATGTGTCTGCACAAACGGTTAGAAACTGACTCCATGAGGGTGGTATGAGGGCCCGATGTCTGCAGATGGGGGTTGTGCTCACAGCCCAACACATTGCAGGACGCTTGGCATTTGCCACAGAACACCAGGATTGGCAAAGTCTCCACTGGCACCCTGTGCTCTAAACAGATGAAAGCAGGTTCACACTGAGCACATGTGACAGACGTGACAGAGTATGGAGACGCCGTGGAGAACGATCTGCTGCCTGCAACATCCTTCAGCATGACCGGTTTGGCAGTGGGTCAGTAATGGTGTGGGGTGGCATTTCTTTGGAGGGCCGCACAGCCCTCCATGTGCTCTCCAGAGGTAGCCTGACTGCCATTAGGTACCGAGATGAGATCCTCAGACCCCTTGTGAGACCATATGCTGGTGCGGTTGGCCCTGGGTTCCTCCTAATGCAGGACAATGCCAGACCTCATGTGGCTGGAGTGTGTCAGCAGTTCCTGCAAGATGAAGGCATTGAAGCTATGGACTGGCCGCCCGTTCCTCAGACCTGAATCCGATTGAGCACATCTGGGACATCATGTCTCGCTCCATCCACCAACGTCACATTGCAGCACAGACTGTCCAGGAGTTGGCGGATGCTTTAGTCCAGGTCTGGGAGGAGATCCCACAGGAGACCATCCGCAACCTCATCAGGAGCATGCCCAGGCGTTGTAGGGAGGTCATACAGGCACGTGGAGGCCACAGACAATACTCAGCCTCATCAGGAGCATGCCCAGGTGTTGTAGGGAGGTCATACAGGCACGTGGAGGCCACACACAATACTCAGCCTCATCAGGAGCATGCCCAGGCATTGTAGGGAGGTCATACAGGCACGTGGAGGCCACACACAATACTGAGACTCATCAGGAGCATGCCCAGGCATTGTAGGGAGGTCATACAGGCACGTGGAGGGCACACACAATACTCAGCCTCATCAGGAGCATGCCCAGGCGTTGTAGGGAGGTCATACAGGCACGTGGAGGCCACACACAATGCTCAGCCTCATCAGGAGCATGCCCAGATGTTGTAGGGAGGTCATACAGGCACGTGGAGGCCACACACAATCCTCAGCCTCATCAGGAGCATGTCCAGGCGTTGTAGGGAGGTCATACAGGCACGTGGAGGCCACACACAATACTCAGCCTCATCAGGAGCATGCCCAGGCGTTGTAGGGAGGTCATACAGGCACGTGGAGGCCACACACAATGCTCAGCCTCATCAGGAGCATGCCCAGATGTTGTAGGGAGGTCATACAGGCACGTGGAGGCCACACACAATGCTCAGCCTCATCAGGAGCATGCCCAGGTGTTGTAGGGAGGTCATACAGGCACGTGGAGGCCACACAATACTCAGCCTCATCAGGAGCATGCCCAGGCATTGTAGGGAGGTCATACAGGCATGTGGAGGCCACACACAATATTCAGCCTCATCAGGAGCATGCCCAGGTGT
This sequence comes from Phyllobates terribilis, assembly GCF_046119375.1. NCBI lineage: Eukaryota > Metazoa > Chordata > Amphibia > Anura > Dendrobatidae > Phyllobates > Phyllobates terribilis. The sequence continues at coordinate 434,894,527 of NW_027362767.1, read as the reverse complement.
TGTAGGGAGGTCATACAGGCACGTGGAGGCCACACACAATACTCAGCCTCATCAGGAGCATGTCCAGGCGTTGTAGGGAGGTCATACAGGCACGTGGAGGCCACACACAATACTGAGCCTCATCAGGAGCATGCCCAGGCGTTGTAGGGAGGTCATACAGGCACGTGGGAGGCCACACACAATACTGAGACTCATTTTGACTTGCTTTAAGGACATTACATCAAAGTTGGATCAACCTGTAGTGTGTTTTTCCACTTTAATTTTGGGGGTGACTCCAAATCCAGGCCTCCATTGGTTAATAAATGTGATTTCCATTGATCATTTTTGTGCGATTTTGTTGTCAGCACATTCAACTTTGTACAGAACAAAGTATTCAATGAGAATATTTCATTCATTCAGATCTAGGATGGGTTATTTCACTGTTCCCTTTATTTTTTTGAGCAGTGTATAAAAAATGATGCAAAAGAAATGGGACGTCACTCCAGTAGTCAATCAGATGGGGCAGTTTTCTCACGCTGCCCCGGGAAGAAACCGGACTTTTATTTGGTGCAAAAAAAAAAAAAAGATGTGGTTGACAGGTCTGTCACCGTATTCATCTGTGTTAAAAACTGATGGCAATATGGACGCAAGTCTTTGAGCATCCGTTTACTTGGTACAATCAGCAAGAACACATTGATTAATGCTCTTTTGTCTAGTCACCCTCCACAACAGCATCACAGGAGATTCTCCCTGCCGTAATAGGGACAGGAAACACAGAGGTGTTTGTGTTTGAGCGTGCACGTGGAGTTTAGGAATTGGATTAATAAAGATCACCTGCAGGAACTTGCCTGCACTTGCTGAGGCCAAAGAGGGGGAGGATCATCCAATAAGATGCTGCTCTGGAGTCCCGGCACCTGGATAAAAGGAGCCTGGACTGAAGGCGCTATAACGTAGGACCTTTCTATGATGGAGGGTGGTAATTCTTCCTGCTCTGCATCTGCAGAACCCAGTAAGTACCTGGCATTGGTAGGCCTCTTTATCTTTGGAGCAGGATTTTTAAAGGAATTTATATTTATCGACTCCCTTCTCTTTCAGGGAGACCAGGATCCTGCTCCAAAAAGCAAAGACAAGATGTCCTATAAATGTGCCATCTCCTGCAAAAAACTATCATCTTCCCATAAAGTCAAAGTTGCACAGACAAAATCCTCAAAGAACAAAAGCCCTCTTTAATAGAAGAGCTAAGAGGAATGGTCTGCCAGGAGGTCCAGTCGGCCCTAGCTTCGTTTTCCCAGTGGTTTTCGGTAACCCCATCAGGGGCAAAAAGAGGAAAATATGTACGGATGAGCAATCTGACTCGAGACTCGCAGGAAGATCAGAGATCCTTCACTAGCGAGTGGTGGGAAGAAGGCGCGTCAACAATAGGTACAGATCAGACCCATGGAAATAAAAAATATTTTTGGTCAGAGGACATGGAAAAACTTCTCACAGCAGTGCGAACCACCATGAATGTGGAGGAAACTACCCACACTGTCCAAGATGAAATGTTTGGGGGTCTCAGGACACAAAAGAAAATGGTATTCCCATCGCGAGAACATACAAAGTCTGATATTTGACAAGTGGCAGCTTCTAGAAAAGTGAACTGAAGGTGAGGTTCCTGCTACAGGAAAAAAAATATCTAAATGTTGGTCAGAAATAATGAAGGTAAATATTCGAATAGCTAAAGTGGCAAAAAAGACAACATTGCCATTTGAAGACTCCTCACAACGAAGAGACCCAATGGATCGCAAAATGGACAGCCTCCTAAAGAAATCCTGGGAGACATCATCAGCACTGTTAAACGCAAATGTATATATATATATACTTGTAAAGCAAGATCCATGTTCCGATAGTTGAACCAGCTGGCAGAACATCTCAACATAGGAACCTCAAGAGAAGAGCTATTGGGATCCATACCTCTCCTGCAAAAGACCCCAGGATTCTTAGCTGACGCTCCCGCAGAATCAGTAAGAACAGCGGTCAGATCTTCAATCTTGTCGAACTCAACTGAATATAGCTTCCAAAATTAAGCTCTGCTCTATTACCTTCAAAGGGGAGTACATGTAATAGATGAATTACTGGAGAAAGCATTGGATAAGAAGAAAACGCGGCCAGGTCCCAAGGTGGCCAAAAAACGGTCCTTTCGTGCCTAACAGTCAGCCCCCCTTCATATAGGGGAAAAGGGAAAACCGGACGCTGGAGCGATCCCCAGGGAGGTAGAGGCAGGAACATCTTACTCTCCCAGGATCAACATCAGGAAACACAATGATGCCGAAAAAGTAGGGGGTCGGATCTCCGGGTTCCTCTCCCAGTGGCAGAAGCTCACCCCAAATCAATGGGTTCTACGGTCGATATAGATTGCATTCTCCAAACCGCCACATATTCTAAGAATAACTTCCCTCTGGAATCACAGAGCGTCTTAACATCAGGGCTCCGGAAATTACTAGTCACAGGGGTAGTTTCCCCAGTACCAGAAACAGATTGCGGAAAGGGACATTATTCCTGAGTGTTCTTTGTGAAAAAACAAAACAAAAAGGGACCCACAAAATAATAAACCTAAAACCTCTGAACGTACATATAAAAGTACAAAAGGTTCAAGATGGAATCGTTAAAATCTACCATTCCACTAATAGGACAAGATTTCGTGATGGCAACCATCGACCTTTGGGATGCTTATTATCGTATCCCCATTCATCCAGCACATCGTAAATCCTTAAGGCCCAAGGATGTCAGGTATTTCACTATCAGTTCAACGTCCTTCCATTTGGAATTTCATCGGCACCCCGGGTATTCACCAAGATCATTGCAGAAGTGGTGGTGTCCATCAGGAACCACAACATCTGTATCGTTCGCTACCTCAACGACTTTCTGGGGATAGGCCCGTCAGAGCCAATCCTTGAAGCTCACAGACGGGAAATCTTCAGACTCTTACATCCCTGGAGTGGATGATAAGACTATCAGAAATCCGACCTGGTCCCTTCCACCAAAAAGGTCTTCCTAGGATTCTGTTGGATTCTCAGGACCACATATCTCTGCTACCGAAAGAAAAACTGATTCAGATACGATCCAAAATGATAGCTTTGTGAGCTCAGAGGAAAATATCTCAGATTCACAATGGCAGTCCTGGGTTCCTTGACCTCAAGTATCCAGGCTGTAGCTTGGGTCCACACAAGAAGCCTTCAGACTCACATCTTATCCTGTTGGGACGGAAACCCGGGATCCCTAAGCAGAAGAATCCGCTTACCTGGCCAAGTAAGAGCCTCGCTCAGCTGGTGGCTCAATCCAAAAAAATGTGAGCAGAGGAGTGGCCTGGAATCAGAATCCACTATCAACCATCACAATGGACGCCACCAGAAGAGGATGGGGAGCCACAGTTTCCCATGCCTCATTCCAAGGGGTATGGTCTCAAGACATCAGTCTTCGCTCATCCAGTTTCAGGGAGTTAAAATACAAAAATATACTCCGACAATATGACCACAGTGACTCATCTACGCCACCTAGGAAGCACGAAAGCCTAAAAACTATTTCAGGCAGTATCTTTAGGTAGAACGACATGTGCTCTCCCTATAAGCATTACATCTAAAAGGTTCCACCAACGTCCAAGCAGAGAAATCATACAAGCGGGAGAGTGGAGTCTAAATGTGGAAGTATTTCAGATGCTAACACAAAAGTAGGGTCTCCCAGAGGTAGACCCGTTTGCTACCCATCAGAATACGAAAGCAAATATTTCTCCCTAGATCCGAACGACACCTGTTTAGCGGTATACATTTTCGCTCACCGCTGGGAATTCAAGCTGCCAGATGCCTTCCCTCCAATTCCTGTTCTGTCAAGAAGATTGCAGAAAATGGGGAAGGACAAATAGACAATCCTAGTGGCACCTCTCTGGCCGAGAAGACGCTGGTTCAGAGCACTGAATAGTATGAAAATAGAAAGTGCCCTGGTTCTTCCATCAATCAGCAACCTTCTTCACCAAGGGCCGATTTATCACCGAGATCCTCAGGCCTTACATCCGTCATCCTCAGTCCGTCATCCTAAAGGCTAGTGCTCCCTTTAACAAAGTGGTAAATACACTTCAGAAAAGCCAATAAGAAATTAAAATTTATAACAAAATATGGAAAACTTTAATCTCCTGGTGTGACTCTACCCTGCCGAATCCTTTACATCCGAACGCGGCTCAAATCCTTGATTTTTTTTTTTTTGCAGAGTGGGCTGGAGAAGGGTTTAAAGACTAGCACTCTAAAAGGTCCAAGTTTCAGCCCTTAGCACATACTTCGATCAAAGTCTAGCAGAACATCGCTGGGTCAAGAGGTTTATGACTGCAGACTGTTGGTTACAACCACTGGTATTGAATTCGCTCCCGACATGGGATCTGAACGTGGTTCTCAAAGGTCTCACAATAACACCATTTGAGCCTACAGACACTATAGACTTCGATAAACTGTCCTGGAAAGCAGCCTTCCTGGTGGCAATCACGACAGTGAGGAGAGTGAACTACAGGCCCTCTCGACCAGAGAACCCTATCGATTAAGAACTGTAGACAATAGGATCTTTTTTTTGTCTGGACCCATCCTTTTTACCCAAAGTAACTTTGGCGTTCCATATGTCCAAAGAAATCGTGTTACCTTCCTTTTGCCAAAACTTGTCCAATAGTAGAGAAATGGAATTCCATACACTGGAGGTACGTAGGAAGAACTATCCTTCACCATCTTCAAAGATCAAAATCCTGGAGGAAGTATCAGAATATCTTCAAACAGCACGATGGACACAAAAGCACGATGGACACAAAAGCACGATTGCTAATTGGATCAAAACTGCAATAGGTGGAGCTTACGAAAACCAAAAATTAGTACCTTCAGAAAAGCTCACGGCACATTCCACTAGAGCTGTATCTGTCTCATGGGCTGAAAGGGCAAGCGCCTCCATCGAGCAGATCTGCAGAGCCGCTACCTGGTCCTCTGTCCATACCTTTTCAAAACATTTTAGACCAGGTCGAATACTGATTTGGCCTTTGGAAAAAAAAAAGTTCTCCAGGCCATTGTCCCTCCCTAAAAATTGGTGGTGCTGTTGTGGAGGGTGACTAGAGAAAATAGAATTAGACTTACCGGTAATTCAATTTCTAGGAACCCTCCACGGCAGCATGGGTAATCCCACCCTACCATTTTGTTGTATGATTTGTTTGGTATAAATGAATATGTAAGCATTCATACCGATGTGGTCCTTTATAAAAACATTGGAGAGAGGAAGTGGGGGGGGGGGGGGGGGGCTATTTCTCCTCTTTGTGTTTCCTGTCCCTATTAGGGCGGGGAGTATCTCCTGTGGTGCTGTTGTGGAGGGTTCCTAGAAATCAAATTACCAGTAAATCTCCTATTTTCACCATGTGGCAGGAATATGGGATTTATTTGCTTCCACTGTATCTACCCCTGATAATGACATCATAACCCGTGCGGTTCTCGCCTCTGCAGGACACTGGAGCTGGGGATACCAACCTTAGAGATCAACGACACTACAGTGTGCCGTTACTCCCAGTGTGAACTAGTCTGCAATCCCATGGGATGTAGCGCACCATGGCCTCACCCATCAGCTGATTAGTAGGGGATCCTATGGTACCCCCCCAGTCTTTTAATTGGCTGGATAAGTTCTAGAAGTTCTGCTGGACTTGTGGTGCTGATGTCTGTCCCGGCTCAGGACTGCACTCTTCTCACTGCTCGGTGTGGAGGAGAGCTGACTCTTCATTGCTTTCCATAAACTAACAGGACACATGAATGAGCAGAAACATCATTTTTGTGAAAATGCACAGAAAAAGATAATTCTGAGGCTGTGTTATTCCAGAACTAGGGCTGTCAGTGAATAGAAACATTATTGTGAGGATGAGTAACAAATGTACCCAGTGGAGATGAACCTCAGCGCACCGTTACAATGTATCAGTGCAGGAAAAAGGACGGAGGAGCTGTGTGCTGCCGAGCGCATTCTCTACACTGATCTGGAGGGCGATAACGACGAGCCGCTGACATTTACATACGTCTATTGGAAAGATCAGGGTTAAAGACTTCTCATCCTCCTGAGATATATATATATATATATATATATATATATATATATATATATATATATATATACACATATACACAGTACAGACCAAAAGTTTGGACACACCTTCTCATTTAAAGATTTTTCTGTATTTTCATGACTATGAAAATTGTACATTCACACTGAAGGCATCAAAACTATGAATTAACACATGTGGAATTATATACTTAACAAAAAAGTGTGAAACAACTGAAAATATGTCTTATATTCTAGGTTCTTCAAAGTAGCCACCTTTTGCTTTGATGACTGCTTTGCACACTCTTGGCATTCTCTTGATGAGCTTCTAGAGGTAGTCACCGGAAATGGTCTTCACTTCACAGGTGTGCCCTGTCAGGTTTAATAAATGGGATTTCTTGCCTTATAAATGGGGTTGGGACCATCAGTTGTGTTGTGCAGAAGTCTGGTGAATACACAGCTGATAGTCCTACTGAATAGACTGTTAGAATTTGTATTATGGCAAGAAAAAAGCAGCTAAGTAAAGAAAAACGAGTGGCCATCATTACTTTAAGAAATGAAGGTCAGTCAGTCCGAAAAATTGGGCAAACTTTGAAAGTGTCCCCAAGTGCAGTTGCAAAAACCATCAAGCGCTACAAAGAAACTGGCTCACATGAGGACTGGCCCAGGAAAGGAAGACCAAGAGTCACCTGTGCTTCTGAGGATAAGTTTATCCGAGTCACCAGCCTCAGAAATCGCAGGTTAACAGCAGCTCACATTAGAGACCAGGTCAATGCCACACAGAGTTCTAGCAGCAGACACATCTCTACAACAACTGTTAAGAGGATACTTTGTGCAGCAGGCCTTCATGGTAAAATAGCTGCTAGGAAACCACTGCTAAGGACAGGCAACAAGCAGAAGAGACTTGTTTGAGCTAAAGAACACAAGGAATGGACATTAGACCAGTGGAAATCTGTGCTTTGCTCTGATGAGTCCAAATTTGAGATCTTTGCTTCCAACCACCGTGTCTTTGTGCGACGCAGAAAAGGTGAACGGATGGACTCTACATGCCTGGTTCCCACCATGAAGCATGGAGGAGGAGGTGTGATGGTGTGGGGGTGCGTTGCTGGTGACACTGTTGGGGATTTATTCAAAATTGAAGGCATACTGAACCAGCATGGCGACCACAGCATCTTGCAGCGGCATGCTATTCCATCCGGTTTGCATTTAGTTAGACCATCATTTATTTTTCAACAGGACAATGACCCCAAACACACCTCCAGGCTGTGTAAGGGCTATTTGACCAAGAAGGAGAGTGATGGGGTGCTACGCCAGATGACCTGGCCTCCACAGTCACCAGACCTGAACCCAATCGAGATGGTTTGGGGTGAGCTGGACCGCAGAGTGAAGGCAAAAGGGCCAACAAGTGCTAAGCATCTCTGGGAACTCCTTCAAGATTGTTGGAAGACCATTTCCGGTGACTACCTCTTGAAGCTCATCAAGAGAATGCCAAGAGTGTGCAAAGCAGTCATCAAAGCAAAAAGTGGCTACTGTGAAGAACCTAGAATATAAGACATATTTTCAGTTGTTTCACACTTTTTTGTTAAGTATATAATTCCACATGTGTTAATTCATAGTTTTGATGCCTTCAGTGTGAATGTACAATTTTCAAATTCATGAAAATACAGAAAAATCTTTAAATATGAAGGTGTGTCCAAACTTTTGGTCTGTACTGTATATATATATATATATATATTATATAATATATATGCGGTGGTGACCAAAAACCACCATATATATCTAGCGCAGCACATTGCGTCTCCGTTTAGAGCCGGATCAAACCCGTTCCTGCTTTTCTTAGAAACATTTTCAAGGTCAGTGATGCCTTATCCTATAGTGCAGCACAGCGCTGCCCCCCAGTGGTTAAAGTCTTTAAGTGCAGGAATGTCCTTGCAGCATCAGTGTCATCCATACTATATACCTCAAACATCTGGTAGATATAAGAAAGCACACGGCCTCCGTCATCCTCAATGTTCTAGTTCAGTCTTTGCTAAATGAATTCTATTTTGACAAATCTACTGGTCACTGGAACGGCGATGGGTAGTAAAATGGACCCGCGATACGCCAACTTCCCATGGCTACATAGATAATATCCTATTCATCGAAATCTAATAGATCCTATAAATATGAGCCCGGACTGGTAACGTACACAGAACTCAGCATTCTGGACCCCACCATAAAACTTTGTTATGGCTCAGGACAGACATCCCATTGTCATAAACCTACTGATTGGCGTCCAGACCTCACAAGACGGCTTGTACACGCTCTGCCTTTCTGGAAGGGGGCCCCCTCTTCTGACAGGGTGACACCTTGGGAGCCAGATCTTTCTACTTCTGCAGTCATTTAGGACATGGCGCTGAGATGATACCTTTTTTTTCATTTTTACAGCCCTTGGATTTGGTCTAATTTGCATGCCTGGTCCACATAAACCCAAACCCCGTCCTCACGACCCCAACACATCATGGTCTTTAGGATCGCCTTAGTATTGCACAGGTGAGACGTCCTGTGGAAATTTCTGATGCGTTGATACCAATCCATCACTTGTGCCATACTAAGGAAATCCTGAAAGCATGATGTATTGGGGGCCGGGGGGACTGGAGTTTGGAAAACACTGACCTAACTGGTTTTCCACACAGCGGTTTTTGGAAAAATGCCATTGCAGTTTGAGTCCAGGCCTGAAGTGGAGCCAGAAAGCTAAAAACGCTGCGAAGCCTTAAAAGGATATTGATGAATAGATGTAGAATGTTCTCCCTGATTTACCGTCCCCCAGAAGAGGATTCCTCCCATACAGAGAGGCCCACTGTGCGCCTCGGCTTGTGAGCTACTGCCCCCCGATATCTCCAGCAGTCCCATAGGCAATAAATGGTTTTATTTATTCATTGGCAACGTTTCCCACATGGGTTAATTTTATATCTTCATCGATTGGACATATAAAAGAAGTGGCAACAGGAAATCTGTTTTGATTTTAGATTGGCTACAGGTGGGGGACGGATTTAATTGATATATATATATATATATATATATTATTATTTTTTGTTGTTGTTAAGTTGTCACTTTTTTCTTATACTCGCTCCCTCACCCCCAACCAGGGGACTGGGACTTGGAACTTCACGGGGAATACAAAGATGACAACAACGGGGCCCTTCAGCTGGCACATAACTGCCATGATAACCCATCGGCACCCAGCGATCTCATTGTGTAGAGAAGGGGGATGAGCACGCACGTGGATTGCAACCATTTAAATGCTGCTGTCACAAACTGACAGCAGCGATTGGAGCCAACTCCTGTCGCTGCTGTTTGAGGCAGGTAACACAGTCAGCAGCTGCCGTTCACAAGGTGGGATCAGCGCCTGATCTCGTTCCTTACACCCTCACTGGACATTGAAGGTACTTGGACATTGTACACAGGGAAGGGGTTAATAGACAACGACGAGATAACCATTCTAAGTCGGAGGCGACAAGGGATCCTCATCATTTCCTGAGCCTCTTATGTTGTTGTGGGCCCTGTTCTAGCATCCTGCACCCCCCCCCCGGCTCCGGCCTCACTGCCCCTCTATTCTCAGTACGGCTGGGTTCGGATACTGAGGAACCTCTATTACTCTCTCCCCAAACTTCATTTTCAGCAGCTCCACGTGGTGATTTGGAGCCTGAACTAAAGCACCAGCAAAAGGCAGCGTCTGAAGGGGCTGGAGGAAGCTCTCTGGAAACTCAATGTCCTGAGGGTGACCGGTCCACGAGTCCCGGGTCATTAACCCATCTCGGGGATAGAAAGGCCACAGATCCACATGTAAGTGGTTGCTCTGACTGTACTGCACCCTGAAGAAGTCGCCCTCCACGGCCCGCTCCCACACAAAGCCCTCCTCATCTATGAGAGACCCACCCTGAGCCCCCCGAAGTTCTGGGCACAGTGGGATATCTTCCAGATAGATGCCAAGATCCACATCATAGTCCCAGGGTATGATATCTCCGTGCCGGGCTGCCCCCAGCAAGCTTCCGCCTTCGAGCCAGTACCTCATGTTGTTTGCTTCCAGGACTTTGATAACATGGAGGGCAGTGACCCTCAGCGCACGGAGGCAGCAGGGGGGCGTCCAGCGCCCCTCATACAGGTAATCAGGTGTTTCTCCAACCACAGTCCCAAAGCAGCGCGGGGTCTCCTTACTGCACCCAAACCAGCGATCTCCTCCGTCCAGACCACGGACCCGTCTCACGTTCAGCGTTCGCATTGTCGCTGCCTCCTCCGCTCGCTCTGCTTGCTCTGCCTTCCAGCGACCATGGTCTGTGGCCGGAAACGGAGTGCGAGGAAACACAGCGTCATCCATCACCTTAACCTTCCACCCCCGAAGAGCTGCCTGAATAAATATGGCCGCCTGCAGAGGGCGGGAGAGAGGGAAGGGCAAGTCAAACAAGTCGCGGGAACGGATCAGAAGGACGGCAGCTCCAGACACGGCTCCGCAGGACTCTCCGGTGCCGGCCATGCTGTACTGTGCCGTCCACTCCCGCTGAGACACGTTCAGATGCAGACAGCGCAAGGCACCGCCAGCTCCGGCCGCCACCAGCCTGACACCAGGTGGAGCATCGCGCAGTCCTCGAGCCATCCGCTCCAGTAGATCAGGAGGATCCAGAGCACATCCATCCGGAACCAGCGCCACCAGACGAGTGCGAATGTGGGACTCTAGGCGGGAGGCAGAGCCGGGCTGCTCCGGGGACGGGTGAAGCCGCAGCAGGGTTATCCCAGGTACAGGGGGGTACGGAGCCGTCTCTGAAGCCACGAGGATATGGAGAGAAGGGCGGGAGCGCAGGAAGGTGCGGTGTAACTCCGCCAGGCCATGCTCAAAGGGGCGGAACTCACGCACAATGACGGTGACCCCCGCGGACAGAGAGGGTGGAGGGTGTCCGGCCGGCCGAATGTGGAGGTGCCAGGTGTAGTAAAGCAGCAGCAGGTTACAAACCAGAGTCAGAGCCACCAGGACGTGGCAGAGCGGGCAGCGCATCCTGCGCCCATCACAAGTCACTGCCCAGCCTGGGGGAGAAAACAACACATTACTACACCAGGGATAATGGGGGCTATCGGCGCTCAGCTCTGTCTGACAGTGGATGATGGGGGTTGTGGGCGCTCAGCCCTGTCGTGGATCATGGGGGTTGTGGGCGCTCAGCCCTGTCGTGGATCATGGGGGTTGTGGGCGCTCAGCCTTGTCTGGATGATGGGGGTTGTGGGCTCTCAGCCCTGTCGTGGATCATGGGGGTTGTGGGCGCTCAGCCCTGTCGTGGATCATGGGGGTTGTGGGCGCTCAGCCCTGTCGTGGATCATGGGGGGTTGTGGGCACTCAGCCCTGTCGTGGATCATGGGGGGTTGTGGGCGCTCAGCCCTGTCGTGGATCATGGGGGGTTGTGGGCGCTCAGCCCTGTCGTGGATCATGGGGGGTTGTGGGCGCTCAGCCCTGTCGTGGATCATGGGGGGGTTGTGGGCGCTCAGCCCTGTCGTGGATCATGGGGGGTTGTGGGCGCTCAGCCCTGTCGTGGATCATGGGGGTTGTGGGCGCTCAGCCCTGTTGTGGATCATGGGGGTTGTGGGCGCTCAGCCCTGTTGTGGATCATGGGGGTTGTGGGCGCTCAGCCCTGTTGTGGATCACGGGGGTTGCGGGCGCTCAGCCTTGTATGGATCATGGTGGTTGCGGGCGCTCAGCCTTGTCTGGATGATGGGGGTTGTGGGCGCTCAGCCTTGTCTGGATGATGGGGGTTGTGGGCGCTCAGCCTTGTCTGGATGATGGGGGTTGTGGGCGCTCAGCCTTGTCTGGATGATGGGGGTTGTGGGCGCTCAGCCTTGTCTGGATGATGGGGGTTGTGGGCGCTCAGCCTTAGCCTTGTCTGGATGATAGGGGTTGTGGGCGCTCAGCCTTGTCTGGATGATGGGGGTTGTGGGCTCTCAGCCCTGTCGTGGATGATGGGGGTTGTGGGTGCTCAGCCCTGTCGTGGATGATGGGGGTTGTGGGTGCTCAGCCCTGTCGTGGATGATGGGGGTTGTGGGCGCTCAGCCTTAGCCTGGTCTGGATGATAGGGGTTGTGGGCGCTCAGCCTTGTCTGGATGATGGGGGTTGTGGGCTCTCAGCCCTGTCGTGGATGATGGGGGTTGTGGGTGCTCAGCCCTGTCGTGGATGATGGGGGTTGTGGGTGCTCAGCCCTGTCGTGGATGATGGGGGTTGTGGGCGCTCAGCCTTAGCCTTGTCTGGATGATGGGGGTTGTGGGCGCTCAGCCTTAGCCTTGTCTGGATGATAGGGGTTGTGGGCGCTCAGCCTTGTCTGGATGATAGGGGTTGTGGGCTCTCAGCCCTGTCGTGGATGATGGGGGTTGTGGGTGCTCAGCCCTGTCGTGGATGATGGGGGTTGTGGGTGCTCAGCCCTGTCGTGGATGATGGGGGTTGTGGGCGCTCAGCCTTAGCCTTGTCTGGATGATGGGGGTTGTGGGCGCTCAGCCCTGTCATGGATGATGGGGGTTGTGGGCGCTCAGCCCTGTCGTGGATGATGGGGGTTGTGGGTGCTCAGCCCTGTCGTGGATGATGGGGGTTGTGGGTGCTCAGCCCTGTCGTGGATGATGGGGGTTGTGGGCGCTCAGCCTTAGCCTTGTCTGGATGATAGGGGTTGTGGGCGCTCAGCCTTGTCTGGATGATGGGGGTTGTGGGCTCTCAGCCCTGTCGTGGATGATGGGGGTTGTGGGTGCTCAGCCCTGTCGTGGATGATGGGGGTTGTGGGTGCTCAGCCCTGTCGTGGATGATGGGGGTTGTGGGCGCTCAGCCTTAGCCTTGTCTGGATGATGGGGGTTGTGGGCACTCAGCCCTGTCATGGATGATGGGGGTTGTGGGCGCTCAGCCCTGTCGTGGATGACGGGGGTTGTGGGCTCTCAGCCCTGTCGTGGATGACGGGGGTTGTGGGCTCTCAGCCCTGTCGTGGATGATGGGGGTTGTGGGCTCTCAGCCCTGTCGTGGATGATGGGGGTTGTGGGCTCTCAGCCCTGTCGTGGATGATGGGGGTTGTGGGCTCTCAGCCCTGTCGTGGATGATGGGGGTTGTGGGCTCTCAGCCCTGTCGTGGATGATGGGGGTTGTGGGTGCTCAGCCCTGTCGTGGATGATGGGGGTTGTGGGTGCTCAGCCCTGTCGTGGATGATGGGGGTTGTGGGCGCTCAGCCTTAGCCTTGTCTGGATGATGGGGGTTGTGGGCGCTCAGCCCTGTCGTGGATCATGGGGGGTTGTGGGCGCTCAGCCCTGTCGTGGATCATGGGGGGTTGTGGGCGCTCAGCCCTGTCGTGGATCATGGGGGGTTGTGGGCGCTCAGCCCTGTCGTGGATCATGGGGGGTTGTGGGCGCTCAGCCCTGTCGTGGATCATGGGGGGTTGTGGGCGCTCAGCCCTGTCGTGGATCATGGGGGTTGTGGGCGCTCAGCCCTGTTGTGGATCATGGGGGTTGTGGGCGCTCAGCCCTGTTGTGGATCACGGGGGTTGCGGGCGCTCAGCCTTGTTGTGGATCACGGGGGTTGCGGGCGCTCAGCCTTGTATGGATCATGGGGGTTGCGGGCGCTCAGCCTTGTCTGGATGATGGGGGTTGCGGGCGCTCAGCCTTGTCTGGATGATGGGGGTTGTGGGCGCTCAGCCTTGTCTGGATGATGGGGGTTGTGGGCGCTCAGCCTTGTCTGGATGATGGGGGTTGTGGGCGCTCAGCCTTGTCTGGATGATGGGGGTTGTGGGCGCTCAGCCTTGTCTGGATGATGGGGGTTGTGGGCGCTCAGCCTTGTCTGGATGATGGGGGTTGTGGGCGCTCAGCCTTAGCCTTGTCTGGATGATGGGGGTTGTGGGCACTCAGCCCTGTCATGGATGATGGGGGTTGTGGGCGCTCAGCCCTGTCGTGGATGATGGGGGTTGTGGGCGCTCAGCCTTAGCCTGGTCTGGATGATAGGGGTTGTGGGCGCTCAGCCTTGTCTGGATGATGGGGGTTGTGGGCTCTCAGCCCTGTCGTGGATGATGGGGGTTGTGGGTGCTCAGCCCTGTCGTGGATGATGGGGGTTGTGGGTGCTCAGCCCTGTCGTGGATGATGGGGGTTGTGGGCGCTCAGCCTTAGCCTTGTCTGGATGATGGGGGTTGTGGGCGCTCAGCCCTGTCATGGATGATGGGGGTTGTGGGCGCTCAGCCCTGTCGTGGATGATGGGGGTTGTGGGTGCTCAGCCCTGTCGTGGATGATGGGGGTTGTGGGTGCTCAGCCCTGTCGTGGATGATGGGGGTTGTGGGCGCTCAGCCTTAGCCTTGTCTGGATGATAGGGGTTGTGGGCGCTCAGCCTTGTCTGGATGATGGGGGTTGTGGGCTCTCAGCCCTGTCGTGGATGATGGGGGTTGTGGGTGCTCAGCCCTGTCGTGGATGATGGGGGTTGTGGGTGCTCAGCCCTGTCGTGGATGATGGGGGTTGTGGGCGCTCAGCCTTAGCCTTGTCTGGATGATGGGGGTTGTGGGCACTCAGCCCTGTCATGGATGATGGGGGTTGTGGGCGCTCAGCCCTGTCGTGGATGACGGGGGTTGTGGGCTCTCAGCCCTGTCGTGGATGATGGGGGTTGTGGGCTCTCAGCCCTGTCGTGGATGATGGGGGTTGTGGGCTCTCAGCCCTGTCGTGGATGATGGGGGTTGTGGGCTCTCAGCCCTGTCGTGGATGATGGGGGTTGTGGGCTCTCAGCCCTGTCGTGGATGATGGGGGTTGTGGGCTCTCAGCCCTGTCGTGGATGATGGGGGTTGTGGGCTCTCAGCCCTGTCGTGGATGATGGGGGTTGTGGGTGCTCAGCCCTGTCGTGGATGATGGGGGTTGTGGGTGCTCAGCCCTGTCGTGGATCATGGGGGGTTGTGGGCGCTCAGCCCTGTCGTGGATCATGGGGGGTTGTGGGCGCTCAGCCCTGTCGTGGATCATGGGGGGTTGTGGGCGCTCAGCCCTGTCGTGGATCATGGGGGGTTGTGGGCGCTCAGCCCTGTCGTGGATCATGGGGGGTTGTGGGCGCTCAGCCCTGTCGTGGATCATGGGGGTTGTGGGCGCTCAGCCCTGTTGTGGATCATGGGGGTTGTGGGCGCTCAGCCTTGTTGTGGATCACGGGGGTTGCGGGCGCTCAGCCTTGTATGGATCATGGGGGTTGCGGGCGCTCAGCCTTGTCTGGATGATGGGGGTTGTTGGCGCTCAGCCTTGTCTGGATGATGGGGGTTGTGGGCGCTCAGCCTTGTCTGGATGATGGGGGTTGTGGGCGCTCAGCCTTGTCTGGATGATGGGGGTTGTGGGCGCTCAGCCTTGTCTGGATGATGGGGGTTGTGGGCGCTCAGCCTTGTCTGGATGATGGGGGTTGTGGGCGCTCAGCCCTGTCGTGGATGATGGGGGTTGTGGGTGCTCAGCCCTGTCGTGGATGATGGGGGTTGTGGGTGCTCAGCCCTGTCGTGGATGATGGGGGTTGTGGGTGCTCAGCCCTGTCGTGGATGATGGGGGTTGTGGGCGCTCAGCCTTAGCCTGGTCTGGATGATAGGGGTTGTGGGCGCTCAGCCTTGTCTGGATGATGGGGGTTGTGGGCTCTCAGCCCTGTCGTGGATGATGGGGGTTGTGGGTGCTCAGCCCTGTCGTGGATGATGGGGGTTGTGGGTGCTCAGCCCTGTCGTGGATGATGGGGGTTGTGGGCGCTCAGCCTTAGCCTTGTCTGGATGATGGGGGTTGTGGGCGCTCAGCCTTAGCCTTGTCTGGATGATAGGGGTTGTGGGCGCTCAGCCTTGTCTGGATGATGGGGGTTGTGGGCTCTCAGCCCTGTCGTGGATGATGGGGGTTGTGGGTGCTCAGCCCTGTCGTGGATGATGGGGGTTGTGGGTGCTCAGCCCTGTCGTGGATGATGGGGGTTGTGGGCGCTCAGCCTTAGCCTTGTCTGGATGATAGGGGTTGTGGGCGCTCAGCCTTGTCTGGATGATGGGGGTTGTGGGCTCTCAGCCCTGTCGTGGATGATGGGGGTTGTGGGTGCTCAGCCCTGTCGTGGATGATGGGGGTTGTGGGTGCTCAGCCCTGTCGTGGATGATGGGGGTTGTGGGCGCTCAGCCTTAGCCTTGTCTGGATGATAGGGGTTGTGGGCGCTCAGCCTTGTCTGGATGATGGGGGTTGTGGGCTCTCAGCCCTGTCGTGGATGATGGGGGTTGTGGGTGCTCAGCCCTGTCGTGGATGATGGGGGTTGTGGGTGCTCAGCCCTGTCGTGGATGATGGGGGTTGTGGGCGCTCAGCCTTAGCCTTGTCTGGATGATGGGGGTTGTGGGCACTCAGCCCTGTCATGGATGATGGGGGTTGTGGGCGCTCAGCCCTGTCGTGGATGACGGGGGTTGTGGGCGCTCAGCCCTGTCGTGGATGATGGGGGTTGTGGGCTCTCAGCCTTAGCCTTGTCTGGATGATGGGGGTTGTGGGCGCTCAGCCTTGTCTGGATGATGGGGGTTGTGGGCGCTCAGCCTTGTCTGGATGATGGGGGTTGTGGGCGCTCAGCCTTGTCTGGATGATGGGGGTTGTGGGCGCTCAGTCTTGTCTGGATGATGGGGGTTGTGGGCGCTCAGCCTTGTCTGGATGATGGGGGTTGTGGGCGCTCAGCCTTGTCTGGATGATGGGGGTTGTGGGCGCTCAGCCTTGTCTGGATGATGGGGGTTATGGGCACTCAGCCCTGTCGTGGATGATGGGGGTTGTGGGCGCTCAGCCCTGTCGTGGATGATGGGGGTTGTGGGCGCTCAGCCCTGTCGTGGATGATGGGGGCTGTGGGCGCTCAGCCCTGTCGTGGATGATGGGGGCTGTGGGTGCTCAGCCCTGTCGTGGATGATGGGGGCTGTGGGCGCTCAGCCCTGTCGTGGATGATGGGGGCTGTGGGCGCTCAGCCCTGTCGTGGATGATGGGGGCTGTGGGCGCTCAGCCCTGTCGTGGATGATGGGGGCTGTGGGTGCTCAGCCCTGTCGTGGATGATGGGGGCTGTGGGTGCTCAGCCCTGTCGTGGATGATGGGGGCTGTGGGTGCTCAGCCCTGTCGTGGATGACGGGGGTTGTGGGCTCTCAGCCCTGTCGTGGATGATGGGGGTTGTGGGCTCTCAGCCCTGTCGTGGATGATGGGGGTTGTGGGCTCTCAGCCTTAGCCTTGTCTGGATGATGGGGGTTGTGGGCTCTCAGCCTTAGCCTTGTCTGGATGATGGGGGTTGTGGGCGCTCAGCCTTGTCTGGATGATGGGGGTTGTGGGCGCACAGCCTTGTCTGGATGATGGGGGTTGTGGGCGCTCAGCCTTGTCTGGATGATGAGCGGCTCGGTCTGACAATCCGGTTACTATGGAGATATTGCTACACAGGTTATCAGGCTCCATAGTAACCGGTCACATGACTGTTACACAGCCCCAGACAATGGGCCAGTGGGGCCCTAACCTTGGCCGGGCCCGGGTACAGTATAGGGACCCTCTAACCTCGCGCACATCTATGCCGCCGGTTCCTATGGGGCCACACCGACCTATAATTACGTCTTCAGGTTTCCTCTTTTCTTACCTTTAAAAGCCCCGGAATCCCTGATGGAAACGTGACCGGAGAGCAGGCGGTGCCGGCTCTACGGGGGAGGAGCCGCCATCACCGCAGTTTCCGCCGCTGGATACATTGTATCACTTAATTTACATCAGACTCACGTGTCTGCCTCTGGTGCCCGCCCCCTGTGACGTCACTTATTTTAAACTTTATTGTTCTCCGTGACACAGACATAAATAAAAACGTCTGATCCTCCAGGCTCTTGTCTCCGCCCACCTCCTAAACACCACTGCCGGCTCCTCCCTCAGCCACAGATGACGTTTTAGTCTCTTCTTTGACGTGGCAGCGCATTGAGGGTGGAGCTAGTAGCGAGCATTTATACCTGCAGCCTAGGCAACTATGTGCTCATTGGCTTGCAGAAAGCTAAACACTAATCAGTGATTGGCTGTTACATTTCTCGGAGTAATGTTACTGGCTGAGCTCAGTGTCAGTCATGCAGGCTTTTTTTAGGGGCGTGGTTTAATAGGCCACTGAGCTCTGGGAGTGGCTAATGTCAATCCAGAATATGCAGATGACTCGTCCTGTGATTGGATCAGCTGTGGATGAAAAAGGTTGTGAGGCTGAGGTGGGCGGGGTTAATGTGCATATGATCCGGCCTGTCTGTAAGAGGGCGGGACTTGTCAGCATCGCCTGCCTGTGATTGGGTAAGGCGCAGAGCGTCAGTGATTTAGCGGCCTGTGATTGGTCCGTTCTACGCTTTGGGCCGCGGAGCTCTAGCTGCGGTTGCTCAGTCATATCGGCGCCGGCTCCGGGTGACATGCTGGGCTCGGGAATCTCTGTGGACCGGGGGCGACTCCGTCAGTTGTTGCGGGGGAGTGTGGCCGGCCTCTGCGAGCTGAAACTACTGCGGGAGCGGCAGGAGGTGCGAGTGCGGCGGGCGCTACGGGGCGGAGAGGTAAGAAGGCGGCGAGAGCAATCCTCCCCCGTATATGTCCACAGCCCGCGTCACCCGCAACGTGACAGACTGTAACCCCAGTGTATGTGTGTATAACCCCCAACATCTCCCACCCCATTATATGTGTAAGTAACCCCCATCATCTCTCACCCCAGTATATGTGTGTGTATGTGTGTGTATATATATATTCCCCCACCCCAGTATGTGTGTATATCACCCCCATCTTCCCCCACCCTAGTATGTGTGTATATCACCCCCATCTTCCCCCACCCTAGTATGTGTGTATATCACCCCCATCTTCCCCCACCCTAGTATGTGTGTATATCACCCCCATCTTCCCCCACCCTAGTATGTGTGTATATCACCCCCATCTTCCCCCACCCTAGTATGTGTGTATATCACCCCCATCTTCCCCCACCCTAGTATGTGTGTATATCACCCCCATCTTCCCCCACCCTAGTATGTGTGTATATCACCCCCATCTTCCCCCACCCCAGTATGTGTGTGTATTACCCCATCTTCCCCCACCCCAGTATGTGTGTGTATTACCCCCATCTTCCCCCACCCCAGTATGTGTGTGTATTACCCCCATCTTCCCCCACCCCAGTATGTGTGTGTGTATTACCCCCATCTTCCCCCACCCCAGTATGTGTGTGTGTATTACCCCCATCTTCCCCCACCCCAGTATGTGTGTGTATTACCCCCATCTTCCCCCACCCCAGTATGTGTGTGTGTATTACCCCCATCTTCCCCCACCCCAGTATGTGTGTGTGTATTACCCCCATCTTCCCCCACCCCAGTATGTGTGTGTGTATTACCCCCATCTTCCCCCACCCCAGTGTGTGTGTGTGTGTATTACCCCCATCTTCCCCCACCCCAGTGTGTGTGTGTGTGTATTACCCCCATCTTCCCCCACCCCAGTGTGTGTGTGTGTATTACCCCCATCTTCCCCCACCCCAGTGTGTGTACACACACACACACACATTTTTGCCCCCTTCCTGATTTCTTATTCTTTGCATGTTTGTCACTTAAATGTTTCAGATAACAAAATGAATTTAAATATTAGACAAAGAAAACACAAGTAACCACAAAATGCAGTTTTTAAATTAAGGTCATTTTTTATTAAGGGAGGGGAAAAGAAATCCAAACCTACAGGGCCCTGTGTGAAAAAGTGATTGCCCCCCACCCCTTTTAAAACAAACCAGTTAATTTATGTCACACCTTTGGGAAGCGGAGTTCAATTTCCCAGCCACACACAGCCCTGATTACTGACACACCTGTTATCAATCAAGAAATCACTTAAATAGGACCTACCTGACAAAGTGAAGTAAACCAAAAGATCCTCAAAAGCTAGACATCATGCTGCGATCCAAAGAAATTCAGGAACAAAAGAGAAACAAAGTAATTGAGATCTATCAGTCTGGAAAAGGTTATAATGCCATTTCTAAATCTTTGGGCCTCCAGCAAAACCCAGGGAGAGCCATTATCCGCAAATGGCAAAAACATGGAACAGTGGTGAACCTTCCCAGGAGTGGCCGGCCGACCAAAATTACCCCAAGAGCGCAGCAACGACTCATCCAAGAGGTCACAAAAGATCCCACAACAACATGCAAAGAACTGCAGGCCTCACTTGCCTCAGTTAAGTTCAGTGTTCATGACTCCACCATAAGAAAGAGACTGGGCAAAAATGGCAGAGGTCCAAGACTAAAACCACTGCTGAGCACAGGGCTGTGGAGTCGGTAAGTCAAACTTCCGACTCCTCATTTTCCATGACACTGACTCCGACTCCCTCATACATGGCTCATATTTAAGTGATAAATTTACTGCAGCACAGATTCATCTCAGCTAAAAGTCCAGACCCTCAGATCAGGAATAGGACAGACATTTATAGGACATGTCATAACTTTCCCAAATTCTTCTGAAAAAATATTCCCCACAAACTGCACTGAACTACTGTACCCAATTTATTATATGTTTTAGGAGTTGGAGTCGATCCATTTTATACCGAGCCTGACGCCACCAAAATGGACACCGACTCTGATTTCACAGCCCTGGCTGAGCAAAAGGAACATAAAGGCTCTTGGAAATTCTGACAGAAAACATCTTGATGATCGCCAAGACTTTTGGGAGAATACACTGTGGACTGACGGGACAAAAGTTTAACTTTTTGGGAGGTGTATGTCCCATTACATCTGGCGTAGAAGTAACGCAGCATATCGGAAAAGGAACATCATACCAACAGTAAAATATGGTGGTGGTAGTGTGATGGTCTGTGGTTGCTTTGCTGCTTCAGGACCTGGAAGACTTGCTGTGGTAAATGGAACCATGAATTCTGCTGTCTATCAAAAAATCCTGAAGGAGAATGTCTGGCCATCTGTTCCTGACCTCAAGCTGAAGCGCACTTGGGTTATGCAGCAAGACAATGATCCAAAACACACCAGCAATTCCACCTCTGAATGGCTTAAGAAAAACAAAATTAAGACTTTGGAGTGGCCTAGTCAGAGTCCTGACCTTAATCTGATTGAGATGCTGTGGCCAGACCTTAAATAGGCGGTTCATGCTCGGAAACCCTCCAATGTGGCTAAATTACAATAATTCTGCAAAGATGAGCGGCAAAAATTCCTCCAGAGCGTTGTAAAGACTCATTGCCGGTTATCACAAATGCTTGAATGCAGTTGTTGGTGCTAAGGGCCCAACCAGTTATTAGGTTTAGGGGGCGATCACTTTCACACAGGGCACTGTAGGTTTGGATTTCTTTTTCCCTTAATAATAAAGACCTCCATTTAAAAACTGCATTTTGTGTTATCTTTGTCTAATATTTAAATGTTTCAGATCACCAAACTAGTGTGACAAACATGCAAAATAATAAGCTATCAGGAAGGGGGCAAATACTTTTTCACACCTCTATAACCCCCATCATCGCCCACCTCAGTATGTGTATAAGACGCCCGTGGTCCCTGTATGTTATGATAGTCTCCCATTACTCCCCCTTGTCCTCAGGATCTGGACCGGCAGCTGTGGGAGTTGGAGAGACAACTTGGAGAATTACGGTTAAGAGCGGAGAACGATCAGGAGAACGGTGAGCCGGCAACACGGCCGTACCGGGAGATCAACACCCAGCATCCAACTCCGAGAGGACACTGTGTATAGTGGGCAGCGCGGGCCGGGGGTGATCCTGGGCACTGTGTGCCGGGGGGACCTGTACATGCAGTGGGCGGGCAGGTGGCCCTTCTGGGTGTCAGTGCTCATATACAGATAGATACCATTATGATGCACCTGCTGCCGCTGATCTTTTGGCCGCTCGTCCTCTGTGATGTTTCTTGTTTCCTTGTGGTGCCAGAGTCTCTCCCACCCCTCATACCCTCCTCGGCTCCGGGGCCCCATTTCTGCCCGGCTCCTGTGCTGCCGTCACATGGGGCCCAAGGATTCTTGGTTCTGCCTAATAATCTGTTATGAAAGGGTTTAGTCGGCGGCGGTTGGAGGAGGTGAGATGTTGTCTTGGCGGTGCCCGACATTTGGTGACCTTTCTTGCTCTCCAATCCTGATTGCTGCAGCGGTCGGTCCCAGTGCCTTCACCGCTGTGCTCTGCAGAGGGCGCCGCTGTGGTGGGTTTGGATGGGGATTTTTTGAGATGACTGGTGGGCCGTGCTCATTCCTGCCCAGCGCACGTGTGGATCCTGATGTTTTCCTTCTCCTGCCCAGTGGACCGTGCCTGACGCCCTTCAGTAATGCCATATTGGGGCAGGGATAAAAATTAACCCTTTGGAAATCACAACTTTTTGTGTGCACTGATAAAACTGCAAGCCTGCTGTGCATCCCCTGCGCTTACTGATTCCATCCCACCAGCACTCGCCAGACCCCCTGCAACTACATCCAGGGAGCCACCTGAGCGCCCACAAAGCCCACTCAGCCCTCACGCCTTCTCCACTTGACACAGTTAGGTGCAGGATTCCCGGTGTATTTTGGGGACGCCCCTCTTCCTTGGACTGTTTGATGTCGGCTGTAGATAATGAGGTTATTTTTAGGACTGAGCTTTGTTTATAAATCCCCCCCACCCCGTGCCTCGTGCCCACCAAGTTAATACAGCTGCCTCACACCCACTCACTGCTGTCCTCCACAGATAAGTGGAGCCCCGTACATATGGGATGAGGAGTGCTTACTAGGCAATGGGGTCTGAGGGTGGGTGTATACTGGGGGGTACAGTAGTGGAGGAGGGGGGTGTATATTGGGGGGTCCAGTACTGGAGGGGGGGGGTGTATATACCGGGGGAAGGGGAGGTATTCACTAGACAGTATTTTTGGGGTCATATATATATATATATATATATATATATATATATATATATATATATATATATATATATATATATATATATATATATATATATATATATATATATATATATATATATATATATATATATATTTTTTTTTTTTTCTGCAGCGGAGTATGAAGCTGATGGTCTGGAGTCAAGCGACGTGTTCCTGGACCGGGCCCCCCGGGTAGGACAGGCCGAGGCTCGGATGCATTACGCCAGTGAGCGCCCGAAAAGCGCAGGTGAGGTCCGGCGAGTTCCCCCCTCTGCTCCTGTCGCTTCTCCTCTTCTGTGTGTAACTGCCCCGCTCTTCTTTCTGCCCTCAGGTGATCTGGTTGTGGGATCCCACCACCCTCGTTCCTCTTCTTCTCGTCTTCTGGTGCCTCGTTCCATGTCTGCCCCTTACCCTTCCCCTTCATCTCCCCCTCCCCCACCTCCTCCGCCGCCACCTCCTGCTCGCCGCGCTGAAGGTTATATCCTTTCTCTCCTTCGGCGTCAGCTCCGCGCCCCATACCTCCGTTCTGTTTCTGCCGACCGTCCTCCTGCCCCAGCCCCAGTGTGCAGAATGGCCAGCACCTCCTACACCCCAACTCACCGCGGCCCCCGCAGGAAGCACCCGCCTCTCCTAAAGGGCCACAGTGTGGAGGGGTCTCCACCAAAACCCCCAAGGAAATGCCTTTCTGCAGAGGAGCCGCCTAGGAAAAGAGGCGGGCGAAGAACGCCAAGGTCACTGTCAGAAACTAGCCTGAGGGATCCGGCTCCACGGCCAGAGGAGAGCGTGGACCTCAGGGTCCCCCCAGAAGTGTGGCAGGGATCCAGGGGGCACTTAGATGGCTGGGTCAACCCCCGCACATATAAGGAAAGCTGGGCTAATGCCAGGGCTCACACTGAGGGCTGGGCGGACCCACAGGGCTTCGTGCAGGAATGGGGGGACCCTCGAACGCATATGCAAGAAGGGAGCCGTTGTTACACCCTGGGGAGAGATGGAAGGGCCCCAACAGTGAGAATCGGACCCCCCTGCAGAAAGTGGAGGTCGACAGCAGAGATTAGTGCTGGGGTCCCAGAGGGGGAAGCAAGGGTAGACTCGGAAGGAGAGGAGGAGGAAGAGGAAGAAGGGGGCTTGGTATGGCCAATGCAGCTTCCTCCCCGGGATGCTGAAGGGCGCCCCCAAATGTTTAAGGTAAAAGCTTCTCAGGCTCTTAAGAAAAAGATCATGCGGTTCCACACGGGGTCACTCAAGGTCATGACCACCGTGTGACCAGACCCCAATCCACACTGTGGACCCTGTCCAACACAATGATGGTGGAGCCCCCCTTCCCTGCTCATCCTGCCACTGTTCCCATCAAACAACACTAGTCAGCAGTGGCTGATAACGGGGAGCAATAGATTGTACTCGCTTGTCCTACAGTTGCCTCTCCCCAGTATTGGTTGATATCAGAGAGTAATAGATTGTAGTCTCCTGTCCTACAGTCACCTCCCCCAGTAATGGCTGATAACAGGGAGTAATAGAGGACATTCTCTTGCATTGTACACGAAGAGACCTCCAGACTGCGGCTGTCGCGCTTCTTTAATGTGACTGCTTTCTGGACTGTGACTCCCACGATGCATCATGGCGGTCTCCTGGTAGTTTGTGAACTACAACTCCCATGATGCATTTTTGTCTGTGAGGTTGCATGAGTGTTTAACCCTTTCTCTGTCTGTGGATCTCTCATGAAGGTTCCTGTCACAGACTCCACTAGAACCCCCATCAGTACAATCTCCCCGGTGTTCTGTACAGTTTTGTGTATAGTGACCCGGCCGCTGTGTACAGATGTGTATAGAGAAGGCGGCGCGGATCGAGTATTGATTGTATATATGACCCGGCCGTGTACAGGAGGCGCCGCTGCCGCAAACAGCTGTAAATATCCGCCATTGTTTTCTATTGGATCCTGTAAATAAAGTGTTTCTTGTCACTTTGTGTCATCACTTGCGTATTTCCTCAGTTATTCTGAGGGGTGGTGTGTCCTGGGGGCAGTGGCACGTCAGTACAGTGTGCTCCCCCCAAAAAATGGCAAACTGTGTGTAGGGTTTATATTCATGTAGCAGGAGGCTCAGGATGAGCACACGCCCAGATTAGGGTGTTCTGGTTCCCTACTGGCTGCATTGTTCTCAATTCACTGTCCCAGAGACGCTGCGATTCTGCTTGGATCGGCCGTCATGGCGGCCTCAGCGGTCGCTCTGCCTTGCGGTGAATGTTTCGGCGAACGCGGTTCCGTTTTGTACACAACAGTGCAGTCCCCCATCACCGCAGGATCCGCGTCCACATCTGCCCCTCACACACAAAGTGCCGTCTGTCTCATCTCCGAGTCGTCATGGAAACTGAACAAAAACCTCCAGTCCAAATATAACACAGAACGTGATTCATGCAGAGCCGCGCGGTACACGGGGAGGTGGGGGGTTGTAATCCACAGGCTGGAGACGGCTGCCTTCCCAGGGAACGTACAACCTCCTATAATGTGCACCCCCCCCACATCGTGTCACACTGATTATTACACCCGCCCGGCGCCCCCTATAGGACGTGTCACTGCAAGGTGGATGGTCGCCGAGCAAAGGCGCGAGAAATAATTCCATAGATACACGCGCACACACACACACGCCATAGTGCAGATGTAAAGAGTCCGGGATGTGGCGGCAGATTGTGGTTAATGGTGTCAAAAATTGACTGCCCCCCCCCCCCCAAAAAAAAAATAAAATAAAATCTGAACTCCACAGGTTTCGATGAAACTGTATTCGGAAGTCCTTTTTTTTTTTTTTTTGCCCCTTTCCATTCATTGAAGAGGTGCTCGAGGTCTGAATGTTGCAAAAATTCAAAGCTCATTTTTTCCATTTTTTTGCACTTTTGCACCTTTTTAGACTAAAGGCTCGTACAATATATGTCGTACATTAGTTCTCTTCATCTGCAGAAAAAATGAGATTTTGAACTCCACATGATCACTGGGCTACAATTCCATATTAAATTCACAAATGATGAATTATTCAAAAATCATCAAAAGAAAAGATAACTGATGAAGTCAAGACAAGGTAACTTTGGGGGGAAAAAAAGATGCAAATGAAAAAGTTGCTATTGGAGAGAACTGGGTAGAGGAGCGGGCAGGGAGGGCCTCGCCAGCGGAGGAAGAAATCCGAAATGTCACTAGACGGCAACTCAGTGATCCCTAGGAGGAGGAAAACATTATCTGCGAGTAGATGTTATATGGAAGGAGGAGGTGAAGACGTTATGGGGAGGAGAAGTTATCCAGGAGGAAGGAAGAAGACTTCATTAGAGGAGGAGATGATGTTACTGGAAGGAGACGTTACCAGGGACGAAAGGATGAGATGATGCCCGGACCGATGTGAAGGAGGCATTATCTGATTTCTAATCTGTTGGCTGGACCGTACACGACACTTGATCCCTTTTGTGTTTCCTCGTAGATTGTAAGCTCTTGTGATCAGGACCCTCGCTCCTCTTGTAATTATACAATTAGACTATGTTCACACATGTTTTTTTCAGCGTTTTTTGCTGCAGATTTTTATGCAAATTTTCTGCTGCCTTTTGCAGTACCAGCAAAGTCTGAGAAACCAGAATCTTCTGTTCACACATCATGGTTTTTTTTTTGTTATTGGGTACTTTGTGCTTTGCAGCCTTTTTTTTTTGGAAAATAGAGCATGTCACTTTTTTCAGTGTTTTTTCACCCATTCAGGAAGTAATGGGTGGTGAAAAAAACGCTGAAAAAATTCACCAAAAACGCAGGTAGCTTTTTTCAGCGTTTTTGATGGCAAAATATAATGGAGTTCTTTTTTTTCACAGAACTTTATGTACATGCATAAATAGAGACACAAGGACAGTGGAAAAAACGTAACAAAAAACGCAGCAAAACCTGCGTTTTTGACTTCGCTTCTTTCCTGCCCGAGATCAGGATTTGCTGCAGATTTGTGACGCCAGAAAAACCATGATGTGTGAACCTAGCCTTACATGTTCCTCTGCAATGTCTGATATTGTATGTCCGTGTCTCCTGATTTGTAAAGTGTTGCAGAATATGTTGGGCCATATAAATAAAATTATTATTCCAAGCGCAGCACATCCCCTGTCCATGACGGTGTGCAGTATTGTAGTCCAGCACTGAGCTGCCCTACCAGGCAATGCCATGTAGAAGGGTGGCGCTGTTTTGGGAAGACTGCAGCCATGTTTTGCTAAAAATGGACTATCGTTATAAATTATATTTCTCTCTTACACTAAGGTCAGATATACACGCTGAGTATTTGTAAGCCAAAGCCAGGAGTGGAACCGCCAGACGAAAAGTATAAGGCCACGTTCACATGTTCAGTATTTGGTCAGTATTTTACATCAGTATTCGTAAGCTAAAACCAGGTGAGGAACAATCAGAGGAAAAGTATAAAAGAAACAAGTCACCAATTCTGCATTTATCATCCACTTCTGGTTTTGGCTTTCAAATACTGAATGTGTGAACGTGGCCTAATTCTTCATCCTCTGAGGTTAGAAGGGAAAATGCTCCAATTAAAGTGTAGACATCAGAACACAATTTATGGGGGTATTACTGCCTTGATGGAAGGGTCCGGTGATTGGTTTGGGGTCTGCCTGATTTATATTTATCGGTATAGATTTGACTTTAGTTTTCCTGGCAGGGTTGTTGGGAGGAAGGTTAAACCTTTCTAGTCTTCATCAGTTCAGGGGAAGGTTACATTTCATAGTATTTGTAGGGTCTCGCTCTTTTTGGGAAGTTCCTTTGAGAGGCACCGCTGAGATCTCCGTGATACCCAATAATAGCGAACAGCCTACTAATTCCTAAGGGCCGAGTCCCGACACCTTATGGGACAGCGAGAGGCAGCGGATTATCCCGTGATCAGTGCAGGGAGATGGCGGAAGAGTCCAGGATCTGCCCGCTGGACACCGTGTGATTCTGATGACCTGCAAAATCCCACAGACCTGCAAACAAGACCCCAATCTGCGGGGCAGGAGCATGGGGGGGCACAAGCGCAGGGGCCAGGACTGGTTATTGCTTCATTGGGGATTTCTACATTGAAAAACAAAAAAAAAAGGAAAGATAATTCTTAGCTGACACCAGCAGCCCCATGCTGACCCGTACTGTGTCGTGTAACACACTTTATCCATGGTTGATGCTGCCTATACCCACCATTATGACTCCTGGCCCCCAGGTTATACCCCTTCTGCAATTATATGGTTAATGCCCTGTATGGATGGCAACATGGTCAAAATAAGATGGCTCCTTTGGGTACTATAGAAGTTCCGCCTTGTGCACTTATCTGCTGTAGTTCACACACGGAGATAAATATTGCTGAATTTAGTTGTATAAAAAGTGAGAACTACAAAAGAAGAGTTACATAATGAAGCTGCCCCAAAAATATTCCCCACTAACCCCCGTAACTACAGAGGGGAAAACCTGGACAAACTAGGCCTCAATTAGCAAAACTGTCTTAGTTACCCATAGCAACCAACCAGAGTGCAGCTTTCATTTTCCCGGAGCAGGTTTAGAAATGAAAGCTGCACTGTGATTGGTTGCTATGGGTAACAAAGAGGTTAGAGAAATCAGGCCTAATAAATATGTGATGCCATTGTGTGATCTGTGGCTGTCTCCCGCCACCTTATACACTCCTATAATGAGATTCTATAAGATGTAGGATCCTACGAGGCGATATATAAATATAATGAGCTGTGTACAACCCCCCCCACTCCTCCGAGAGGAACAATGAGGTGACATCTGTTCTGTCTCCACCCCATCTCCGGGGACCATCAATCAGTAGAAGGCGTCCCGGCCACCTGCCAGTACCTGGAGGAGACGCCCGTAGCCTGCACCGTCGTTCTGCCTACTCTGCACGGGATACAGGTGGGTACAGGGGCTGCGGGGGGCTGCATCGTGGGGATACTTGAGTGGGAACTGAGGTGAGAAAATATTGGGCCCCTGAGGCTGGGGGTCATCTACGATCAGTATTTAGGGGCCACAATTAAATTCAACGTTGAGAAACTTCGCAATCCCAGATATCATACCACCACTGATATATTCCCGGGGAAATTATTATTATTATAGTGCCATTTATTCCATTACTCTTTACATGCAGTGACAAACAAACTGCTGCTCTATTGTCCTCAGTTATCAGCCCTGGTGTAAAGGTCTGCAGCTCCAGGCGAGCAATGCTCTGCAAAAACCTGTGCTTTAATGGGAGAGATTTACTAAGCTAAATGCACCAGAATTCTGGTTTATTTTGCACCAGAAAAGCTGTCTCCTAAATTTACGATGTTTTAGATATTTCTGCACCTCACCCCCTTCAACCTTCATAACCTATATATCCATCGTGCATTTAGCAGGGTCAGAAGCTGAGTTATATAGCCGATATCTGCCTCTAACAGCAGTGATCGGAGCAAGCTCTGATCGCTGCTGTTTTATCCTTTAAATGTCGCTGTCAATCACTGGCAGCACCATCCTGGTGATGTGTTTCCATACGGGTGACTATGGCCCCTGACCCTCCACCATGTGTTCGCGAGGTATTGATATGGTGGCAGCCTGGAGCTTGCTGAAGGCCCCCGTCGCTGCCATCTTGGTTCCCTTGTGACCCCCAGATTGTCTTTGCTTCATAGGAGACCATGAGATGTCCTATACGTTGTGGTATTGCAGCATATTGAACACGCGTTTAAACAATCGTAGATATAAGTCTTCTCAGATTAATAAATAAAGTCAAATGTAAAAATTAAAAAAAATAAAATTGAACAATATAAATGTGAAGCTCAAAAGACTATGATGTAATTGCATTTTTTTTTACTATTTCACCCCCCTTGATTTGTGTTCCACATTGTCAGTACATTATATGGCAAACTGAATTGTGTCATTCAAAACTACATCTCGCCCCTCAAACAGCGAGGCTTTACATGGCTTTGTTAACAGAAAAATAAGAAATTATGGCAAAATAAAACACAAAAATGTGCTGTGCCCTTTAAGGCTGAGATTACACGGCGACAGTGGCCACAAAAGCCGTCTCGTAACAGATTCGCTCTGTGCTGCTGCTTCATCGCAGCGCTACAGTGCGGCACGTGTCGGCTCTCTCAGCCAAAGTCACTGTGTAGCCCCAGCCTAAGGTTAAGTGCACACAGTGCGTTTTTGTTGCGTTTTTTTTCCACGTGAAAATGGGCCAAAAACGCATTGCATATCTTATCCCATGACTTCCTATGAGATTTTGCAAGTTCTGTGCACATGATCAGGAATGTTCCTGACCGGATTTCATGTGCGGGAAAAAAACGCAGCATGTCCATTCTTTGTGCGTTTCCACATGCGTTTTTGCCTATACAATGCATTGGAAAAAACGCATGGCAAATCCGCAGGCAAAAACATACAAAAAAACGCATCAATAATGCATGTTGAGCTATGTGCCCACGATGCAGAAATGAAGCGGAAAATTTCTGCTTCATTTCTGCATGTCCTTGCCTGGAAAAACACGTGCGGAATTTCACACGCGTTTTTCACGCGTTTTTGAAACGTTTTGGACATGCGGAATTGCCTTGCGTTTTTCTAATGCATTGAGAAGGCAATTCTGCATGCGTAAACGCACAAATAATGGACATGCTGCGGATATTTCCGCACATCAAAAACGCTGCGGAAAATTCCGCCGCATGGGCATTGAACTTGCGGAATGTCATTGGGGACGATGGGGGACGGATTACCAAGCGTTTTACAAGCGTTTACACTGCGCAAATTCCGCAGCAAAAACGCTTGAAAAACGCATCGTGGGCACGCACCCTAAATGCTGTGGATTTTCCGCAGCGTTTTTGCTGCCAAGAGGTGCAGAAACGCTGCAGAAATTTCTGCAAGCAATTTCAGAACGTGCGCACAGAGCCTAATGTAGTTACAGTATCCATAGGATAGGTGATAAACTTCCCAATTGCTGGGGTCCGACTGCTGGGACCCCCACTGATATGTAAACTGTCTGCTCTCCCTGCTTGCACACCCTATTTTTCTTGCTGATGGGTTTGGTCTTGTACCCTACTGTTTAATTGCTGCAGTGATTGTCTGTCTACTCTCTGGGGTGATCTGCTGCCTGCAGGTACACCGCACACCTGCTGCTGCCATATCCCATACACACAGTCGTGCCAAAAGCAACTGATCTCGCAACATATAATCCACCTGCCCCCTGGATAAGGGTGCACTGGTCGTGTCGGTAATCTGTGACCGCTGGACGGGAGCTCTGAGAACCGTCTCTTATCTGCCAGAATCTCTAGCCGGCCTGGTGCAATGTCATCCTTGTGGCATGATACACATGTGACCGCGACAAGCCGCGGGCTCCCGTCCGGCAGCCACTGATTACTGACGTGGACCAAAGTCCTGCAAATTGATTCACAACAAGGACACTGGAGGACAATGCTTAGCTTAGTGCAGCCTGCAGGACTGACCAGCAGAAGCACGTGGGGTGTAAGATTCATCTGTCACCAGTAAAGCACAGAGGATCAGCCCCGGGACCGCTCATCCAGGGTGTCCCCCCCCCCCCCTGGACTGCTCCTCCAGGGTGTGTGCCCCCCGCCAAGACTGCTCCTCCAGGGTGTGTGTGTGTGTCCCCACGACTGCTCCTACACGGTGTCAGTACCTCCCTAGGACTGCTCTTCCAGGGTACGTGCCCCCTGCCAAGACTGCTCCTCCAGGGTGTGTGTGTGCCCCCCCCAGTACTGCTCCTCCAGGCTGTGTGCCCCACCTGGGACTGCTCCTTCAGGGTGTGTACCTCCCCCAGGACTGCTCCTCCAGAGTGTGTGCCCCCCGCCAAGACTGCTCCTCCAGGGTGTGTGTGTGTGTCCACGACTGCTCCTCCAGGGTGTGTCCCACCCCCCAGGACTGCTCCTCCAGGGCGTGTCACCCCCCCGCCAAGACTGCTCCTCCAGGGTGTGTGTGTGTGTGTCCCCCCCGGGACTGCTCCTCCAGGGTGTGTCCCCCCCGCCAAGACTGCGCCTCCAGGGTGTGTGTGTCCCCCCCCAGGACTGCTCCTCCAGGGTGTGTGTGTGTGTGTGTGTGTCCCCAGGACTGCTCCTCCAGGGTGTGTGTCCCCCCCCAGGACTGCTCTTCCAGGGTGTGTGTGTGTTCCCCCCCAGGACTGCTCCTCCAGGGTGTGTGCCCCCCCAGGACTGCTCCTCCAGGGTGTGTGCCCCCCCAGGACTGCTCCTCCAGGGTGTGTGCCCCCCCCAGGAGTGCTCCTCCAGGGTGTGTGCCCCCCCCAGGAGTGCTCCTCCAGGGTGTGTGCCCCCCCCAGGAGTGCTCCTCCAGGGTGTGTGCCACCCCCAGGAGTGCTCCTCCAGGGTGTGTGCCACCCCCAGGAGTGCTCCTCCAGGGTGTGTGCCCCCCCCAGGAGTGCTCCTCCAGGGTGTGTGCCCCCCCCAGGAGTGCTCCTCCAGGGTGTGTGCCCCCCCCAGGAGTGCTCCTCCAGGGTGTGTGCCCCCCCCAGGAGTGCTCCTCCAGGGTGTGTGCCCCCCCCAGGAGTGCTCCTCCAGGGTGTGTGCCCCCCCCAGGTGTGCTCCTCCAGGGTGTGTGCCCCCCCCAGGAGTGCTCCTCCAGGGTATGTGCCCCCCCCCAGGAGTGCTCCTCCAGGGTATGTGCCCCCCCAGGAGTGCTCCTCCAGGGTATGTGCCCCCCCCAGGAGTGCTCCTCCAGGGTGTGTGCCCCCCCCAGGAGTGCCCCCCCGCCAGGACTGCTGTTCTAGGGTGTGTGCCCCCCCTCCCAGGAGCATGCCCTTCGCCCCCAGGATTGCTTCTCCAGGGTGTGTGCCCTTCCCCCCGGGACTGCTCCTCCAGTGTATGTGCCCCCCGGGACTGCTTATCCAGGGTGTGTGCTCCCCCCGGGACTGCTCCTCCAAGGTGTGTGCCCCCCTCGCCCGGCACTACTCATCCAGGGTGTCTGCCCCCCCCTAGGACTGCACCTCCAGGGTGTGTCGTGTCCCCCTTACCTCCCAGGGACCGCTCTTCCAGGGTGTGTCCTCTCCCCCTTCCTCAGGACCACTTCTCTGTGGTATCGCCCCCCTCCTCCCAGGACCTCCCATGCAGAGCTTCTTGGCTTGAGATTTTCATGGCTGCACACCAATATGAAGTTAGCCCAATAACAGTCATAGTTTTGGGGGTTAATATATTTTTGGCTATTTAAGGAACAGGTCCAATCTCTCTATTATATTATAATAATATTCTGCTGTCACTTTATTACAGAATGTCGAACAATTTAGCCAAAATTGTTGAGGCCCGAAAAGACGTGGAGCAGCTAAAGATGGAGGTGAACATAGACCGGATGAAGGTGAGGCGTGTCTGTGCTAACCAACAGGATTGGTCGTAACACACAGCCCCGCCCCCTGGTGATGACATCACTGATATAATGACGTGATCCGACACAAGACCACACCCCTTATATTACAGCACCAGCTCCTCATCTATTACTGCTGACAACAGTCTGTATACATGTGTGAGGTTGTCAGCCCCGCCCCCTGGTGATGACATCACTGAGAGCTTGTCAGCCCTGCCCCCTGGTGATGACATCACTGAGAGCTTGTCAGCCCCGCCCCCTGGTGATGACATCACTGAGATCTTGTCAGCCCTGCCCCCTGGTGATGACATCACTGAGAGCTTGTCAGCCCCGCCCCCTGGTGATGACATCACTGAGAGGTTGTCAGCCCCCGCCCCCTGGTGATGATATCACTGATGTAACATAACTCTGTGCTGTATTGCTATCTGACATTGTGCTGTTGTCTCGCAGGTGTCAGTGGTGGTGTCGGAGATTCTCTCGTTCTGTCAGTCTCACTTTGTGTCGGACCCGCTGGTCTCTCCGGTTCCGTCTGCTGAGAATCCTTTCCGTGACAAGAGACTCGTCTGCGTTGTGCTGTGAGTTGTCAGGATCAGGACGAGTTGTCAGTGCTCCATATATAATCCTGTGTACAATCCTGATCTCATTAAAGCTGTGGTGGTCCCTCCGCTGCGTCAGTGTCTGTGATTATTTACCATTGTGGCTACAGAGCCAGGGATCAATCACTGATCACTCCCATCAGGTGTACTACAATGCCCAGCAGAGACCGTATAGTGTGGGCGGAGTGTGGTCACTATATGAGGGATGGTCTTAGGTGTTGTGGCCTGGATCTCCCTATAGATGGTGATGTAGCAGGAGGTCAGGTATTCTCAGGTGCAACCCCCCCCCCAAATCCCTTGCTTCATACTTTTAACTGTTTCGGCATCCCGGATGCCGATACAGTTGAAAACAATGATGGGAGAGGGAGCGTCCACTGACTCCCTCTCCCATCATTCCCCCTCTGCGTCTGACCTCTGTGCTGAGCGGTGCGAAGCATCAGAGGACCGGAGACTGTAGAGACCGGAGCAGTGGGGGAACGGGGAGAGGTGAGTCTTTATTTTTTTTTATGTATGGAGCAGTATATAGGGCCCATAATACTATATGGAGGACTATATAGGAGGAAAATGACTCTGTAAGGGCTGCAAAGTTGTGAGATATGCTTTTCTGTGACCTCACAAAATTTTAAGGTTTTTCTTTTGTTGATGGGGGAGGGGGGCGGCGTCAAATAGAACTTCTGCTATGGGGTCCCATAGACAGCTGTGAGCTGATATTATCCAGCTGGGAAGGGTCCTGGTTATTGTGCCCTTCCCAGCCTAAAAATACCAACCCACTGCCGCACCATAAGTCGCCATCAAGTGAGGGGTTGTGAAATTATATATGTGCAGAACATTATCTATCTATCTATTATCTATCTATTATCTATCATCTATCTATCATCTACAGTTAGGTTCATATATATTTGGAGAGAGACATTTTTCTAATTTTGGTTCTAGACATTACCACAATGAATTTTAAACAGAACAATTCAGATGCAGTTGAAGTTCAGACTTTCAGCTTTCATTTGAGGGTATCCACATTAAAATTGGATGAAGGGTTTAGGAGTTTCAGCTCCTTAACATGTGCCACCCTGTTTTTAAAGGGACCAAAAGTAATGGGACAATTGACTCCAAGGCTATTTCATGGACAGGTGTGGACAATCCCTGCGTTATGTCATTCTCAATTAAGCAGATAAAGGCCTGGAGTTAATTTGAGGTGTGGTGCTTGCATTTAGAAGGTTTTGCTGTGAAGTAAACATGCGGTCAAAGGAGCTCTCCATGCAGGTGAAACAAGCCATCCTTAAGCTGCAAAAACAGAAAAAACCCATCCGAGAAATTGCTACAATATTAGGAGTGGCAAAATCTACAGTTTGGTTCATCCTGAGAAAGAAAGAAAGCACTGGTGAACTCATCAATGCAAAAAGACCTGGGCGCCCACGGAAGACAACAGTGGTGGATGATCACAGAATAATCTCCATGGTGAAGAGAAACCCCTTCACAACAGCCAACCAAGTGACCACCACTCTCCAGGAGGTAGGCGTATCAATATCCAAATCTACCATAAAGAGAAGACTGCATGAAAGTAACTACAGAGGGTTCACTGCACGGTGCAAGCCACTCATAAGCATCAAGAAGAAAAAGGCTAGACTGGACTTTGCTAAAAAACAACTAAAAATGCCAGCACAGTTCTGGAAGAACATTCTTTGGACAGATGAAACCAAGATCAACCTCTACCAGAATGATGGAAAGAGAAAAGTATGGCGAAGGCGTGGTACAGCTCATGATCCAAAGCATACCACATCATCTGTAAAACACGGCGGAGGCAGTGTGATGGCTTGGGCATGCATGGCTGCCAGTGGCACTGGGTCACTAGTGTTTACTGATGATGTGACACAGGACAGAAGCAGCCGAATGAATTCTGATGTCTTCAGAGCCATACTGTGTGCTCAGATCCAGCCAAATGCAGCCAAACTGATTGGTCGTCGTTTCATACTACAGATGGACAATGACCCAAAACATAAAGCCAAAGCAACCCAGGAGTTTATTAAAGCAAAGAAGTGGAATATTCTTGAATGGCCAAGTCACTCACCTGATC
Source organism: Phyllobates terribilis (assembly GCF_046119375.1). Taxonomy (NCBI): domain Eukaryota; kingdom Metazoa; phylum Chordata; class Amphibia; order Anura; family Dendrobatidae; genus Phyllobates; species Phyllobates terribilis. The sequence continues at coordinate 434,858,661 of NW_027362767.1, read as the reverse complement.
TCAACCCAATTGAGCAGCATTTCACTTGTTAAAGACTAAACTTCAGACAGAAAGGCCCACAAACAAACTGCAACAGAAAACCACCGCAGTGAAGGCCTGGCAGAGCATCAAAAAGGAGAAAACACAGCGTCTGGTGATGTCCATGAGCTCAAGACTTCAGGCAGTCATTGCCAACAAAGGGTTTTCAACCCAGTACTAGAAATGAGAATTTATTTACAATTATTTAATCTGTCCAATTACTTTTGGTCCCTTTAAAAACAGGGTGGCACATGTTAAGGAGCTGAAACTCCTAAACCCTTCATCCAATTTTAATGTGGATACCCTCAAATGAAAGCTGAAAGTCTGAACTTCAACTGCATCTGAATTGTTTTGTTTAAAATTCATTGTGGTAATGTCTAGAACCAAAATTATAAAAATGTTGTCTCTGTCCAAATATACAGTACAGACCAAAAGTTTGGACACACCTTCTCATTTAAAGATTTTTCTGTATTTTCATGACTTTGAAAATTGTACATTCACACTGAAGGCATCAAAACTATGAATTAACACATGTGGAATTATATACTTAACAAAAAAGTGTGAAACAACTGAAAATATGTCTTATATTCTAGGTTCTTCACAGTAGCCACCTTTTGCTTTGATGACTGCTTTGCACACTCTTGGCATTCTCTTGATGAGCTTCAAGAGGTAGTCACCGGAAATGGTTTTCACTTCACAGGTGTGCCCTGTCAGGTTTAATAAGTGGGATTTCTTGCCTTATAAATGGGGTTGGGACCATCAGTTGTGTTGTGCAGATACACAGCTGATAGTCCTACTGAATAGACTGTTAGAATTTGTATTATGGCAAGAAAAAAGCAGCTAAGTAAAGAAAAATGACTGGCCATCATTACTTTAAGAAATGAAGGTCAGTCAGTCCGAAAAATTGGGCAAACTTTGAAAGTGTCCCCAAGTGCAGTTGCAAAAACCATCAAGCGCTACAGAGAAACTGGCTCACATGAGGACCGCCCCAGGAAAGGAAGACCAAGAGTCACCTCTGCTTCTGAGGATAAGTTTATCAGAGTCACCAGCCTCAGAAATCGCAGGTTAACAGCAGCTCAGATTAGAGACCAGGTCAATGCCACACAGAGTTCTAGCAGCAGACACATCTCTACAACAACTGTTAAGAGGAGACTTTGTGCAGCAGGCCTTCATGGTAAAATAGCTGCTAGGAAACCACTGCTAAGGACAGGCAACAAGCAGAAGAGACTTGTTTGGGCTAAAGAACACAAGGAATGGACATTAGACCAGTGGAAATCTGTGCTTTGGTCTGATGAGTCCAAATTTGAGATCTTTGGTTCCAACCACCGTGTCTTTGTGCGACGCAGAAAAGGTGAACGGATTGACTCTACATGCCTGGTTCCCACCGTGAAGCATGGAGGAGGAGGTGTGATGGTGTGGGGGTGCTTTGCTGGTGACACTGTTGGGGATTTATTCAAAATTGAAGGCATACTGAACCAGCATGGCGACCACAGCATCTTGCAGCGGCATGCTATTCCATCCGGTTTGCGTTTAGTTGGACCATCATTTATTTTTCAACAGGACAGTGACCCCAAACACACCTCCAGGCTGTGTAAGGGCTATTTGACCAAGAAGGAGAGTGATGGGGTGCTACGCCAGATGACCTGGCCTCCACAGTCACCAGACCTGAACCCAATCGAGATGGTTTGGGGTGAGCTGGACTGCAGAATGAAGGCAAAAGGACCAACAAGTGCTAAGCATCTCTGGGAACTCCTTCAAGATTGTTGGAAGACCATTTCCGGTGACTACCTCTTGAAGCTCATCAAGAAAATGCCAAGAGTGTGCAAAGCAGTCATCAAAGCAAAAGGTGGCTACTTTGAAGAACCTAGAATATAAGACATATTTTCAGTTGTTTCACACTTTTTTGTTAAGTATATAATTCCACATGTGGTAATTCATAGTTTTGATGCCTTCAGTGTGAATGTACAATTTTCAAAGTCATGAAGATACAGAAAAATCTTTAAATGTGAAGGTGTGTCCAAACTTTTGGTCTGTACTGTATATGGACCTAACTGTGTCTATTATCAATCTATCAATCTATTATCTATCTATCATCTATCTATCATCTTCACGTGAAGTCATTATCGGTCTTTACTCCTCTTTGGTCCGACCTCATCTGGAATACTGTGTACAGTTTTGGGCACCACATTTTAAAAAAGACATAGACAAACTGGAGCAAGTTCAGAGAAGAGCGACCAGAATGGTGACTGGTCTGCAAACCATGTCCTATGAGGAACGGTTGCAGGATTTGGGAAGGTTTAGCTTGCAAAAAAGAAGACTGAGAGGAGACTTAATAGCTGTCTACAAATATGTCAAGGGCTGTCACATTGTAGAAGGATCATCTTTATTCTCATTTGCACAAGGAAAGACTAGAAGCAATGGGATGAAACTGAATGGGAGGAGACACAGATTAGATATTAGAAAAAACTTTTTGACAGTTAGGGTGATTAATGAGTGGAACAGGCGGCCACGAGAGGTGGTGAGTTCCCCTTCAATGGACGTCTTCAAACAGAGGCTGGACAGACATCTGTCTGAGATGATTTAGTGAATCCTGCTTTGAGCAGGGGGTTGGACCAGATGACCCAGGAGGTCCCCTCCAACTCTACCATTCTATGATTCTATCTATCTATCTATCTATCTATCTATCTATCTATCTATCTATATATTATCTATCTATCATCTATCTATCATCTATCTATCATCTATCGATCTCTTAGTTTTGTAATCTAGCTTTAAGTTGCACAGAGCATTATAGCATGTAAAAGATGATGTTCAAAACGCATTGCAGACGGCTGTGATTCGGATATTAGGCGAGAAACAAAACTCGCACTCGTGTGACGAAAGGTAAATCATGCGGATTCCACTCGTTCAACTTTTCAGGATGAACATCGGAGCGATTTTTAATACGCTGATGTGAACGAGCACCAACAAGTCAGCTCTCTGTATAAAGCCACCGTCTCACATAGCGAGATCGCTGCTGTGTCACGGTTTTGGTGACTCACCAGCGACCTCACCAGCGATGTCGCTATGTGTGACACTTTGCAGCGATCAGGCCCCTGCTGTGAGGTCGCTGATCGCTGCAAAGTGTCCTGGACCATTTTTTGGTCGTTGCTCTCCCGCTGGTCAGCACACATCGCTGTGTGTGACCAGCGGGACCAACGATCAGGCTGGTATCCATGGTAAACATCGGGTTACTAGGGGCACACGCGCTCCTAGTAACCCGCTGTTTATCATGGTTACGAGCCTGCTAAAGTGAGCGGTAACCTCCCGCTCACTGTAGCAGAGTGGTAACCATGATAAACAACGGGTTACTAAGTGCGCGTGTGCCCCTAGTAACCCGATGTTTACCATGGTTACCAGCCTGCTCCTGCTTCAGCAGGCTGGTAACCAGGAGCAGGACATAGTGGAAAGATTCCTTCCACGATGTCGCTGCTCCCCTGATCGTTGGTGAGCCTGCCTGTTTGACAGCTCACCAGCGACCACATAGCGACGCAGCAACGATCCCTGACAGGTCGTATCGTTGTCGGGATCGTTGCAGCGTCGCTAAGTGTGACGGGGCCTTAGTCTCTGCTCCCATAAATAATTAATTGATTTCTAGAATAATTCAGTGACTATAAATAATCGCTCCCAGCCCTGTATAAGGCACAAGTCAGCGACCAGATCAGTGTGATATAAAAAGTCATTGCTCTATATAATAAGTCATATGTATATATAATATATCTCACTGTGTATAATAATTTCACTCCTAGCTGTATATAATAAATCATCGCTGTATATAATATATCATTGTTGCATATAGATCCTCGCTGTATATATAATAGGCCCTCACTGTATACTACATGTGACGCTCGGTGTCCCCGTGTATTGGTCATTCCCTCCCATGATTACATTGTGTCTGATTTTATACTTCCATAGCACAATAGCGCCACTGTGTGGTAACTGTGATGTACTGCATGTGAGTTTATCTTCTGCATAGAGAACAGTAATCGAGTAAATAAGAATGGAGAGCAGCTCCTCGCCCTGATGTATCTCAGCAAAATACTGCATGATCTGATTACTGCCCAAACCGTATAATCTGCTGTGCGGTAATCGCTATGGGAAAAAAAAAAAAAGCTTAACCCCTTCCTAGCCAGCCAATTGATTTCTTTCTTTCTGACAATTGACGTGCAGGTCAATTCATTTTGTATTTTCATAGATTGGATTTTGGCGTTAATACCGAATATGTTTATTTCTTTTTTTTTTTTATTGTGAGAAGTGACTAATTCATACTTTTTATTTCTATTTTACTTTTTAGATCTTAGGGTTTTCTTTGAACTCTTTGCTTTGTATTTTAGTCTCTTAGCTGAGTTGAGCCTGTGATTGTTTCATCTCTTGTGCTACGGTCACAGATCCAGGGCCGACATTTCCCACAATCCTGTTTGCTGCTGACACAGATTGGGGGGCACTTAGTTGCGAGCAGCCGCCGGTGCCATGTCTGGGTGGTGGCGCTTGGAGTCTTATCATCGCTTTACCGCCATTGATTTTTCCATCTTGTCATCGCTGCAGATGTCGCTCAAGGGAAGATTCACAAATCGCCTCTGCCATTAATAACAGGAAAGGATCTGATTATGTCTGGAAATATTCATCCCCCCGTGAATACTTATAAAGGAAATTAGTTTTTGTCGCTGTATCTAACCGGACGCTTAGTCTGCAAGTAAACAACTCCATACCGCAAGTAGTGCTAGAGTTACAGCAAGATGCTTATGTTATACCAGCTGTGCATATATAATTATATACAGGAGATGCCCAGGTTATACCAGCTGTAGATATATAATTATATACAGGAGATGCCCAGGTTATACCAGCTGTGCATATATAATTATATACAGGAGAGGCCCAGGTTATACCAGCTGTACATATATAATTATATACAGGAGGTGCCCAGGTTATACCAGCTGTACATGTATAATTATATACAGGAGATGCCCAGGTTATACCGGCTGTACATATATAATTATATACAGGAGATGCCCAGGTTATACCAGCTGTATATATATAATTATATACAGGAGATGCCCAGGTTATACCAGCTGTACATATATAATTATATACAGGAGACGTCCAGGTTATATCAGCTGTACATATATAATTATATACAGGAGATGCCCAGGTTATACCAGCTGTACATATATAATTATATACAGGAGATGCCCAGGTTATACCAGCTGTATATATATAATTATATACAGGAGATGCCCAGGTTATACCAGCTGTACATATATAATTATATACAGGAGATGCCCAGGTTATACCAGCTGTATATATATAATTATATACAGGAGATGCCCAGGTTATACCAGCTGTACATATACAGTCATGGCCAAAAGTTTTGAGAATGACACCAAAATGATATTTTCCCATGATCTGCTGGCCTCTGGTTTTTATTAGTGTTTGTCTGATGTTTATATCACATACAGAAATATAATTGCAATCATATTATGAGGACCAATAGGTTATATTGACAGTTAGAATGAGTTAATGCAGCAAGTCAATATTTGCAGTGTTGCCCCTTCTTCTTCAAGACCTCTGTAATTCGCCCTGGCATGCTCTCAATCAACTTTTGGACCAAATCCTGACTGATAGCAGTCCATTCTTGCATAATCAATGCTTGCATTTTGCCAGAATTTGTTGGTTTTTGTTTGTCCACCCGTCTCTTGATGATTGACCACAAGTTCTCAATGGGATTAAGATCTGGGGAGTTTCCAGGCCATGGACCCAAAATCTCTATGTTTTGTTCCATGAGCCATTTTGTTATCACCTTTGCTTTATGGCAAGGTGCTCCATCATGCTGGAAAAGGCATTGTTGGGCGCTAAACTGCTCTTGGACGGTTGGGAGAAGTTGCTCTTGGAGGACATTCTGGTACCATTCTTTATTCATGGCTGTGTTTTTAGGCAAGACTGTGAGTGAGCCGATTCCCTTGGCTGAGAAGCAACCCCACACATGAATGGTTTCAGGATGCTTTACAGTTGGCATGAGACAAGACTGGTGGTAGCGCTCACCTCTTCTTCTCCAAATAAGCTGTTTTCCAGATGTCCCAAACAATCGAAAAGGGGATTCATCAGAGAAAATGACTTTGCCCCAGTCCTCAGCAGTCCATTCCCTGTACCTTTTGCAGAATATCAGTCGGTCCCTGATGTTTTTTCTGGAGAGAAGTGGCTTCTTTGCTGCCCTCCTTGAAACCAGCCCTTGCTCAAAGAGTCTCCGCCTCACAGTGCGTGCAGAAGCACTGACACCAGCCTGCTGCCATTCCTGAGCAAGCTCGGCACTGCTGGTAGTCCGATCCCGCAGCTGAAACAGTTTTAAGATATGGTCCTGGTGCTTGCTGGTCTTTCTTGGGCGCCCTGGAGCCTTTTTGACAACAATGGAAGATTTCTCCTTGAAGTTCTTGATGATGCGATAGATTGTTGACTGAGGTGCAATCTTTGTAGCTGCGATACTATTCCCTGTTAGGCCATTTTTGTGCAGTGCAATGATGGCTGCACGTGTTTCTTTAGAGATAACCATGGTTAACTGAAGAGAAACAATGATACCAAGAACCAGCCTCCTTTTAAAGTGTCCAGTGATGTCATTCTTACTTAATCATGACTGATTGATCGCCAGCCCTGTCCTCATCAACACCCACACCTGTATTAATGGATCAATCACAAAAACGATGTTAGCTACTCCTTTTAAGGCAGGACTGCAATGATGTTGAAATGTGTTTTGGGGGTTAAAGTTCATTTTCTGGGCAAATATTGACTTTGCAAGTACAGTAATTGCTGTTAAGCTGATCACTCTTTGACATTCTGGAGTATATGCAAATTGTCATTACAAAAAATGAAGCAGTAAACTTTGGAAAAATTACTATTTGTCTCATTCTCAATACTTTTGGCCATGACTGTACAATTATATAGAGGAGATACCCAGGTTATACCAGCTGTACATATATAATTATATACAGGAGATCCCCAGGTTATACCAGCTGTACATATATAATTATATACAGGAGATACCCAGGTTATACCAGCTGTACATATATAATTATATACAGGAGATACCCAGGTTATACCAGCTGTACATATATAATTATATATAGGAGATACCCAGGTGATACCAGCTGTACATATATAATTATATACAGGAGATACCCAGGTTATACCAGCTTTACATATATAATTATATACAGGAGATGCCCAGGTTATACCAGCTGTACATATATAATTATATACAGGAGATACCCAGGTTATACCAGCTGTACATATATAATTATATATAGGAGATACCCAGGTAATACCAGCTGTACATATATAATTATATACAGGAGATGCCCAGGTTATACCAGCTGTACATATATAATTATATACAGGAGATGCCCAGGTTATACCAGCTGTACATATATAATTATATACAGGAGATGCCCAGGTTATACCAGCTGTACATATATAATTATATACAGGAGATGCCCAGGTTATACCAGCTGTACATATATAATTATATACAGGAGATGCCCAGGTTATACCAGCTGTACATATATAATTATATACAGTAGAGGCCCAGGTTATACCAGCTGTACATATATAATTATATACAGGAGATGCCCAGGTTATACCAGCTGTACATATATAATTATATACAGGAGATACCCAGGTTATACCAGCTGTGCATATATAATTATATACAGGAGATACCCAGGTTATACCAGCTGTGCATATATAATTATATACAGGAGATGCCCAGGTTATACCAGCTCTACATATATCAGTATATATAGACGATACCCAGGTTATACGAGCTGTGCATATATAATTATATACAGGAGATACCCAGGTTATACCAGCTGTGCATATATAATTATATACAGGAGATGTCCAGGTTATACCAGCTGTGCATATATAATTATATACAGGAGATACCCAGGTTATACCAGCTGTACATATATAATTATATACAGGAGATGCCCAAGTTATACCAGCTCTACATATATCAGTATATATAGACGATACCCAGGTTATACGAGCTGTGCATATATAATTATATACAGGAGATACCCAGGTTATACCAGCTGTGCATATATAATTATATACAGGAGATGCCCAGGTTATACCAGCTGTACATATATAATTATATACAGGAGATGCCCTCACCTCTGCTAAACAGGCCTACTTAACAACCCTCGCATCTTCCTTATCCTACAACCCCAAACAGTTATTCAACACTTTTAACTCCCTCCACTGCCCCCTCCGACCCTCCTCATCACTGCTGAGCACTTTGCCACGCACTTCAAAAATAAGATCGACCAAACAAGGCAAGTCTTTATTGTTCAACCACCACAACCCCTTTGTATACCAAACCAATGCCCTTCCCCTATAACCTCCCTCTCCAACATCACTGAAGGAGAGCTTACTCATCTCCTCTCCAAATCACTCCTCACCACTTGTGCACTCGACCGCATCCCATCCCACCTCCTCCCCAACCTCACTACCACACTTATCCCGGCCCTAACCCACCTCTTCAACCTATCACCAACCTCTGGTACCTTCCCTTCTGCTTTCAAACATGCCACAATCACGCTCATCCTCAAAAAGCCAGCCCTCGACCCGACCGCTATGTCCAGCTATCGCCCCATATCGCTGCTCCCATTGGCTTCCAAACTCCTTCAGCAACATGTTCACACTAAACTTTCCTCCCATCACTCATCTAACTCGCTCTTCGACAACCTGCAATCTGGTTTCCATCCTAATCATTCATCATTCCACTGAAACTGCCCTGACCAGAATTACTAACAACCTACTTACAGCCAAAGCTAACAGACAATTCACCATATTCCTCCTTCTAGACCTGTCCTCTGCCTTTGACACAGTTGACCATTGCCTCCTACTACAGATCCTCTCTTCCTTTGGCGTCAAGGACCTTGCCCTATCCTGGATCTCCTCATACATTTCCAACCGCACATTCAGCATCTCCCACTCGCACACTGCCTGCCTCCATTTATCTCCTAACTAATCTCCCAATATCTTCCCTCACGTAATCTCCGGTGCTCCCAAGACCTCCTTCTCTCCAGCACACTTATTCGTTCCTCACCCAATCGCCTCCAAGACTTCTCCCGAATATCCCCCGTCCTCTGGAATTCTGTGCCCCAGCACGTCCGATTATCCGCCACATTCGGATCCTTCAGACGGAACTTGAAAACCCATCTCTTCAAGAAAGCTTATAGCCTGCCATGACCCTGGTGCCTCCTCAACAACGCCGAAGCTACTGCAACCCCCCCAACCTACTGTCTCCTTCCCCATCCTGTAGACTGTAAGCCCGCAATGGCAGGGTCCTCCTCCCTCTGTACTCATCTATCATTGTTAGTTCGTTTACTGTAAGTGATATCTGTATTTTGTATGTAACCCCTCATTATGTACAGCACCATGGAATCAATGGCGCTATCTAAATAAATAATAATAATAATGTACAGCGAGTATAACCTGGGAATCTCCTGCATACAATATATGTACAGCTGATATAACCTGGGCATCTCCTCTATATGATTATATATGTACAGCTGATACAACCTGGGCATCTCCTCTATATAATTATATATCAGCTGTACATATATAATTATATAGAGGAGATACCCAGGTTATATCAGCTGTACATATATAATTATACAGAGGAGATGTCCAGGTTATACCAACGGTACATATATAATTATATAGAGGAGATGCCCAGGTTATATCAGCTGTACATATATAATTATATAGAGGAGATGCCCAGGTTATATGTACAGCTGATTATAACCTGGGCATTGTCTATATATAATGATATATATATACAGCTGGTATAACCTGTGGATCTTCTGTATATAATTGTATATGTACAGTTGGTATAACCTGGGCATCTCCTCTATGTAATTATATATCAGCTGTACATATATTATATGCAGGAGATGCTCAGGTTATACTGGCTCTTGTACAGTGGTGCTCACCATTATTGGCACTCCTTCATTTTTTTTCATACACTGTACAATATCTTCAGAAATAATTGGAAATGTACCAAAGTTATATCCTCAGGATTTTTTCATTAGTGGTCCAAAGTAATACAATAAAACATTGATTTTTCAACTTCCATGTTGCAATTTCAAAGAAGAAACAGAATAAACAGTATGTGCAGCAATAATGGCACCCCTAATTAATACTTGGTTGCCCCCCTAATTAATACTTGGTTGCACACCCTTTGGCATTGCTGACAGCCTCCAGACGTTTCTTGTAGCCATCTATAAGCTTCTTGCACTTCTCAGCTTGAGTTTTCTCCCATCTTCCTTTGCAGTTTGTTCGAGTTCTTGAATATTTGCAGGGTTCTTTTTCCCAATGGCAGATTTCAGCTCACCCCAAAGACTTTCAATGGGATTGAGGTGAGCACACATTGCTGGCCATTTAAAAAAAAAAAAAATTAGTTTTTTCTTTTTCAACCATTCCTGTGTACTATTGGATGTGTGCTTTGGGTCATTGTCTTGCTGGAGGACCAGTGATCTTCAACTCAAATACAGTTTTCTTACACTGAGTAGAACATTTTGCTCTAAAATCTCTTGATAATTCTCTGATTTCATGATTTCTGTGATACGGTCAAGCCCTCCAGTACGAGACGCAGCAAAGCAACCCCACAGCATTATGGATCCTCCACCATGCCTAACTGTTGGTAAGGTATTCTTTTCCTTATAAGTTTCATTGCGCCATCTGTAAACAAATTGTTGCTTTGCATTGCCAAAAGCTCTATTTTTGTTTCATCTGCCCACAGAACCTTTTCCCAGAAGGATTGTGGTTTGTCAAGATACTCTTTGGCAAAGATCAGTCGTTCCTTTTTTTGGAAGCGACGGATTCCAAATGGAATGACTCAGCCCTTAAAAGTCAATTTTGTGAGGGGCTAACGGAAAGGTTGAAAGATGCCTTGGCTGTATATGATACCCCTCAGTCCTTGAAGGCAGCCATGTCTTTGGCCATACGTCTGGATAGGCGCCTTCGGGATAGACGGGTGCAGCCTTCTTTGCCGGGGCCTTCTTGTCGGGGTTGTGTACCTTTGCCAAGGGAGCAGTCTGGGGGTGAACCAGTACTGGGGTAGGTGGAGGAACCTATGCAGTTAGGGGGTGTCTCTACATCATACATCTCCCCGGAGATTCACAAAAAAAGAGGCGTATGTTTTTTTTGTGGGTAAAAGGGACACTTTATTGGGACCTGTCCTTCAATTTCTAAACAAAAGGAGACTCATTTAACTCTCAGTAGTCTGGAGTTGGATAAACAAGGGGTGCATTTGTGGCCAAACTACAGTTCTCGCTTTGTCCTGACAGCAGAGGTGGTGCTAGAGAGCAAAACCGAAAAAAATTCTGTGTTTGTTGACAGTGGAGCCGGGGTCAGCATGGTTGATGCTGAGTTTGTGAAAACTCATGGTCTTGCTTGCTGTGCTTTAGCTGAACATATTCCCATCTTTGCCATTGACTTGGCGCCACTTGCACAGAAAGCATTTACTCAGATTGTACATAATGTGAAACTGAGGGTGGGGTCGGTTCATTGTGAAATCATCCGTTGCTATGTTCTGGACAATCTTCGCACACAGATTGTTTTAGGCATCCCCTGGTTTGTTAAACATAATCCGTTGGTGGATTGGCAAATCGGGGAGATTACTGAATGGGCAGATTACTGCCATGAGAACTGTCTGAATGTTTCAATTGCTGCTGTCTCTACGGAGATACTGCCTGCTTTTCTGTCTGGTTTTGAGGACGTTTTTTCTGAGAAGGGGTGTCAGGATTTGCCTCCTCATCGTGCTTATGACTGTCCAAGTAACCTGACCCCCGGAGCTAAACTACCAAAGTCCAGATGAAGGTTTTCATTGTGGAAAGTCTGGAGAAGGGACATATCAAACCCTCATCTTCGCCCGTGGCGGCAGGGTTCTTCTTTGTGAAGAAAAAAGATGGCGGTCTACGTCCCTGTTTAGATTTCCGGAAATTAAATCAAATTACCATCCGTGATCCATACCCTCTTCCTCTGATTCCTCATTTGTTCAGCCAGGTTGTGGGAGCTAAGGTGTTCTCCAAGTTGGATTTAAGGGGAGCCTACAATCTGGTTAGACTCAGAGAAGGGGACGAATGGAAGACAGCGTTCAATACCCCGGAAGGACATTTCGAGAGTCTGGTTATGCCTTTTGGTTTGACCAATGCACCTGCGGTATTCCAGCATTTCATAAATGATATTTTTCATCATTTGGTGGAGAGGTTTGTGGTGGTCTATCTGGACGATATTTTGGTTTATTCACCTGATATTGAGACCCATCGGGGGCATGTTAAGTAGGTTCTCCAGATATTAAGGGATAACAAATTTTATGCCAAACTAGAAAAATATGTTTTTGCTGTTCAGGAGGTGCAGTTTTTGGGGTACTTGTAGTCATCTTCAGGTTTTCAGATGGATCCGGAGAAGATCCTTGCAGTCCTTGACTGAGAATGTCCTGAGAACCTGAAGGCCCTACAACATTTTCTGGGCTTTACTAATTTTTACAGGAAATTCATCCAAAATTACTCTGTGGTAGTGAAACCCCTTACTGACATGACTAAGAAGGGGTCTGATTTTTCCAACTGGTCAGAGGCTTCCCTCCAGGCTTTTTCTTCCTTAAAGAATCATTTTGCCTTTGCACCTATACTCAGTCAACCCGATGTTTCCCAACCCTTTATTGAGGATGTCGATGCTTCGGATGTTGGGGTTGGGCCTGTGTTGTCTCAGGTTTCGTCCCCTGGTAAATAATGTCCATACGCCTTCTTTTCTAAAGTATTGTCTTCGGCTGAGAGAAATTATGACGTGGGTAATAGGGGACTTTTGGCGATCAAATTGGCTTTCGAGGAATGGCGACACTGGTTGGAGGGGGCTGTCCATCCTATTACTGTTATTACTGACCATAAGAACCTGTCATATCTCCAGTCTGCTAAATGTCTCAACCCTAGGCAAGCCAGATGGTCCCTGTTTTTCACTAGGTTCAATTTTGTTGTCACTTTTCGTCCAGGGGTCAAAAATCGTCAAGGCTGATGCTTTGTCCCGGAGCTTTTCTGGTGGTGGTTACCATGAGAACCCTGCCCCGATATTATAGAAAGGGGTAATTATTTCAGCTCTTTTTCCTGAACTTGAGGGTGAGGTGTTGGAGGCTAAGGGGGACGCCCCTGCCTCCTGCCCTTCAGGAAAGTTATTTGTACCACCTGATCTGCGCCGTAAAGTAATCAAGGAACATCATAACTTTGTGCTTGCTGAGCATCCATGTGGTAAGGCAACCGCGGACCTCCTCTCTCGCTGTTTTTGGTGGCCGGGGTTGCATCGGGATGTAATTGAACACGTAGCTGCTTGTAGTATTTGCACACGTTCTAAGGTTTCGCATACCCGTCAGTCTGGTACTCTTCTTCCGCTGCCTATCCCTAGCAGGCTATGGACACACTTGTCCATGGATTTTATTACTGACCTACCGGTTTCTGCAGGCAAAATGGTGGTTTTGGTAGTAGTAGATAGGTTCAGAAAATGGTTCACTTCGTCTCATTACCGGCACTTCCCAATGCCAAGACACTTGCTCAGGTGTTTATAAATGAGATTGTGAAGCTTCACGGGGTTCCCTCCGATGTGGTGTCAGATCGGGGGACCCAGTTTGTTTCCAAGTTCTGGAAGGCATTCTGTTCTCGACTGGGGGTGCTGCTGTCCTTTTCCTCTGCCTTCCACCCTCAGTCGAATGGTCAGACCGAGCGGGTCAATTAGAACTTGGAGACATACCTCAGGTGTTTCGTCTCTGAAAATCAGGAAGATTTGGCATCCTACTTACCGCTGGCAGAATTTGCCATCAATAATCATCGTCAAGAATCCACTGGCAGGTCACCATTTTTCGGTGCATACAGTTATCACCCACAGTTTGGTACCTTTAGTGGAGGAGGAGCTTTGGGAGTTCCTGAGGAGGAACGGTTTGCTTTGTCGCTCTCCTCGGTATGGCGGGGTGTTCTGTGTAATTTGAAGACCATGGGTGACAGGTATAAACGTATGGCTGACAGAAAACGCTTGCCAGGTCCGGACCTTAATGTGAATGACTTTGTGTGGTTGTCTGCCAAGAATATAAGATTGAAAGTTCTTTCTTGGAAGCTGGGACCTAGGTTTATTGGTCTCTACAAAATTACCATCGTCATTAACTCAACAGCGTTTCGTCTTGAACTTCCTCGGGCCCTGAAGGTTTACAATGTGTTCCACAGGTCCTTACTCAAAAGGTACGCAGAACCTCTTGAGCCCTCACCTCTACCACCGCCCCCAGTAATGGCTGATGGTAATTTGGAGTTAGAGATTTCGAGGATAGTAGATTCTCTTCTCCAATGTCGTTCTCAGCAATACTTGGTGCACTGGAAAGGCTATGGTCCAGAGGAGAGGATGTGGGTTTCAGCGTCAGAGGTGAACGCTCCCAGGTTAGTTTGCTCTTTTCACACCTCTTTTCCTGAGAAACCCGGTCCTGAGTGTCTGGAGGCCACTTGTAGAGGGGGGAGGGGTTACTGTCACAGGTGTGTCAGAGGTGACAGACAGTCACCCTGCAGTGGTTTGCAGGAGGTCTCCACGTTTGGCAATGCAAACAACTGCCTAGATAGGAGACTGTGTTTAGGACCCAGCGACTACCTCCCTTTAGTCTGGGTGTATATATACCTGGTGTGTCTAGGTGGGCGTCGCCGGGTATACTCATTTCTACTTGGAACTTGGCTGAAGCAGCATCACGTCCTCTCTGGAGTCTTGAGGCCGTGTGCCCTGCTGGAGTACTTCAAAAGCTGAGTTGTTGTTCCCCAGTGTTGTCTTCTCCTTTTTGTCTTTAGAGTGCTAGCGGAGGTTGACTAGTGCTCATCTCCTTCCACCCCCAGCTATAGCCTTACGCCAGGGATAGTAGGGCGAGGCACATGATCGGCGACAGCTGCGGAGGCTGCATAGACGTTAGGGGGAGAAAGGGTGACGCTAGTCCAGATTAGGAGGTCGCCTCTTCCCCCTTTCCCTTTCCCCTCTGTGTTGCACTCACACCTGGCGTGACTCTCTGTGTTGCACTCACACCTGGCGTGACAATAACATTGTGCCCTGTTGAAAGTGGGATACCAAGGTCTTTGGAGATGGCCTTATAGCCTTTGGAAGTCTTGTGTTTGCTAATAATAGTAGTTCTGATGTTCTCAGACAGCTCCTTTGTCTTCACCATTGTGACAAAGGAACAGGGCCTACCATGTTGCTTTTTAAAACACAGAAGTCATCATTCATTGGCTAATTCATGTCACATGGGCACCGACAATTAATCACAGGAGAATCTCTTTTGTGATTTACCACAGATGAGTCAAAATGTGTTTCCATACTAAATTAAGGTAACGGCACCAATACCAGTGACACAGCAGCTTTAGGGTTTTATATTTTTCCCTCCCGTTATTTTTGGTTTTAAATTATTGTTTATCATTTGCTCTTTTTGTATTTAACACGAGTCTCTATACAGAAAACTGTCACTTGATTCATTTTTTTTTAGAAGATATTTCACATTTTGCACTTAAACTTCATGGGTGCCAATAACAATGAGCAGGACTGTACATATGTAATTATATACAGCAGATGCCCAGTTTATGACGCGCCCCCTGGGACGTGTGTGTGGGGGAATACCCGGAGCCGGGTCTCTGTGTAATGCTGGGGGTTGTAGTCTCCGTGGCGGCGACCCGGTCACGTGGCTCAGGGTGGTCAAACCAGTGGCGGATCTGTTTGTTTGGTTTTGTTATTATAAATGTCCGACTACGCCACCCGTGGATTGCGGTCACTGTGAACCGCCGCTGCGGGCAGCCCGCTGAGGCTGATGTTGTGTGCGCAGCAGAGAGTAGTATAACTCCCCACGGGAGGAGTATAGCCTCAGGGCAGCGTGTGTAGATGGTGAGGGTTGTGATGCACGGGCGCAGCAGAAATGACTCAGAGTCCGTGCAGTGCAGTTCAGGGTCTTTACTGTTGGTAATGAAGAAGACCCTGCCAGGAGTACTGGCTAACATTAGAGGCCTGGTCAGTCTGTGAGCGAACAAGAGTTCCCCTGGCCAGGTGGAGGTGTAGGCCTTCCCATCTGACTGCACTCTTCCTGGCTACCTTGCTGTAGTCGTGTAGTAGCCCACGTCCCTGAGTGTACCGTGTGGTGCTCACCCGTATGGCTGGTGACTTGGGGCCTTTGGTACCTTCCACTCCTCGATGGCGGTGCCGGTCCCTTGCGTGTGACTGAGCCTCCGGGCTTTCTATGGCCAGAGGACCTGAAATCCCCTGCCGTGTGGTTTCTGCTGCTGGATGTATAATCCCCACAGCCTCGGACTCCGGTGTCCGGTTCTCTGCGTCTTCTGCCAGGACGAGCTCTGCTTAGCTCCAGTCCCTGGCCTTCAGCTCCTGCTCCTACAGAGCTCCTTGCTGCTGCTCTGTCCCTTCCTCTGGAACTAACTTGTCTCAGACTCTCTAACCCCGCCCCAGACCCAGTTTATAAAGGGCAGGTTCCTCCCCTCCCTGGACTGGGGCAGGAGGTGTTGCATGTTACAGTGCTCCTGACCAGGAAAACCCATGCTCGCTCCCAGACATGGTATTTCTACCACTGTGGCAACCAGACCCCTGGGGTGCCACATTTATATCAGCTGTACATATATAATTATACACAGAAGATATCCAGGTTATATCAGCATGGTCTATAGATCATAAAGCTAGAAAACGGTAGTATTCAAGTGATTGTGCAGGAGGAGGAGATGAGCTGTGACATCACCAATTGTGAATGGCGGACTCTGTGTCATGTATGTACAGGTGATACCGTGTATAATAACCCTGCCTGTAATGAGAACTGTTCCCTACAGAACAGGACCTGTCAGTCTAATAGAAGGAGAAGTGGCCAAAACGAAAACTGCAAAGAGAGACCGAAATATGAAAAAGTCACCAAAACCTGTAGAACCTAAAGTATTTTTAATGAAGACACTTTAGATACATTGTGATGTTTTCTCTTGAAGAGATTTCTATAAACCACTAGATGGCGAAAAAGTACAAATCACAAGAAAAGTCAGAAAGGGTAATGAGCTGACACTCGGGGTACAGGGTAATGACACTGACACTCGGGGTACAGGATAATGACGCTGACACTCGGGGTACAGGATAATGACACTGACACTCGGGGTACAGGATAATGACACTGACACTCGGGGTACAGGATAATGACGCTGACACTCGGGGTACAGGATAATGACACTGACACTCGGGGTACAGGATAATGACACTGACACTCGGGGTACAGGATAATGACGCTGACACTCGGGGTACAGGATAATGACACTGACACTCGGGGTACAGGATAATGACACTGACACTCGGGGTACAGAGTAATGACGCTGACACTCGGGGTACAGGGTAATGACGCTGACACTCGGGGTACAGGGTAATGACACTGACACTCGGGGTACAGGAAAATGACGCTGACACTCGGGGTGCAGGATAATGACGCTGACACTCGGGGTACAGGAAAATGACGCTGACACTCGGGGTACAGGAAAATGACGCTGACACTCGGGGTACAGGATAATGACACTCGGGGTACAGGATAATGACGCTGACACTCGGGGTACAGGAAAATGACGCTGACACTCGGGGTACAGGAAAATGACGCTGACACTCGGGGTACAGGATAATGACGCTGACACTCGGGGTACAGGGTAATGACGCTGACACTCGGGGTACAGGGTAATGACGCTGACACTTGGGGTACAGGATAATGACGCTGACACTCGGGGTACAGGGTAATGACGCTGACACTTGGGGTACAGTGTAATGACGCTGACGCTCGGGGCACAGAATAATGACGCTGACGCTCGGGGTACAGGTTTATGACACTTGGGGTACAGGATAATGACGCTGACACTCGGGGTGCAGGATAATGACACTCAGGGCACAAAATAATGACACTGACGCTCGGGGTACAGGATAATGACACTCGGGGCACAGAATAATGACACTGACACTCGGGGTACAGGATAATGACGCTGACACTCAGGGTATAGGATAATGACACTCGGGGTACAGGATAATTACGCTGACACTCAGGGTACAGGATAATGACACTCGGGGTACAGGATAATGACGCTGACACTCGGGGTACAGGATAATTACGCTGACACTCGGGGTACAGGATAATGACACTGACACTCGGGGAACAGGATAATGTCGTTGACACTCAGTGTACAGAATAATGATGCTGACACTCAGGTTACAGGATAATGACGCTGACACTCAGGGTACAGGATAATGACGCTGACACTTGGGGTACAGGGTAATGACGCTGACACTCGGGGTACAGGATAATGACGCTGACACTCAGTGTACAGAATAATGACACTGACACTCGGGGTACAGTGTAAGGGCGCTGACACTTGGGGTACAGGGTAATGACGCTGACACTCGGGGTACAGGATGATGACACTGACAGTCGGGGTACAGGATAATGACACTGACACTCGGGGTACAGAAAAATGATACTGACTCTCGGGGCACAGAGTAATGATGCTTACACTCAGGGTACAAGATAATGACACTGACACTCAGGGCACAGGATAATGACACTGACACTCGGGGTACAGGATAATGACAATGACACTCGGGGTACAGGATAATGACGCTGACACTCGGGGTACAGGATAATGACGCTGACACTCGGGGTACAGGATAATGACACTGACACTCAGGGCACAGGATAATGACACTGACACTCGGGGTACGGGATAATGACAATGACACTCGGGTAGGGGATAATGACGCTGACACTTGGGGTACAGGGTAACGACGCTGACACTCGGGGTACAGGATAATGACACTGACACTCTGGGTACGGGATAATGACAATGACACTCGGGTAGGGGATAATGACGCTGACACTTGGGGTACAGGGTAACGACGCTGACACTCGGGGTACAGGATAACGACGCTGACACTCGGGGTACAGGATAATGACACTGACACTCTGGGTACGGGATAATGACAATGACACTCGGGTAGGGGATAATGACGCTGACACTTGGGGTACAGGAAAATGATGCTGACACTCGGGGTGCAGGAAAATGACGCTGACACTCGGGGTACAGGAAAATTACGCTGACACTCGGGGTACAGGAAAATGACGCTGACACTCAGTGTACAGAATAATGATGCTGACACTCAGGTTACAGGATAATGACGCTGACACTCAGGGTACAGGATAATGACGCTGACACTTGGGGTACAGGGTAATGACGCTGACACTCGGGGTACAGGATAATGACGCTGACACTCAGTGTACAGAATAATGACACTGACACTCGGGGTACAGTGTAAGGGCGCTGACACTTCGGGTACAGGGTAATGACGCTGACACTCGGGGTACAGGATGATGACACTGACAGTCGGGGTACAGGATAATGACACTGACACTCGGGGTACAGGAAAATGATACTGACTCTCGGGGCACAGAGTAATGATGCTTACACTCAGGGTACAAGATAATGACACTGACACTCAGGGCACAGGATAATGACACTGACACTCGGGGTACAGGATAATGACAATGACACTCGGGGTACAGGATAATGACGCTGACACTCGGGGTACAGGATAATGACGCTGACACTCGGGGTACAGGATAATGACACTGACACTCAGGGCACAGGATAATGACGCTGACACTTGGGGTACAGGGTAACGACGCTGACACTCGGGGTACAGGATAATGACACTGACACTCTGGGTACGGGATAATGACAATGACACTCGGGTAGGGGATAATGACGCTGACACTTGGGGTACAGGGTAACGACGCTGACACTCGGGGTACAGGATAATGACGCTGACACTCGGGGTACAGGATAATGACACTGACACTCTGGGTACGGGATAATGACAATGACACTCGGGTAGGGGATAATGACGCTGACACTTGGGGTACAGGAAAATGACGCTGACACTCGGGGTGCAGGATAATGACGCTGACACTCGGGGTACAGGAAAATTACGCTGACACTCGGGGTACAGGAAAATGACGCTGAAACTCGGGGTACAGGATAATGACACTGACACTCGGGGTACAGGATAATGACACTGACACTCGGGGTACAGGATAATGACACTCGGGGTACAGGATAATGACGCTGACACTCGGGGTACAGGAAAATGACGCTGACAGTCGGGGTACAGGAAAATGACGCTGACACTTGGGGTACAGGATAATGACGCTGACACTCGGGGTACAGGATAATGACGCTGACACTCGGGGTACAGGGTAATGACGCTGACACTCGGGGTACAGGGTAATGACGCTGACACTCGGGGTACAGTGCAATGACGCTGACGCTCGGGGCACAGAATAATGACACTGACGCTCGGGGTACAGGTTTATGACACTCGGGGCACAGAATAATGACACTGACGCTCGGGGTACAGGATAATGACACTCAGGGCACAGAATAATGACACTGACACTCGGGGTACAGGATAATGATTCTGACACTCAGGGTATAGGATAATGACACTCGGGGTACAGGATAATTACGCTGACACTCGGGGTACAGGATAATTACGCTGACACTCGGGGTACAGGATAATGACACTGACACTCGGGGAACAGGATAATGTCGTTGACACTTGGGGTACAAGATAATGACGCTGACACTCAGGGTACAGGATAATGATGCTGACACTCAGGGTACAGGATAATGACGCTGATACTTGGGGTACAGGGTAATGACGCTGACACTCGGGGTACAGGATAATGACGCTGACACTCAGTGTACAGAATAATGACACTGACACTCGGGGTACAGTGTAAGGGCGCTGACACTTGGGGTACAGGGTAATGACGCTGACACTCGGGGTACAGGATGATGACACTGACAGTCGGGGTACAGGATAATGACACTGACACTCGGGGTACAGGAAAATGATACTGACTCTCGGGGCACAGAGTAATGACGCTTACACTCAGGGTACAAGATAATGACACTGACACTCAGGGCACAGGATAATGACACTGACACTCGGGGTACAGGATAATGACAATGACACTCGGGGTACAGGATAATGACGCTGACACTCGGGGCACAGGATAATGACACTGACACTCAGGGCACAGGATAGTGACACTGACACTCGGGGTACGGGATAATGACAATGACACTCGGGTAGGGGATAATGACGCTGACACTTGGGGTACAGGGTAACGACGCTGACACTCGGGGTACAGGATTACGACGCTGACACTCAGGGTACAGGATAATGACAATGACACTCGGGTAGGGGATAATGACGCTGACACTCGGGGTGCAGGATAATGACGCTGACACTCGGGGTACAGGAAAATTACGCTGACACTCGGGGTACAGGAAAATGACGCTGACACTCGGGGTACAGGAAAATGACGCTGACACTCGGGGTACAGGATAATGACGCTGACACTCGGGGTACGGGATAATGACAATGACACTCGGGGTACAGGATAATGACACTGACACTCGGGTAGGGGATAATGACACTCGGGGTGCAGGATAATGACAATGACACTCGGGGTACAGGATAATGACACTGACACTCGGGGTACAGGATAATGACACTCGGGGTACAGGATAATGACGCTGACACTCGGGGTACGGGATAATGACAATGACACTCGGGTAGGGGATAATGACGCTGACACTTGGGGTACAGGGTAACGACGCTGACACTCGGGGTACAGGATAGCGACGCTGACACTCGGGGTACAGGATAATGACACTGACACTCGGGGTACAGGATAATGGCACATTGGTTCTTTACTTGGGGGTAACCTTTGTGCACCCGCTTTCTGAGGGGCGATGGTTATGTCAGATCCTGGTCACAGTTGGATCCTTCTCTTGTTTGACAGATTATTACACAATGTCGCCCTTCCTCCATCTTGGATCATGTGATTTATCGTATGTGTTTGTGCCCCCACCCTGTGGCCCCCGCAGTATTTACCGCCGCGCTCATTTGCTCCACACAGGAAGCTTTTAGTGTCAGTCTGTTTGCCCGGTGACTCTGTTCGCGGCAGATTTCACATCCTCTGGAGATTCGCTGCACAGACGATTACACGTGTCACTAGACCGAACGCCACGATAGAAGCCGCGACTCACAGACAGGAACCTAAACACAAAGTGTCCGGCTGCCAAGATACACACAGCGTTCCCAGAGCCGGCAGGAATATAGCGGGCACCACAAATATTCACAATAAAGTGCGACCTGGTGGAAAGATGGCGGAATTCCCCCGAGACCCATGAATCCTGGCGCCAGGGAAGAGTCATAATGCGTCCTGTCCAGAATTAGACCTACGAACCATGGAAGGAAATGGCCGGAACGGCGGATATCCCCAAGTAATAGCACACGTGTAATACAGCCGTCCCCTGTACAATATCACACGTGTAATACAGACGTCCCCTGTACAATATCACACGTGTAATACAGACGTCCCCTGTACAATATCACACGTGTAATACAGATGTCCCCTGTACAATATCACACGTGTAATACAGACGTCCCCTGTACAATATCACACGTGTAATACAGCTGTCCCCTGTACAATATCACACGTTTAATACAGCCGTCCTATATAATATCACACGTGTAATACAGCCGTCCTGTATAATATCACAAGCGTAATACAGACGTCCTGTATGATATCACACGTGTAATACAGCCGTCCCCTGTACAATATCACACGTGTAATACAGCCGTCCCTTGTACAATATCACACGTGTAATACAGATGTCCCCTGTACAATATCACACATGTAATACAGACGTCCCCTGTACAATATCACACGTGTAATACAGATGTCCCCTGTACAATATCACACGTTTAATACAGCCGTCCTATATAATATCACACGTGTAATACAGCCGTCCTGTATAATATCACAAGCGTAATACAGACGTCCTGTATGATATCACACGTGTAATACAGCCGTCCCCTGTACAATATCACACGTGTAATACAGCCGTCCCTTGTACAATATCACACGTGTAATACAGATGTCCCCTGTACAATATCACACGTGTAATACAGCCGTCCTGTATAATATCACACGTGTAATACAGCCGTCCCCTGTACAATATCACACGTGTAATACAGACGTCCCCTGTATAATATCACACGTGTAAAAAAGACGTCCCCTGTACAATATCACACGTGTAATACAGACGTCCCCTGTACAATATCACACGTGTAATACAGCCGTCCCCTGTACAATATCACACGTGTAATACAGACGTCCCCTGTACAATATCACACGTGTAATACAGCCGTCCCCTGTACAATATCACACGTGTAATACAGACGTCCCCTGTACAATATCACACGTGTAATACAGATGTCCCCTGTACAATATCACACGTTTAATACAGCCGTCCTATATAATATCACACGTGTAATACAGCCGTCCTGTATAATATCACAAGCGTAATACAGACGTCCTGTATGATATCACACGTGTAATACAGCCGTCCCCTGTACAATATCACACGTGTAATACAGCCGTCCCCTGTACAATATCACACGTGTAATACAGACGTCCCCTGTACAATATCACACGTGTAATACAGCCGTCCCCTGTACAATATCACACGTGTAATACAGACGTCCCCTGTACAATATCACACGTGTAATACAGACGTCCCCTGTACAATATCACACGTTTAATACAGCCGTCCTATATAATATCACACGTGTAATACAGCCGTCCTGTATAATATCACAAGCGTAATACAGACGTCCTGTATGATATCACACGTGTAATACAGCCGTCCCCTGTACAATATCACACGTGTAATACAGCCGTCCCTTGTACAATATCACACGTGTAATACAGATGTCCCCTGTACAATATCACACGTGTAATACAGACGTCCCCTGTACAATATCACACGTGTAATACAGATGTCCCCTGTACAATATTACACGTTTAATACAGCCGTC
Source organism: Phyllobates terribilis (assembly GCF_046119375.1). NCBI lineage: Eukaryota > Metazoa > Chordata > Amphibia > Anura > Dendrobatidae > Phyllobates > Phyllobates terribilis. The sequence continues at coordinate 434,834,583 of NW_027362767.1, read as the reverse complement.
CTATATAATATCACACGTGTAATACAGCCGTCCTGTATAATATCACAAGCGTAATACAGACGTCCTGTATGATATCACACGTGTAATACAGCCGTCCCCTGTACAATATCACACGTGTAATACAGCCGTCCCTTGTACAATATTACACGTGTAATACAGATGTCCCCTGTACAATATCACACGTGTAATACAGCCGTCCTGTATAATATCACACGTGTAATACAGCCGTCCCCTGTACAATATCACACGTGTAATACAGACGTCCTCTGTATAATATCACACGTGTAAAAAAGACGTCCCCTGTACAATATCACACGTGTAATACAGACCTCCCCTGTACAATATCACACGTGTAATATAGACGTTCTATATAATATTGACGCGCCCCCTGGGCCATGGGGTACCCGGTGCCGGGCCTGTAGATGCTGGGGGATTGCAGTCACAGTGGCGGTGACCCGGTCCGTGACCCAGGGTGGTCAATCCAAGGGTAGTAAATGTATATAGGTTATATAATGTCCGACTACGCCACCTGTGGCGTGCAGCTAATGAGGCCGCCGCTGCGGAACAGTCTTCTGAAGCTGATGGTTTGGCAGCGCGGGTGGTATAACTCCCCACAGGAAGAGTGTAGCTTCAGGGCAGTGTGGGTGGATGATGGTGGTTGTAGTGCAGGGAGTCAGTAATGAACACAGAGTCCGTGTGATGCAGTCCCAAGACCTTTACTCACAGTTGTTGCAGTTCTGGTTACAGGGAACCATGTAACGGCCCTCGTCGTTCTGTGTTCACTCAGTGAGGTGTTCAGCAGACCCCCAGGTAACTCCAGAGTATTTAGCAGGATCCCCTTCTGTGTGTCCTTTCTCTGGCCTTCTCTCTGCACCTCACACCCAGTGACACTTCTATCCGGTACCCTCGGGCCTTGGCGGGCGACGTGTGTTCCATCCCCTGGGTCCTATATGGCTACCTTCTTAGTGGGACCGGTATGGACTCTCGGCCTATGGTACTTAAAGTGCTGCAGCCTCCGGTTTCTAGTTGAGTCTTGCTGTATCTCCGCTAGTTGAGGGTCCGGTTCCCCTTATCTGGCCTGACCCCTCTACCTCCTGGTAGCAGCGGGCGTACGAGTGGCCTTCTGCACGGCCCGTACCCTTAGGGTCCCTTCGGTTCCTGGAGCCTTCCTGCTCCCTCTCCTCTATTCTCTCCTTCTCTCAGACTTGGGCCTCACTGTCCAGGCCCGCCTCTGGAGCAGAGCTCATGCAGAGCCTCTGCTCCTTCACTTCTCCTCCTCTGACTGGACTGACTGAACTCTCTCCAACCTAAGATGGTGTCCCTATTTTCTACTGCTCTTACTCAAGTGCTCCCAGGATCTACTTCCTCCACCCCATCCACTACACGGTTCCCCCTCTCTAGGTGGTTCCCCCCACTCCAGCCAGGGATCAGGGACTGTGCTGTCCTGTAGCAGCAATCTCGCCCTGTCCCCCAGAAATGTGGTGTAGTGAATGCTGGTGTTAGGATCCTGAGCCATACTCCTTCCTTACCTGAGAGTGAGGTACCACACCTCTGGATGAGATGCAATACCTCTGTGGCGACCGAACCCTCAGGGGCGCCACACACACCCCTGGTAAAACACAGCACGTCCGCGGGATGGAACAGAGTAAAAACAATTTTAAAGACATGCAAAACTTTTAGGATGCATCCGCATATAAGAGCATAAACTACATTGCTTCCCTTTATGGGAGGTACACTTCTTTTAACGTTACTGGTTATGTTTTTTTTATCAAAACATTATGAGACCCTTTTAAAGAACATTTCTCTTTACACTTATAAAAACATTATAAAACTTTTTCACATATACAAACACTTCTTTTGCATATAATACATTTTCTCATTTAAACATTCTATCAGGTCACAGCATAATCTGCAACCAGGTGTCCATTTTTCCTTGACAAGGTGCAATTTGAGGGACCCGTTCAAAACCCTCCACGGAGGCCCTAGGGTGGCTGCAGGGCACAGACGATCCAAGTATTGGACCACGTCTTCGGCCACCTCCAACGAGTTTTTGTTCAGTGGTCTCGGTTATAAAAAATATAAAACCAATAGGGGGCACCTCGAGAGGTGCAACTATTTACTGTAAGTGGCTGTTCCCAGTCCTCAGCCGGTCAGTCTTTGGACCCGTTCCGGGTAACTAAGTAGACGGGTTAAATGTTCACGCAAACTTTAACTTGCAGTGTCCATTCTGCACGGGTACGGGTGACTACTTGCAGTCTTTAATAGGAGTGCTCCCTCTGGGGAGGCTCTTGTTCACAACAAGCTGACCCAGCCGGGTCTTCAGCTTCGCAGAGGTAGAAGTCGCTCTCTTCCTCCACCTTGTGGACATTGAGGGCGTACCAGCCCCTTACTCCTCGGTGACGGGTGTAAGTCACTGTGTCCCCGGGGTAGAGGTTCCGATCAGGGTGACCCGCTTTTAGGTGAGACTCCACGTCCCTCCTGTTAACAAACAAGTCATCGTCTGTGTGCGGGTCCCGAATGAAACCCCATCCGGCCTCTAAGTTGAATTTTACTACGGTCCCTTCTTCCCTAGGACCGTAGGTGGCTTTGTTGGCCCTGCGGGGCGTGCAGGGCAGGCGCGCCCGGGACTTGTGGGCCTTGCGGCGGGGTCAGGAGCAGGCCGCCGCTGGTGGCGCCCGGGGCTGGAGGGCTTGGCTGTGGGCCTAGGAGCGGGCCGCCGCTGGTGGCGCCCGGGGCTGGAGGGCTTGGCTGGGGGCCTTGCGGCAGGGTCAGGAGTGGGCTGGTGTTGGTAGCGCCTGGGTCAGCGGCTCCACCAGGGGGCCCAGGAGCAGGTCGACGCTGGCAGTGCCCGGGACTGGAGGGCTTGGCTGTGGGCCTAGGAGCGGGGTCAGGAGCGGGCTGGTGTCGGTAGCGCCTGGGGTCAGCGGCTCCACCAGGGGGCCCAGGAACAGGTCGACGCTGGCAGCTTCCGGGACAGGGAAACTCCTCCTACCTGCTCCCGCAGCCGTTCCTGCGTCATGTGTCGCCTCCTGGCGCTGGTCGGGATCTGCCAAGGCTGGGGCACCGCCGATGCTTGGTAGCGTCGTCGGCTGCCGGTTCGCCATCCGCTCTTCCATCTCCCGTCTCCACCCGGTGATGGCGTCTCGCTGGGCCCTCTCCATCCTCCGGCCCAGGTCTTCCATCCCAGAGCGGAGGAACTCCGAGTCTTCCTGGGGCAGCTTAGCCACTAGCTCCTCCAGGGTGTAGGGTGCTGCAGCCTGCAGCAGGCTGCTGATGGGGGCTCTGGTGCTGCCGTCCTCCATCTTCCCTACCGGGTGCGGTCTGTCTAGACTGATCCAGACCACGTCCTGTCTCCCCGTTTTCTTCTCTCCTCTCCCCTTTTGGGGGCGGTCCCGGGGCAGTTTGTTGCGGTCCCATGGCAATCTGCTGTCGGTTACTTTCAGGGTCAGCCCCCCCACCTTGATGGACGCACTTGCATACATGACCACTGCTGTTTGGGGCGGGCTCCGCTTCTGGTGCCATTCTGGGACCTGGCCCACGATGGGAGATAGTTTCTTGTCGTCTTTTAGCACGCCCATAATGGTGCCCGTTCTTCTGGGGCGGGCGCCACATTTAGTAGAAAACACAGTCTTTAGGCGCGCGATACCCGGTGATAGCGGGTGGGCTCATATCCTGCCGACTACGCCAAAGTTGACGCGCCCCCTGGGCCGTGGGGTACCCGGTGCCGGGCCTGTAGATGCTGGGGGATTGTAGTCACTGTGGCGGTGACCCGGTCCGTGACCCAGGGCGGTCAATCCAAGGGTAGTAAATGTATATAGGTTATATAATGTCCGACTACGCCACCTGTGGAGTGCGGCTAATGAGGCCGCCGCTGCGGAACAGTCCTCTGAAGCTGATGGTTTGGCAGCGCGGGTGGTATAACTCCCCACAGGAAGAGTGTAGCTTCAGGGCAGTGTGTGTGGATGATGGTGGTTGTAGTGCAGGGAGTCAGTAATGAACACAGAGTCCGTGTGATGCAGTCCCAAGATCTTTACTCACAGTTGTTGCAGTTCTTGTTACAGGGACCCATGTAACGGCCCTCGTCGTTCTGTGTTCACTCAGTGAGGGGTTCAGCAGACCCCCAGGTAACTCCGGAGTATTTAGCAGGATCCCCTTCTGTGTGTCCTTTCTCTGGCCTTCTCTCTGCACCTCACACCCAGTGACACTTCTATCCGGTACTCTCGGGCCTTGGCGGGCGACGTGTGTTCCGTCCCCTGGGTCCTATATGGCTACCTTCTTAGTGGGACTGGTATGGACTCTCGGCCTACGGTACTTAAAGTGCTGCAGCCTCCGGTTTCTAGTTGAGCCTTGCTGTTTCTCCGCTAGTTGAGGGACCGGTTCCCCTTATCTGGCCTGACCCCTCTACCTCCTGGTAGCAGCGGGCGTACGGGTGGTCTTCTGCACGGCCCGTACCCCTAGGTAAAATGAATTAAATAGGTGAGAGACGGGGGCTGCAAGTAATGGAGTGAGGGGGGGGCGAGGGACTGCAAATTATGGAGTGAGGAGGAGCTGCAAATCATGGAGTGAGGGGGGCTGTAAGTGATGAGTGAGGGGGGGCTGTAAATGATGGAGTGAGGGGGGCTGTAAATGATGGAGTGAGGGGGGGCTGTAAATGATGGAGTGAGGGGGGACTGTAAATTATGGAGTGAGGGGGGGCTGTAAGTGATGGAGTGAGGGGGGCTGTAAGTGATGGAGTGAGAGGGGACTGTAAATTATGGAGTGAGGGGGGGCTGTAAGTGATGGAGTGAGGGGGGGCTGTAAGTGATGGAGTGAGAGGGGGCTGTAAATTATGGAGTGAGGGGGGGCTGTAAGTGATGGAGTGAGGGGGGGCTGTAAGTGATGGAATGAGGGGGGGCTGTAAGTGATGGAGTGAGGGGGGGCTGTAAATTATGGAGTGAGGGGGGGCTGTAAGTGTGGCACCCCAGGGGTCTGGTTTCCACAGTAATAGCAATATTACGTCTGAGAGCAGGTGGGAGGTCTCCTGGTCAGGAATCCTAAGCATGCCACACCTCCTGCCCAGTCCTGGGAGGGGAAGAACTTCCCCTATATAAACTGGGGCTGAGGCAGGGTTAGGAGAGAGAAAGAGAAGAAGAGGAGTCCCAGACAGAGACACAGTCTGGAGTGAGGCAGCTATAGGGAAAGAGAGATCAGGAGCTCTGTGGGAGCCGTGCTAAAAGAGGTCAGGGGCTGGAAGCTGTAGAGTTCGCCCTGATTGAAGAGTTCTCACCGGACCCGGAGTCCGAGGCTGTGGGGACTAATCCTTACCCAGCAGCAGAAACCGACCGGCAGGGGATTTCAGGTCCTCTGGCCAAGAAACCCGAAGGCACGGTCACACGCAAGGGACCAGCACCGCCGTCGTGAAGCGGAAGCTACCAGAAGGCCCCGAGTCACCGGCCATACGGGTGAGCACCACACGGTACACTCAGGGACGTGGGCTACTTTTACCCGCCTCTAGCAAGGTAGCCAGAAGAGTACAATTAGTTGGGGAGGCCTACAACTCCGCCTGGCCAGGGGAGATCCCATCTGCTCACGGACTGACCAGGCCCCGATCGCTAGCCAGTACTCCGGGAGGGTCTATCTTTGCCACCAGTAAAGACCCTAAATTACACCGCACCGTCTCTGAGTGGTTCCTGGTGCCTGCGTGCAATTCTACTATCCCCATCATCCACGTCTGCTGCCCTGAGGCCATACCCCTCCCGTTGGGGGTTATACCATCCACGCTGCAGAACCGTACCACCGGCCTCAGCGGTCTGCCCTGCAGCGGCGGTTTCGTAACCGCATTCAACGGGTGGCGTAGTCGAACAATATCACATCTGCCACTAAAAACATCGCCACTTAGTTTGACACCCTGGGCACGGACCGGGTCACCGCCACGAGGACTACTATCCCCAACAGATCCGGCTCCGGGTATTCCCCTAACATGGCCCAGGGGGCGCGTCAACTTTTGGCGTAGTCGGCAGGATTCCGTGCCCGCAACCACCGGGTACTGCGTGCCTGAAAAAGACTGTTAAACTTACCTGTGGTGAAGATTCCCGCCATCCGACGCCATCTTCTGCCTTCTTCCCGCCATCCGTGGAGTTTTCCCGCCATCCGACGCCATCTTCTGCCTTCTTCCCGCCATCCGTGGAGTTTTCCCGCCATTGGACGCCATCTTGAGGACGCCGCGCGGGAAGAAGAGGGGCGTGGACTCCGAAAGCGCGCGAGAACTGAAGCTCCGCCTCACGTCCGGACGTTGCGTAAGGTCCTGGAAGGAGCCCAGCAGACGCCGACGTCACAGGAGCGCGACGGAAGGTCCTCAACCCTGACGATCCACTGCGGAGCCGCGGCCTACGGAAGAGGATCATCGCAAGGTAGGCCACGGTCCACTAGGGGGGAGGAGGATGTCGGATACGGAGGAGAGCTTCACCGCCACAGCCGCCGCCAGCGCCACCGCTGCTGCGGTCATGCCTTTCACCATGCCCTATATCCCGGGGGCAGCCTGGCTACCCCAGTACTCAGGGGAGTCACATACCCTAACTGACTTCAGAGAAAAGCTGGATAGCCTCTTCCAGGTGTACCCCCTCACAGAGGAGCAAAAAGTGAGCATCCTGGTGGCTCAATTAACAGGGGCAGCCCAAAGGGAGGTAAAGTCCTGGCCACTCGGGAGGAGGAGGACTGTTGCAGAGATACTAGCCCGGATGAAGAACACCTTTGATACCCGTACCTCAGCCGAGATCAAGCTTAGATTCTACGGGTGCAAGCAGCGAGCACATGAGAATATAAGGGACTATGCACTAAACCTACAAGAGGCCCTGAGAGCCATTAAGCAGACCGACCCTGACGGCCTGGGAAACGAAGACAAGTTGTTGACTGAACAATTTATAGAGGGTCTACATTGCAATGCCCACCGAACCCAGTTGCGGGCAATGGCCTTACAGGACCCTCATCTGGACTTTGCACAGTTCAAGGACAGAGCCATCCGGGTGCTCCGAGAACCGGCACCAGGTGGCGCTGTGACCCACAGACGCCCTACTACCACTTACCACCAGGAGACGGCGCCCTTGTCGGCAGGGCCTGTGGGAGCTGATGCGCAGGCTTTAAACAATGACCCAGATACAGACCTGCACCATCAGGTCCAAGAGCTAACTAAAAGCGTTGCTGCGCTAACCCGAACTGTGCAGTCTTTACAGGTTTCTACTCCAGGGAAGATTCAGCTGGCATCCGGACCGGAGGATATCCCGTGGCGCCGACCAAGGAGGACCCCACCGGCCAGAGGAAGACCCAGCGACCGATACAACGAGGACGGACAACCCATCTGCCGCCTCTGCAATCAACCCGGACATATGGCAAGGTACTGTCCTTTAAACTGGCACAACCTGGGGTAGAGGGCCAACTCCCAGGAATAAGATCACCAGGCCCATCGAACTGGCGTGACAAATATGTGGGAGGACGTCCAGTCTTGCCTGTGGTACTGGATGGCATTCCTATGAGTGCCCTACTGGACACCGGGTCACAGGTCACCACCATCCCGTACGTGCTCTTCAAGCAGTACTGGAATGACTCGGATATCACCCGCTACCCTGACGACGACTTGAGTATCATCGCCAGCAATGGTCAGCCCGTGCCACAGATCGGATTTAAAGAGGTGACCATTAAAATCGGTAAAGTTGAACTGGCAGCACAGGGACTGATCATTGTGGACATTGACAAGCGCGAGAGTCACCCAAAGATAACTCTAGGAACTAATGTGATTGAAAATTGTCTTGCAGAGGTGATTCTCATTTTACAGCAGGTTGCCAAGAACGCCAGCTCCGGTCAGCAGCGAGTGCTCCAAAAAGAGATCCGGGCACTGATGCGACGGCAACAGGTGGAACTCTCCGGTGGTGAGATTGGTAGCGTGAGAATGTGTGACCCTTTCCCTATTGCCATGCCCCCGAAAAGTGAAATGATGATTTGGTGCCGGGCAGCTATTGGTCTGAGAGGTAGAGATTACCAGGCAATGGTAGAACCAGTCTACTCAGATAGTAGGCCCACCATTTTGACGGCACGGGGGGTGGTTGATGTACGCCAAGGGAGGGTGCCCGTTCGCATAATAAATATCGGAAAAGAGGGAAGTGTACCTGCCCCGGTATGCTACGCTAGCCAAATTGTATACCATCAACCAAAATTCTGTACAGTCCGTGGAACCCTTGCCTCCATCTCATCCAGAGGAAGGTAACGGCTCTAAGCAACAAATGGAGGACTGGTGTCAGCAACTACATTTGGGTACTGACTCCACTCCCTCACACCAGAAACAGGGAGTCTATCGGGTGGTTCAAGAGTACGAGAGAGTGTTTAGTAAACACCCGTTAGACTTCGGGCGAGTCAAGGGGGTGGAACACCACATCCCCACGGGAGACCATCCTCCCATAAAGGAGAGATACCGACCCGTACCCCCTGCACACTACCAACACGCTAAGGGGATGCTTAGAGACATGAAGGAGGCTGGGGTAATCAGGGATAGCTGTAGCCCCTGGGCAGCTCCACTAGTCTTGGTTAAAAAGAAAGACAACACCATGAGAATGTGTGTAGATTACCGGAAAATCAACCGTATCACCCACAAAGATGCGTACCCCTTACCAAGGATAGAGGAGTCTTTGGCTGCTTTAAAATCTGCTAACTTCTTCTCCACTTTGGATCTCACTAGCGGGTACTGGCAGGTTCCTGTAGCAGAGGCAGACCGAGAGAAGACCGCATTCACCACCCCGATGGGACTTAGTGAGTTTACCTGCATGCCGTTCGGACTCTGCAACGCACCAGGAACCTTCCAACGATTGATGGAATGCTGTCTGGGACACCGGAACTTTGAGACGGTCCTGCTGTACCTGGACGATGTTATAGTTTATTCTAAAACCTACGAGGACCACCTGAAACACCTGGCGGAAGTGTTTGAAGCCCTGGCAAACTACGGTCTGAAGGTGAAACCGTCGAAGTGTCACCTGCTAAAACCAAAAGTGCAGTACCTGGGACACGTGGTGAGTGCTGACGGAGTGGCTCCCGACCCTGATAAGATCACCGCGATTAAGGAATGGCCAAGACCCTCCAGCGTAAAGGAAGTGCGGCAGTTCCTCGGGTTGGTAGGCTACTACCGAAGGTTCATTCCTGGTTTCACCAAAAAGGCAGCTCCTATGCAGGACCTCCTGATAGGCCAGTCCAGGAAGGCCAAGAACCAGAAGCCGCCCTTCAGATGGGAGAAGCTGGAAGAAGAGTCCTTCCGCCAGCTGAAGATGGCCCTCACGGGGGATGAAATCCTGGCGTACCCTGATTACAGCCAGCCCTTTATCCTCTACACCGACGCAAGTAACATCGGGCTAGGAGCCGTACTGTCCCAGATCCAGCAGGGGAAAGAACGGGTAATTGCTTACGCCAGCCGAAAACTACGACCCACCGAAAGAAACCCTGAGAATTACAGCTCATTCAAGCTAGAGTTCCTGGCAGTGGTGTGGGCAGTCACCGAACGCTTTAGGCACTACCTCGCCTCTTCCCGGTTCACCGTGTACACGGATAACAACCCGTTGACACATCTGGACACTGCAAGACTCGGTGCCCTGGAGCAGAGATGGATGGCCCGTCTGTCCAACTATGAATTTACGATCAAATACCGGGCAGGACGCTCCAATACCAACGTGGATGCCTTGTCCAGAATGCCAAACCTACCGGACGTAGGGGAAGATCCAGAGGAACTGGAAGAAGTTGAACTCCCCGCGTTCCACCGTCATGGGACTATCCAGTATTCCCACCGTGTAAGGGGTAAGCAATCCGCTACGTTTAACCCCTTACCTCATTACAACTGGGCGGAAGCGCAGGACAGTGACCCCGCTGTCCGACTGGTGAAGGAGATGCTGACTCAGCCAGATGCACGCCTTGACCCAGACGCTCCGGAGGAAACCAAGCAACTGTGGGTTGAAAAGAGTCGACTGTTCCTTTACAGGGGGAAGTTGTGCCGCAGAATGGTTAACTCCCGGACGCATGAACTGATCTGGCAAGTGGTGGTGCCGAGAAGAGACGCGGCTATGGTACTGGAGGCATACCATGACGGAGCTGGGTACTTCGGATGGAAGAAGCTGGAGTTCCTGCTGCGCGGGCGGTTCCACTGGGTAGGCATGAGAGGAACCATCGAGAGGTGGTGCAGAGACTGTGGCCCATGCAACCTCAGAAGGAAGGACCGTGCCAGCCAGAAGACTCCCCTGCAGTCCATCGTCACCAGGCAGCCGTTGGAACTGGTAGCCTTGGACCATGTAAAACTGACCCCCAGCAGAAGTGGCTACGTCTATGCGTTAACCATCGTGGATCACTACTCCCGGTTCTTGGTTGTAGTCCCCGTCAAGGACTTAACGGCTCAAACAGCAGCTAGAGCCTTCCAGCAGCACTTCTGCCGTCCACACGGATACCCAGAGCAGGTGCTGACGGACCAAGGACCTGCCTTTGAAGCAGAAGTCTTCCAGGAGTTCTGCACCCTGTATGGCTGCCGGAAGATAAGAACAACACCCTATCATCCGCAAACCAATGGACTCTGCGAGAAGATGAACCAGGTGGTGATAGACCTTCTGAAAACATTGCCCCTGGAAGAACGCAGTCTGTGGCCTGAGAAACTGCCTGATCTGGTGGACCTATACAACCACATCCCTGTAGGTTCTACCAACTGTACCCCGGCTTACCTAATGAGAGCAAGACCTGGTAAGCTGCCTGTTGATCTGGATATGGGAGTCCTGACACCCGAGGACACTTCACCAGAAGCAGACTGGGACACAGAGAGGCAGCAGCAGTACCGGAAAGTACAGGAGAGCGTTGAGCGAAGTCTCCGTCAAGCAAGAGAAAGACAGGAGAAGACTTACAACCAGTATGCTCCCGCTGTTCCCCTGGTACCTGGAGAGCAGGTCTTGAAGAGGAAAAGACGGCTCCACAAGTTGGACGACCAGTGGGAGAAGGACCCGTACACCGTACTGCCCTCAAGCCATGAAAACCCGAAAGTCTGCACAATCAGTAAGGATGGAGGAGAAACCACAGCCATTGTCTCCCGAGATCACCTGAAGAAGTTGACGCGCCCCTGGGCCTGTGTCGCGCTGCGTTGCGCACGCGGGAGCTTACCCGGAGCCGGATCTGTTGAGGGTTGTAGTCTCGTGGCGGTGACCCGGTCCGTGCCCAGGGAGTCAAACTGAGCGGCGATGTATCAGCGGTAGATGTTGGACGACTACGCCACCCGTTGAGTACAGCTAAGGAGCTGCTGCTGCAGGGCAGACCGCTGAGGCCGGTGGTAGGATTGTGCAGCGTGATAGTATAACCCCCAACGGGAGGGGTATGGCCTCAGGGCAGCCAACGTGGATGATGGGGGTAGCAGGAACCACTCGGAGACGGTACGGTGTAGTTCAGGGTCTTTACTGGTGACAAAGATAGACCCTCCCGGAGTACTGGCTAGCGATTGGGGCCTGGTCAGTCCTTGAGCAGATGGGATCTCCCCTGGCCAGGCGGAGTTGTAGGCCTCCCAAACTAACTGTACTCTTCTGGCTACCTTGCTAGAGGCGGGTATAAGTAGCCCACGTCCCTCAGTGTACCGTGTGGTGCTCACCCGTATGGCCGGTGACTCGGGGCCTTCTAGTAGCTTCTGCTCCACGACGGCGGTGCTGGTCCCATGCGTGTGACCGTGCCTTCGGGTTTCTTGGCCAGAGGACCTGGAATCCCCTGCCTGACGGATTCTGCTGCTGGGTAGGAGTTAGTCCCCACAGCCTCGGACTCCGGGTCCGGTAAGAAATCTTCTCAGTCAGGGCGAGCTCTGCAGCTGCCAGCCCCTGACTCCTTGTAACACTGCTCCCACAGAGCTCCTGATGTTCTGTCCCTATATTTGCTTCTTTTCTCTGTCTCTACTTCTTCTCTACTCACTAACCCTGCCTCAGCCCTAGGTTTATATAGGGGAAGTTCTTCCCCTCCCAGGACTGGGCAGGAGGTGTGGCATGCATAGGATCCCTGACCAAGAGACCTCCCACCTGCTCTCAGACGTAATATCTCTATCACTGTGGCAACCAGACCCCTGGGGTGTCACATTCCCCCCTAGTGAACTTTAGTACTCCGGGACTAAACATATTTTTAGAAAAAACATAACAAGGTATAAACAATAATAATACAATAAGAAAAACACATAAAGATGGTTACGGCGTGTCCGCAACCGGGTGCAGTTTTGAAGAAAACAAAGGTGTCCATTTCACCAAAACAGGGAGACGTAACCAGGTAGGGGTCTGTCCTGCCCCGAGTCCTTATCAGTCTTTTAGTCCATCCTGGGTTACGCTCCAACTAATTGTACAAGGATTCCCGGTAAATCCACCAAGGACTCCTAAAAATAACTAGAAACACATAATTATTTACAAGCAACAAGAAAAACAGGTAACCATAAATAAAACAACTTATACACTTCAAATCCTCCATCGTGCGGGTAACTGGCCTCTAGTGGCCCTAGTGGACCTACGGAGCTGACTGTCTAGCCCCGAACTACAGGGTGTAGGAACTGTCAAGGGTAAACTGGGCAGCTGTCCACGGGCCCTTTGGCTCACTAGAGGCATGGCAGGTTCACTATAAGCAGAGGGTTGATCCTCCTGGTCTGCTGGTGTGGGGTCTTCTGCCTCCTGGACCGGCTGTTCTTCCAGCTCTAGCTGTTGCTCCGTAGGTGCTTGGGATGCTGGTTGGAGGAAGGTGAGTACGGGTACCACAACTGCGCCATTGACTTGAGTCCAAGACCGAGGGAAGTCTCCGAGCACAGTACTAACCATATCTTCCCTTTCCTCTACGGGTCGAGGGTCTTCTTGTTCCTCTTCAGGGTTCCGTAGCTGTTCGGGACACTTCTTCAGGTGATCCCGGGATACAATGGTTGTGGTTTCCCCTCCGTCTTTACTGATGGTACAGACCTTTGGGTTGTCGTGGCTTGAGGGCAGTACGATGTACGGGTCCTTCTCCCACTGGTCGTCCAACTTGTGGAGCCGCCTTTTCCTCTTCAAGACCTGCTCTCCGGGTACCAGGGGAACAGCGGGAGCACACTGGTTGTAAGTTTTCTCTTGTCTTTCCCTAGCTTGACAGAGACTTCGCTCCACGCTCTCCTGTACTTTCCGGTACTGCTGCTGCCTCTCTGTGTCCCAGTCTGCTTCTGGTGAAGTGTCCTCGGGTGTCAGGACTCCCATCTCCAGATCAACAGGTAGCTTCCCAGGTCTTGCCCTCATCAGGTAAGCCGGGGTACAGTTGGTGGAACCTACCGGGATGTGGTTGTATAGGTCCACTAGGTCGGGCAGCCTCTCAGGCCACAGACTGCGTTCTTCCAGGGGCAATGTTTTCAGAAGATCTATCACCACCTGGTTCATTTTCTCACAAAGTCCATTAGTTTGCGGATGATAGGGTGTCGTCCTTATCTTCCGGCAGCCATACAGAGTGCAGAATTCTTGGAAGACCTCCGCTTCAAAGGCAGGTCCCTGGTCTGTCAACACTTGGTCCGGGTACCCGTGTGGACGGCAGAAATGCTGCTGGAAGGCTCTAGCTGCTGTTCGAGCTGTTAAGTCCTTGACGGGGACGACAACCAAGAACCGGGAGTAGTGATCCACGATGGTTAGTGCGTAGACGTAGCCACTTCTGCTTGGGGTCAGTTTTACATGATCCAAGGCTACCAGTTCCAACGGCTGCCGGGTGACGATGGACTGCAGGGGAGTCTTCTGGCTGGCACGGTCCTTCCTCCTCAGGTTGCACGGGCCACAGTCTCTGCACCACCTCTCGATGGTTCCCCTCATGCCTACCCAATGGAACCGCCCGCGCAGCAGGAACTCCAGCTTCTTCCATCCGAAATGCCCAGCTCCATCGTGGTATGCCTCCATCACCATGGCTGCGTCTCGTCGTGGCACCACTACTTGCCAGATTAGTTCATGCGTCCGGGAGTTAACCATCCTGCGGCACAACTTCCCCTTGTAAAGGAACAGTCTACTCTTTTCTGCCCACAGTTGCTTGGCTTCCTCCGGAGCGTCTGGGTCAAGGCGAGCCTCTGGCCGAGTCAGCATCTCCTTCACCAGCCGGACGGCAGGGTCACTGTCTTGCGTTTCCGCCCAGTTGTAGTGAGGTAAGGGGTTAAGCGTAGCGCCTTGCTTACTCCTTACCCGATGGGAATACTGGATAGTCCCATGACGGTGAAACGCGGGGAGTTCGACTTCTTCCAGTCCCTCTGGATCTTCTCCTACGTCCGGTAGGTTTGGCATCCTGGACAGGGCGTCCGCGTTGGTATTGGAGCGTCCTGCCCGGTATTTGATGGTGAAGTCGTAGTTGGACAGGCGGGCCATCCATCTCTGCTCTAGGGCACCGAGTCTTGCCGTGTCCAGGTGTGTCAACGGGTTGTTATCCGTGTACACGACGAACCGGGAAGAAGCGAGGTAGTGCTTAAAGCGTTCGGTGACTGCCCACACCACTGCCAGGAACTCTAGCTTAAATGAGCTGTAATTCTCAGGGTTTCTTTCGGTGGGTCGCAGTTTTCGGCTGGCGTAAGCGATTACTCGCTCTTTCCCCTGCTGGATCTGGGACAGCACGGCTCCTAGCCCGATGTTACTTGCGTCGGTGTAGAGGATAAAGGGCTGGCTGTAATCCGGGTACGCCAGGATTTCATCCCCCGTGAGGGCCATCTTCAGCTGGCGGAAAGACTCTTCTTCCAACTTCTCCCATCTGAAGGGCGGCTTCTGGTTCTTGGCCTTCCGGGACTGGCCTATCAGGAGGTCCTGCATAGGAGCTGCCTTTTTGGTGAAACCGGGGATGAACCTGCGGTAGTAGCCTACCAACCCGAGGAACTGCCGCACTTCCTTTACACTGGAGGGACTTGGCCATTCCTTAATTGCGGTGATCTTATCAGGGTCGGAAGCCACTCCGTCAGCGCTCACCACGTGTCCCAGGTACTGCACCTTTGGTTTCAGGAGGTGACACTTGGAGGGTTTCACCTTTAGGCCGTAGCTTGCCAGAGCTTCGAACACTTCCGCCAGGTGTTTCAGGTGGTCCTCATAAGTCTTAGAATATACGATGACATCGTCCAGGTACAACAGGACCGTCTCGAAGTTTCTGTGGCCCAGACAGCACTCCATTAATCGTTGGAAGGTTCCTGGTGCGTTGCAGAGTCCGAACGGCATACAGGTAAACTCGCTAAGTCCCATCGGGGTGGTGAATGCGGTCTTCTCCCGGTCCGCCTCTGCTACAGGAACCTGCCAGTACCCACTAGTGAGATCCAAGGTAGAGAAGAAGTTAGCAGATCTTAAAGCAGCCAAAGACTCCTCTATCCTTGGTAAGGGGTACGCATCCTTGTGTGTGATACGGTTGATTTTCCGGTAATCTACACACATCCTCATGGTGTTGTCTTTCTTTTTGACTAAGACTAGTGGAGCTGCCCAGGGGCTACAGCTATCCCTGATCACCCCAGCCTCCTTCATGTCTCTAAGCATCCCCTTGGCGTGTTGGTAGTGTGCAGGGGGTACGGGTCGATACCTCTCTTTTATGGGAGGATGGTCTCCCGTGGGGATGTGGTGTTCTACCCCCTTGACTCGCCCGAAGTCTAACGGGTGTTTACTAAACACTCTCTCGTACTCTTGAACCACCCGATAGACTCCCTGTTTATGGTGTGAGGGAGTGGAGTCAGTACCCAAATGTAGTTGCTGACACCAGTCCTCCATTGTTTTCTTAGAGCCGTTACCTTCCTCCGGGTGAGATGGAGGCAAGGGTTCCACAGATTGTATAGCATTTTGGTTAATGGTATATAATTTGGCTAGCGTGGCATACCGGGGCAGGTACACTTCCCTCTTCCCGATATTGATTATGCGAACGGGCACCCTCCCATGGCGTACATTAACCACCCCCCGTGCTGTCAAGATGGTGGGCCTACTGTCTGAGTAAACTGGTTCTACCATTGCCTGGTAATCTCTACCTCTCAGACCAATAGCTGCCCGGCACCAAATCATCATTTCACTTTTTGGGGGCATGGCAATAGGGAAAGGGTCACACATTCTCACGCTACCAATCTCACCGCCGGAGAGTTCCACCTGTTGCCGTCGCATCAGTGCCCGGATCTCTTTTTGGAGCACTCGCTGCTCGCCGGAGCTGGCGTTCTTGGCAACCTGCTGTAAAAGGAAAATCACCTCTGCAAGACAATTTTCAATTACATTAGTTCCTAGAGTTATCTTTGGGTGACTCTCGTGTTTGTCAATGTCTACAATGATCAGTCCCTGTGCTGCCAGTTCGACTCTACCGATTTTAATGGTCACCTCTTTAAATCCAATCTGTGGCACGGGCTGACCATTGCTGGCGATGATACTCAAGTCGTCGTCAGGGTAGCGGGTGATATCCGAGTCATTCCAGTACTGCTTGAAGAGCACGTACGGGATGGTGGTGACCTGTGACCCGGTGTCCAGTAGGGCACTCATAGGAATGCCATCCAGTACCACGGGTAAGACTGGACGTCCTCCCACATATTTGTCGCGCCAGTTCGATGGGCCTGGTGATCTTTTTCCTGGGGGTTGGCCCTCTACCCCAGGTTGTGCCAGTTTAAAGGACAGTACCTTGCCATATGTCCGGGTTGATTGCAGCGGCGGCAAATGGGTCGTCCGTCCTCGTTGTATCGGTCGCTGGGTCTCCCTCTGGCCGGTGGGGTCCTCCTTGGTCGACGCCACGGGATGTCCTCCGGTCCGGATGCCAGCTGGATCTTCCCTGGAGTGGAAACCTGTAAAGACTGCACAGTTCGGGTTAGCGCAGCAACGCTTTTAGCTAGCTCTTGGACCTGATGGTGCAGGTCTGGAGCCGGGTCATTGTTCAAAGCCTGCGCATCAGCTCCCACAGGCCCTGCCGACAAGGGTGCCACCTCCTGGTGGTAAGTGGTAGTGGGGCATCTGTGGGTCACAACGCCACCTGGTGCCGGTTCTCGGAGCACCCGGATGGCTCTGTCCTTGAACTGTGCAAATCCCAGATGAGGGTCCTGTAAGGCCATTGCCCGCAACTGGGTTCGGTGGGCATTGCAATATAAACCCTCTATAAATTGTTCAGTCAACAGCCTGTCCTCGTCTCCCACGCCGTCAGGGTCGGTCTGCTTAATGGCTCTCAGGGCCTCTTGTAGGTTCAGGGCATAGTCCCTTATACTCTCGTATGCTCGCTGCTTGCACCCGTAGAATCTAAGCTTGATCTCGGCTGAGGTGCGGGTATCAAAGGTGTCCCTCAGCCGGGTTAGTATCCCTGCGACAGTCCTCCCCCCAGGTGGCCAGGACTTTACCTCCCTTCGGGCTGCCCCAGTTAATTGGGCCACCAGGATGCTCACTTTTTGCTCTTCTGTGAGGGGGTACACCTGGAAGAGGCTATCCAGCTTTTCTCTAAAGTCATGCAGGGTATGTGACTCCCCTGAGTACTGGGGTAGCCAGGCCGCTCCCGGGATATAGGGCATGGTGAAAGGCATGACTGCAGCAGCGGTGGCGCTGGCGGGGGTTGAGGCAGTGAAGCTCTCCTCCGTATCCGACATCCTCCTCCCCCCTAGTGGACCGTGGCCTACCTTGCGATGATCCTCTTCCGTAGGCCGCGGCTCCGCAGTAGATCGTCAGGGTTGAGGACCTTCTGTCGCGCTCCTGTGACGTCGGCGTCTGCTGGGCTCCTTCCAGGACCTTACGCGACGTCCGGACGTGAGGCGGGGCTTCAGTTCTCGCGCGCTTTCGGAGTCCACGCCCCTCTTCTTCCCGCGCGACGTCTTCAAGATGGCGTCCAACGGCGGGAAAACTCCACGGAAGGCGGGAAGAAGGCTGAAAATGGCGCCGGATGGCGGAAATCTTCACCGATGGCGGGAAGAAGGCTGAAGATGGCGCCGGATGGCGGGAATCTTCACCACAGGTAAGTTTGAACAGTCTTTTTCAGGCACGCAGTACCCGGTGGTTGCGGGCACGAAATCCTGCCGACTACGCCAAAAGTTGACGCGCCCCTGGGCCTGTGTCGCGCTGCGTTGCGCACGCGGGAGCTTACCCGGAGCCGGATCTGTTGAGGGTTGTAGTCTCTTGGCGGTGACCCGGTCCGTGCCAAGGGAGTCAAACTGAGCGGCGATGTATCAGCGGTAGATGTTGGACGACTACGCCACCCGTTGAGTACAGCTAAGGAGCTGCTGCTGCAGGGCAGACCGCTGAGGCCGGTGGTAGGATTGTGCAGCGTGATAGTATAACCCCCAACGGGGGGGGTATGGCCTCAGGGCAGCCGACGTGGATGATGGGGGTAGCAGGAACCACTCGGAGACGGTACGGTGTAGTTCAGGGTCTTTACTGGTGACAAAGATAGACCCTCCCGGAGTACTGGCTAGCGATTGGGGCCTGGTCAGTCCTTGAGCAGATGGGATCTCCCCTGGCCAGGCGGAGTTGTAGGCCTCCCAAACTAACTGTACTCTTCTGGCTACCTTGCTAGAGGCGGGTATAAGTAGCCCACGTCCCTCAGTGTACCGTGTGGTGCTCACCCGTATGGCCGGTGACTCGGGGCCTTCTAGTAGCTTCCGCTCCACGACGGCGGTGCTGGTCCCATGCGTGTGACCGTGCCTTCGGGTTTCTTGGCCAGAGGACCTGGAATCCCCTGCCTGACGGATTCTGCTGCTGGGTAGGAGTTAGTCCCCACAGCCTCGGACTCCGGGTCCGGTAAGAAATCTTCTCAGTCAGGGCGAGCTCTGCAGCTGCCAGCCCCTGACTTCTTGTAACACTGCTCCCACAGAGCTCCTGATGTTCTGTCCCTATATTTGCTTCTTTTCTCTGTCTCTACTTCTTCTCTACTCACTAACCCTGCCTCAGCCCTAGGTTTATATAGGGGAAGTTCTTCCCCTCCCAGGACTGGGCAGGAGGTGTGGCATGCTTAGGATCCCTGACCAAGAGACCTCCCACCTGCTCTCAGACGTAATATCTCTATCACTGTGGCAACCAGACCCCTGGGGTGTCACAAAGTGTCCCGAGAAGCTACGAAACCCTGAAGAAGATCAAGAAAACCCTCGACCCGCAGAGGAAAGGGAAGAGATGGTCAGTACTGTACTCGGAGACTTCCGTCGGTCTTGGACACAAGTAAATGGCGCTGTTGTGGTACCCGTCCTCACCTTCCTCCAGCCAGCATCCCAAGTGCCTATGGAAAAACAGGTAGAGCTGGAAGCGCAGCCGGTCCAGGAGGCAGAAGACCCCACACAAGCAGACCAGGAGAATCAACCCTCTGCTTATAGTGAGCCTGCCGTGCCCCTAGTGAGCCAAAGAGTCCGTAGACAGCTGCCCAGCTTACCTTCAACAGCTCCTACACCCTGTAGCTTAGGACCAGTTAGTGAGCTCCGTAGGTCTACTAGGGCCACTAGAGGCCAGTTGCCCGTACGTTGGAGGATCTAAAGTGTTTAGACTGTTTTATTTGTATGTACCTGTTTATAGTTGCTTGTAAATAATTATGTATTTCTAGTTATTTTATAGGTGTCTTTTATGGATTATCCGGAATCCTTTGTATATATGTTTGGAGCGTAACCCAGGAAAGAACTAAGACTGTTAAAGACTCGGGGTAGGACAGACCCCTACCTGGTTACGGCTCCCTGTTCTTTGGTGAAATGGACAACCTTGTTTTCTTCAAAAACTGCACCCGGTTGCGGACACGCCGTGACCATCCTAATGTGGTTTTCTTTATTGTACTGTTTCTGTTTATAACTTGTTATGTTTTCAAAAAATATGTCTAGTCCCGGAGTACTAAATTTTACTAGGGGGGAATGTGGCACCCCAGGGGTCTGGTTTCCACAGTAATAGCAATATTACATCTGAGAGCAGGTGGGAGGTCTCCTGGTCAGGAATCCTAAGCATGCCACACCTCCTGCCCAGTCCTGGGAGGGGAAGAACTTCCCCTATATAAACTGGGGCTGAGGCAGGGTTAGGAGAGAGAAAGAGAAGAAGAGGAGTCCCAGACAGAGACACAGTCTGGAGTGAGGCAGCTATAGGGAAAGAGAGATCAGGAGCTCTGTGGGAGCCGTGCTAAAAGAGGTCAGGGGCTGGAAGCTGTAGAGCTCGCCCTGATTGAAGAGTTCTCACCGGACCCGGAGTCCGAGGCTGTGGGGACTAATCCTTACCCAGCAGCAGAAACCGACCGGCAGGGGATTTCAGGTCCTCTGGCCAAGAAACCCGAAGGCACGGTCACACGCAAGGGACCAGCACCGCCGTCGTGAAGCGGAAGCTACCAGAAGGCCCCGAGTCACCGGCCATACGGGTGAGCACCACACGGTACACTCAGGGACGTGGGCTACTTTTACCCGCCTCTAGCAAGGTAGCCAGAAGAGTACAATTAGTTGGGGAGGCCTACAACTCCGCCTGGCCAGGGGAGATCCCATCTGCTCACGGACTGACCAGGCCCCGATCGCTAGCCAGTACTCCGGGAGGGTCTATCTTTGCCACCAGTAAAGACCCTAAACTACACCGCACCGTCTCTGAGTGGTTCCTGGTGCCTGCGTGCAATTCTACTATCCCCATCATCCACGTCTGCTGCCCTGAGGCCATACCCCTCCCGTTGGGGGTTATACCATCCACGCTGCAGAACCGTACCACCGGCCTCAGCGGTCTGCCCTGCAGCGGCGGTTTCGTAACCGCATTCAACGGGTGGCGTAGTCGAACAATATCACATCTGCCACTAAAAACATCGCCACTTAGTTTGACACCCTGGGCACGGACCGGGTCACCGCCACGAGGACTACTATCCCCAACAGATCCGGCTCCGGGTATTCCCCTAACATGGCCCAGGGGGCGCGTCATAAGCGATGAGTGAGGGGGCTGTAAATTATGGAGTGAGGGGGGCTGTAAGTGATGGAGTGAGGGGGGATGTAAATTATGGAGTGAGGGGGGGCTGTAAATGATGAGTGAGGGGGGGCTGTAAGTGATGAGTGAGGGGGGGCTGTAAATTATGGAGTGAGGGGGGGCTGTAAGTGATGAGTGAGGGGGCTGTAAATTATGGAGTGGGGGGGCTGTAAGTGATGAGTGAGGGGGGGCTGTAAGTGATGGAGTGAGGACGGGGCTGTAAGTGATGGAGTGAGAGGGGGCTGTAAATTATGGAGTGAGGGGGGCTGTAAGTGATGAGTGAGGGGGGGCTGTAAATTATGGAGTGAGGGGGGGGCTGTAAGTGATGAGTGAGGGGGGGCTGTAAGTGATGGAGTGAGGACGGGGCTGTAAGTGATGGAGTGAGAGGGGGCTGTAAATTATGGAGTGAGGGGGGCTGTAAGTGATGAGTGAGGGGGGGGCTGTAAATTATGGAGTGAGGGGGGGCTGTAAGTGATGAGTGAGGGTGGGCTGTAAGTGATGGAGTGAGGACGGGGCTGTAAATTATGGAGTGAGGGGGGGCTGTAAGTGATGGAGTGAGAGGGGGCTGTAAATTATGGAGTGAGGGGGGGCTGTAAGTGATGGAGTGAGAGGTGGCTGTAAGTGATGGACTGAGAGGGGGCTGTAAATTATGGAGTGAGGGGGGATGTAAATGATGGAGTGAGGGGGATGTAAATGATGGAGTGAGGGGGGGCTGTAAATGATGGAGTGAGGGGGGATGTAAATTATGGAGTGAGGGGGGGGCTGTAAGTGATGAGTGAGGGGGGGCTGTAAATTATGGAGTGAGGGGGGGCTGTAAGTGATGAGTGAGGGGGGGCTGTAAATTATGGAGTGAGGAGGGGGCTGTAAGTGATGAGTGAGGGGGGCTGTAAGTGATGGAGTGAGGACGGGGCTGTAGGTGATGGAGTGAGAGGGGGCTGTAAATTATGGAGTGAGGGGGGCTGTAAGTGATGAGTGAGGGGGGGCTCTAAATTATGGAGTGAGGGGGGCTGTAAGTGATGAGTGAGGGGGGGCTGTAAGTGATGGAGTGAGGACGGGGCTGTAAATTATGGAGTGGGGGGGGCTGTAAGTGATGGAGTGAGAGGGGGCTGTAAATTATGGAGTGAGGGGGGGCTGTAAGTGATGGAGTGAGAGGGGGCTGTAAATTATGGAGTGAGGGGGGATGTAAATGATGGAGTGAGGGGGGCTGTAAATTATGGAGTGAGGGGTGGCTGTAAATTATGAAGTGAGGGGGGGCTGTAAGTGATGAGTGAGGGAGGGCTGTAAATGATGGAGTGAGGGGGGGGCTGTAAATTATGGAGTGAGGGACGACTGTAAGTGATGGAGTGAGGGACGACTGTAAGTGATGGAGTGAGGGACGACTGTAAGTGATGGAGTGAGGGGGGCTGTAAGTGATGGAGTGAGGACGGGGCTGTAAGCGATGGAGTGAGAGGGGGCTGTAATTTATGGAGTGAAGGGTGGCTGTAAATTATGGAGTGAGGGGGGCTGTAAGTGATGAGTGGGGGGGGCTGTAAGTGATGGAGTGAGGACGGGGCTGTAAGTGATGGAGTGAGGACGGGGCTGTAAATTATGGAGTGAGGGGGGCTGTAAGTGATGGAGTGAGAGGGGGCTGTAAGTGATGGAGTGAGTGGGGGCTGTAAGTGATGGAGTGAGGACGGGGCTGTAAATTATGGAGTGAGGGGTGGCTGTAAATT
Source organism: Phyllobates terribilis (assembly GCF_046119375.1). NCBI lineage: Eukaryota > Metazoa > Chordata > Amphibia > Anura > Dendrobatidae > Phyllobates > Phyllobates terribilis. The sequence goes on along the minus strand of NW_027362767.1, from coordinate 434,812,013 downwards.
ATGAAGTGAGGGGGGGCTGTAAGTGATGAGTGAGGGAGGGCTGTAAATGATGGAGTGAGGGGGGGCTGTAAATTATGGAGTGAGGGACGACTGTAAGTGATGGAGTGAGGGACGACTGTAAGTGATGGAGTGAGGGACGACTGTAAGTGATGGAGTGAGGGGGGCTGTAAGTGATGGAGTGAGGACGGGGCTGTAAGCGATGGAGTGAGAGGGGGCTGTAATTTATGGAGTGAAGGGTGGCTGTAAATTATGGAGTGAGGGGGGCTGTAAGTGATGAGTGGGGGGGGCTGTAAGTGATGGAGTGAGGACGGGGCTGTAAGTGATGGAGTGAGGACGGGGCTGTAAATTATGGAGTGAGGGGGGCTGTAAGTGATGGAGTGAGAGGGGGCTGTAAGTGATGGAGTGAGTGGGGGCTGTAAGTGATGGAGTGAGGACGGGGCTGTAAATTATGGAGTGAGGGGTGGCTGTAAATTATGAAGTGGGGGGGCTGTAAGTGATGAGTGAGGGGGGGGGCTGTAAATGATGGAGTGAGGGGGGCTGTAAGTGATTGAGTGAGAGTGGGCTGTAAATTATGGAGTGAGGGGGGGCTGTAAGTGATGGAGTGAGGGGGGGCTGTAAATTATGGAGTGATGGGTGGCTGTAAATTATGGATTGAGGTGTGGCTGTAAATTATGAAGTGGGGGGCTGTAAGTGTTGAGTGAGCGGGGCTGTAAATGATGGAGTGAGGGGGGGCTGTAAATTATGGAGTGAGGGGGCTGTAAGTGATGGAGTGAGGGGGGCTGTAAGTGATGGAATGAGAGGGGGCAGTAAATTATGGAATGAGGAGTGGCTGTAAATTATGGAGTGAGGGGGGGCTGTAAGTGATGGAGTGAGGGGGGGCTGTAAGTAATGGAGTGAGGGGGGCTGTAAGTGATGGAGTGAGGTAGGGATGAGGGACTGCAATTAATGGAGTGAGGGGGGACAAGGAACTGCAAATGATGGAGCTGGGGGGGCGAGGGACTGCAGATGATGGAGTGAGGGGGGAGCTGCAAATGATGGGGGAGGGGGAGCTGCAAATGAGGGAGTGAGGGGGGAACGAGGGACTGCAAATGATGAAGCGAGGGGGTCTGAAAATGATGGAGAGAGGGGGAGGGGGGCTGCAAATGATGGAGTCGGGGGGAGGGGGGCTACAAATGATGACGTGAGGGGGATGGTGACTGCAAATGATGAAGTGAGGGGGGGACTGTAAATGATGAAGTGAGAGGGGGAGGGGGACTGCAAATGATGAACTGAGGGGGGACAGCTAATGATGAAGTGAGGGGGCGAGGGGGACTGCAAATGATGACATAAGGGGGGTACTGCAAATGATGAAGTGAGGGGGGGACTGCAAATGATGAAGTATAGAGTGAGGGCGTTGAGGTTGCAGGAGTGTGACTGAATTGGCGGAAAGAGTATGGGTGCTAACTAATTTATATATTAGGTGGAGAAGTGGCTATTTATAGTTAGTGGGGGTGCAGTGGTGGATTACAGTTTATATTTGGAATGGTGGGTTGTATAATAACTAATGATTTATTAATGGTTGTTGCAGTTCTGTATTTAGATGAGTAGAAGGGGAAAAAGTGGGGAATGTGCTCTAGATAACTGTTATTTTATGCACAGACGAATCCTGGCTGGAAGAAGTGATGGCGGTCTGCACTGGATGAAAAAGAAAAGCAAAGATGAAGGACTTCACCTAGAGACGTCACTGGTGAGTCAGCGTGTTACCTGTACACTGAGACTATATACTATATACAGAGCTCCTGTGTATAATGTCACTGGTGATCACTGTATTACCTGTACACTATATATAGAGCTCCTGTGTATAATGTCACTGGTGATCCCTGTATTACCTGTACACTGACACTATACACTATATACTATGTGCAGAGCTCCTGTGTATAATATTACTGATGTTCACTGTATTACCTGTACACTATATACTATATACAGAGCTCCTGTGTATAATATCACTGGTGATCCCTGTATTACCTGTACACTGACACTATATACAGAGCTCCCATGTATAATGGCACTCATGGTAATATTAGTATTGTGTTTTTTTTATTAATGATCAGTATTGTAATATTCGGTCACTATGTGGTGGTAATATGTGGTCTGATGATGGTGTGGCGGTATTTGTTCCTTGTATGTGGTATTATTCAGTTACTATGTGGTGGTAATATGTGCTCTAGTCATGGTGTGGCGGTATTTGTTCCTTGTATGTGGTATTATTCGGTTATTATCTGGTGGAAATATGTGATCTGGTCATGGTGTGGCCTTATTTCTCCCTTGTATGTGGTATTATTTGGTTACTATGTGGTGGTAAAATGTGGTCTAGTTATGATGTGGTGGTATTTGTCCCTGTATGTGGTATTATTTGGTTACTATGTGGTGATAATATGTGGTCTACTTATGGTGTGGTGGTATTTGTCCCTGTATGTGGTATTATTTGGTTACTATGTGGTGGTAATATGTGGTCTGGTCATGGTGTGGTGGTATGTGGTATTATTCTTTGATTATGTGGTGGTCATATGTGGTCCGGCCATGGTGTGACGGTATTTCTCTCTTGTATGTGATATTATTGGTCATTTTAAAAAATGTACGTGACACATTCCCTTAAAGAAAAATAAATAAAAATATACCTAAAAAGAGTATTGGATATTTTAACAAATGTTTAATAGGTTAGAGGCCCGGCCAGAAGAGTCTCCTTGTCGTGGTGGCTTACAAAAATCTTTTGGCCGAAAGCTGCAGCTACAGTACAGACCAAAAGTTTGGACACACCTTCTCATTTAAAGATTTTTCTGTATTTTCATGACTATAAAAATTGTACATTCACACTGAAGGCATCAAAACTATGAATTAACACATGTGGAATTATATACTTAACAAAAAAGTGTGAAACAACTGAAAATATGTCTTATATTCTAGGTTCTTCAAAGTAGCCACCTTTTGCTTTGATGACTGCTTTGCACACTCTTGGCATTCTCTTGATGAGCTTCAAGAGGTAGTCACCGGAAATGGTTTTCACCTCACAGGTGTGCCCTGTCAGGTTTAATAAGTGGGATTTCTTGCCTTATAAATGGGGTTGGGACCATCAGTTGTGTTGTGCGGAAGTCAGGTGGATACACAGCTAATAGTCCTACTGAATCGACTGTTAGAATTTGTATTATGGCAAGAAAAAAGCAGCTAAGTAAAGAAAAACAAGTGACCATCATTACTTTAAGAAATGAAGGTCAGTCAGTGCGAAAAATTGGGCAAACTTTGAAAGTGTCCCCAAGTGCAGTTGCAAAAACCATCAAGCGCTACAAAGAAACTGGCTCACATTAGGACCAACCCAGGAAAGGAAGACCAAGAGTCACCTCTGCTTCTGAAGATAAGTTTATCCGAGTCACCAGCCTCAGAAATCGCAGGTTAACAGCAGCTCAGATTAGAGACCAGGTCAATGCCACACAGAGTTCTAGCAGCAGACACATCTCTACAACAACTGTTAAGAGGAGACTTTGTGTAGCAGGCCTTCATGGTAAAATAGCTGCTAGAAAACCACTGCTAAGGACAGGCAACAAGCAGAAGAGACTTGTTTGGGCTAAAGAACAAAAGGAATGGACATTAGACCAGTGGAAATCTGTGCTTTGCTCTAATGAGTCCAAATTTGAGATCTTTGGTTCCAACCACTGTGTTTTTGTGCGACGCAGAAAAGGTGAACGGATGGACTCTACATGCCTGGTTCCCACCGTGAAGCATGGAGGAGGAGGTGTGATGGTGTGGGGGGTGCTTTGCTGGTGACACTGTTGGGGATTTATTCAAAATTGAAGGCATACTGAACCAGCATGGCTACCACAGCATCTTGCAGCGGCATGCTATTCCATCCGGTTTGCGTTTAGTTGGACCATCATTTATTTTTCAACAGGACAATGACCCCAAACACACCTCCAGGCTGTGTAAGGGCTATTTGACCAAGGAGGAGAGTGATGGGGTGCTACGCCAGATGACCTGGCCTCCACAGTCACCAGACCTGAACCCAATCGAGATGGTTTGGGGTGAGCTGGACCGCAGAGTGAAGGCAAAAGGGCCAACAAGTGCTAAGCATCTCTGGGAACTCCTTCAAGATTGTTGGAAGACCATTTCCGGTGACTACCTCTTGAAGCTCATCAAGAGAATGCCAAGAGTGTGCAAAGCAGTCATCAAAGCAAAAGGTGGCTACTTTGAAGAACCTAGAATATAAGACATATTTTCAGTTGTTTCACACTTTTTTGTTAAGTATATAATTCCACATGTGTTAATTCATAGTTTTGATGCCTTCAGTGTGAATGTACAATTTTCATAGTCATGAAAATACAGAAAAATCTTTAAATGAGAAGGTGTGTCCAAACTTTTGCTCTGTACTGTATGTATGTGATCTGGTGTTCAATTGGAACTGTTAATGTGTGATTCGTGAGGACGGGGTGCAGAAGTGGAGTTTTTCCAAGAGTTAGGGGTGGGAATGTAGAAGTTTTGAGGTGTGGAGGCGGAGCTGAGGTGGAGGCGGAGCTGAGGTGGAGGCGGAGCTGGGGTGGAGCCTGGGCGGAGTCTCAAGGGAGCCTGAAAATTTTGCCAGTATGGGGCCCCGAAATTCCTGGCGGCAGCCCTGCCTGTGTAATATTACACGTGTAATACAGCCGTCCTGTATAATATCACACGGGTAATACAGCCCTCCTGTATAATATCACACGTGTAATACAGCCGTCCTGTATAATATCACACGTGTAATACAGATGTCCTGTATAATTTTACACGTGTAATACAGCCGTCCTGTATAATATCACACGGGTAATACAGCCGTCCTGTATAATATCACACGGGTAATACAGCCGTCCTGTATAATATCACACGGGTAATACAGACGTCCTGTATAATATCACATGTGTAATACAGATGTCCTGTATAATATCACATGTGTAATACAGCCGTCCTGTATAATATCACACGTGTAATACAGCCGTCCTGTATAATATCACACGGGTAATACAGCCGTCCTGTATAATATCACACGTGTAATACAGATGTCCTGTATAATATCACACGTGTAATACAGCGGTCCTATATAATATCACACGTGTAATACAGACGTCCTGTATCATATCACACGTGTAATACAGCCGTCCTGTATAATATCACACGTGTAATACAGCCGTCCTGTATAATATCACACGGGTAATACAGCCGTCCTGTATAATATCACACGTGTAATACAGATGTCCTGTATAATATCACACGTGTAATACAGCGGTCCTATATAATATCACACGTGTAATACAGACGTCCTGTATCATATCACACGTGTAATACAGCCGTCCTGTATAATATCACACGTGTAATACAGACGTCCTATATAATATCACACGTGTAATACAGCCGTCCTGTATAATATCACACGTGTAATACAGACGTCCCCTGTATAATATCACACATGTAATACAGACGTCCTGTATAATATCACACGTGTAATACAGACGTCCCCTGTATAATATCACACGTGTAATACAGCCGTCCTGTATAATATCACACGTGTAATACAGACGTCCTGTACAATATCACACGTGTAATACAGACGTCCCCTGCATAATATCACACGTGTAACACAGACGTCCTGTATAATATCACACATGTAATACGGCCGTCCTGTATGATATCACACGGGTAATACAGCCGTCCTGTATAATATCACACGTGTAATACAGACGTCCTACATAATATCACACGTGTAATACAGACGTCCTGTATAATATCACACGTGTAATACAGACGTCCCCTATATAATATCACACGTGTAATACAGACGTCCCCTATATAATATCACACGTGTAATACAGACGTCCTGTATAATATCACACGCGTGTAATACAGACGTCCTGTATAGTATTACATTTGTAATACAGACGTCCTGTATAATATCACACGTGTAATACAGACGTCCTGTATAATATCACACGAGTAATACAGACGTCCCCTGTATAATATCACACGTGTAATACAGGCGTCCTGTATAATATCACACGTGTAATATAGACGTCCTGTATAATATCACATGTGTAATACAGACTTCCCCTGTATAATATCTCACGTGTAATACAGACGTCCTGTATAATATCACACGTGTAATACAGACGTCCTGTATAATATCACACGTGTAATGCAGCCATTCTGTATAATATCACACGTGTAATACGGTCGTCCTGTATAATATCACACGGGTAACACAGCCGTCCTTTATAATATCACACGTGTAATACAGACGTCCTATATAATATCACACGTGTAATACAGACGTCCTGTATGATATCACACGTGTAATACTGATGTCCCCTGTATAATATCACACGTGTAATACAGCTGTCCTGTATGATATCATACGTGTAATACAGACGTCCTATATATCACACGTGTAATACAGACGTCCTGTATGATATCATACGTGTAATACAGACGTCCCCTATATAATATCACACGTGTAATACAGACATCCCCTGTATAATATCACACGTGTAATACAGACTTCCCCTGTATAATATCACACGTGTAATACAGACGTCCTGTATAATATCACAAGTGTAATACAGACGTCCTGTATAATATCACACGTGTAATACAGACGTCCTGTATAATATCACACGTGTAATACAGACGTCCCCTGTATAATATCACACGTGTAATAGAGACGTCCTGTATAATATCACATGTGTAATACAGACGTCCTATATAGTATCACACGTGTAATACAGACGTCCTGTATAATATCACACGTGTAATACAGACGTCCTGTATAATATCACGCGTGTAATACAGACGTCCTCTGTATAATATCACACGTGTAATACAGATGTCCCCTGTATAATATCACACGTGTAATACTGACGTCCTGTATAATATCACACGTGTAATACATACGTCCTGTATAGTATCACACGTGTAATAGAGACGTCCTGTATAATATCACACGTGTAATACAGACATCCTGTATAATATCACACGTGTAATACAAACGTCCTGTATAATATCACACATGTAATACAGACGTCCTGTATAATATCACACGTGTAATACAGACGTCCTGTGTAATATCACACGTGTAATATAGACGTCCTGTATAATATCACATGTGTAATACAGACTTCCCCTGTGTAATGTCACACGTGTAATACATCCGTCCTGTATAATATCACACGTGTAATACAGACGTCCTGTATAATATCACACGTGTAATACAGACGTCCCCTGTATAATATCACACGTGTGATACAGACGTCCCCTGTATAATATCACACATGTAATACAGCCGTCCTGTATAATATCACACGTGTAATACAGACGTCCTGTATAATATCACACGTGTAATACAGCCGTCCTGTATAATATCACATGTGTAATACAGACGTCCCCTGTATAATATCACACGTGTAATACAGACGTCCCCTGTATAATATCACACATGTAATACGGCCGTCCTGTATAATATCACACGGGTAATACAGCCATCCTGTATAATATCACACGTGTAATACAGACGTCCTATATAATATCACATGTGTAATACAGACGTCCTGTATGATATCACATGTGTAATACAGCCATCCTGTATAATATCACATGTGTAATACAGACGTCCCCTGTATAATATCACACGTGTAATACAGCCGTCCTGTATAATATCACACGTGTAATACAGACGTCCTGTATAATATCACATGTGTAATACAGCCGTCCTGTATAATATCACACGTGTAATACAGACGTCCCCTATATAATATCACACGTGTAATACAGACGTCCTGTATAATATCACACGTGTAATACAGACGTCCTGTATAGTATCACACGTGTAATACAGACGTCCTGTATAATATCACACGTGTAATACAGACGTCCTGTATAATATCACACGAGTAATACAGACGTCCCCTGTATAATATCACACGTGTAATACAGGCGTCCCCTGTATAATATCACACGTGTAATATAGACGTCCTGTATAATATCACACGTGTAATATAGACGTCCTGTATAATATCACATGTGTAATACAGACTTCCCCTGTATAATATCACACGTGTAATACAGACGTCCTGTATAATATCACACGTGTAATACAGACGTCCTGTATAATATCACACGTTTAATACAGCCGTTCTGTATAATATCACACGTGTAATACGGCCGTCCTGTATAATATCACACGGGTGATACAGCAGTCCTGTATAATATCACACGTGTAATACAGACGTCCTATATAATATCACACGTGTAATACAGACGTCCTGTATGATATCATACGTGTAATACAGACGTCCCCTGTATAATATCACACGTGTAATACAGACATCCCCTGTATAATATCACACGTGTAATACAGACGTCCTGTATAATATCACAAGTGTAATACAGACGTCCTGTATAATATCACACGTGTAATACAGACGTCCCCTGTATAATATCACACGTGTAATACAGACGTCCTGTATAATATCACATGTGTAATACAGACGTCCTATATAGTATCACACGTGTAATACAGACGTCCTGTATAATATCACACGTGTAATACTGACGTCCTGTATAATATCACACGTGTAATACAGACGTCCCCTGTATAATATCACACGTGTAATACAGGCGTCCCCTGTATAATATCACACGTGTAATACAGACGTCCTGTATAATATCACACGTGTAATACAGACGTCCTGTATAGTATCACACGTGTAATACAAACGTCCTGTATAATATCACATGTGTAATGCAGACATCCTGTATAATATCACACGTGTAATACAAACGTCCTGTATAATATCACACATGTAATACAGACTTCCTGTATAATATCACACGTGTAATACCGACGTCCTGTATAATATCACACGTGTAATACAGACGTCCTGTATAATATCACATGTGTAATACAGACTTCCCCTGTACAATATCACACGTGTAATACAGCCCTCCTATATAATATCACACGTGTAATACAGACATCCTGTATAATATCACACGTGTAATACGGCCGTCCTGTATAATATCACACGGGTAATACAGCCGTCCTGTATAATATCTCACGTGTAATACAGACGTCCTATATAATATCACACGTGTAATACAGACGTCCTGTATGATATCACACGTGTAATACAGCCGTCCTGTATAATATCACATGTGTAATACAGATGTCCCCTGTGTAATATCACACGTGTAATACAGCCGTCCTGTATAATATCACACGTGTAATACAGACGTCTCCTGTATAATATCACACGTGTAATACAGCCGTCTTGTATAATATCACAAGTGCAATACAGACGTCCTGTATATTATCACACGTCTAATACGGCCGTCCTGTATAATATCACGCGTGTAATACAGCCGTCCCCTGTATAATATCACATGTGTAATACAGACGTCCTGTATAATATCACATGTGTAATACAGCCGTCCTGTATAATATTACACGTGTAATACAGCCGTCCTATATAATATCACACGTGTAATACAGACTTCCTGTATAATATCACACGTGTAATACAGCCATCTTGTATAATATCACACGTGCAATACAGACCTCCTGTATAATATCACACATGTAATACGGCCGTCCTGTATAATATCACATGTGTAATACAGCCGTCCTGTATAATATCACACGTTTAATACAGCCGTCCTGTATAATATCACACGTTTAATACAGCCGTCCTGTATAATATCACACGTGTAATACAGACGTCCTGTATAATATCACACGTGTAATACAGACGAGACGTCCTGTATAATATCACACGTGTAATACAGACGTCCTGTATAATATCACACGTGTAATACAGACGAGACGTCCTGTATAATATCACACGTGTAATACAGCCGTCCTGTATAATTTCCCGCTCTAGCATTTGCTGTGTCGGGTGAATACGTCCCTTTGTCCCATTTGTTATCACCCGGGGAGCGTTTTTGGCGCAGACCCTGAATGTGCCGGGAAGACGCTGTGTGACCGGCGCCGCACACATGGCAGCAGTCTCGTGTCGTCCTCCTTAGTTTGGACCCGGCAGTGATTAACCCTTGCTTGGCCACCAACCGACTCCAGGACACGGGGGGGAGCGGAGAAGGTTTTATAACTATTTTACCTTATTTGGGGTCTGCAGGGAAGAACGGGGCGTTGGTGGCTGCAGGCGGGCGAGAGGCTCAGGGGCGTCAGGACTATTATCTGCACATTATCAGCTGCTTCTCTGCGATAAGTGCGGAAGATGAAAGCGCAATCAGAAGATAAATGTGTGTTTATGACGAGGACGTCTGCAAAATCCAGAGTGCGGGGAATGTGTATATAAAGGAAACCTCCGACCATGGGATGAACCCTCAGCCAAGAGCCAGACACCCACAAGCTGAAGACCGGGACCAGACTATAGAGCCCACAGCATATAGGACCGGACTATGGAGCCCACAGAATATAGGACCAGACTATGGAGACAACAGAATATAGGACCGGACTATGGAGCCCACAGAATATAGGACCGGACTATGGAGCCCACAGAATATAGGACCAGACTATGGAGACAACAGAATATAGGACCGGACTATAGAGCCCACAGCATATAGGACCGGACTATGGAGCCCACAGAATATAGGACCAGACTATGGAGACAACAGAATATAGGACCGGACTATGGAGCCCACAGAATATAGGACCAGACTATGGAGCCCACAGAATATAGGACCAGACTATGGAGCCCACAGAATATAGGACCAGACTATGGAGCCCACAGAATATAGGACCAGACTATGGAGCCCACAGAATATAGGACCAGACTATGGAGCCCACAGAATATAGGACCAGACTATGGAGCCCACAGAATATAGGACCAGACTATGGAGCCCACAGAATATAGGACCAGACTGTGGAGCCCAGAGAATATAGGACCAGACTATGGAGCCCACAGAATATAGGACCAGACTATGGAGCCCACAGAATATAGGACCAGACTATGGAGCCCACAGAATATAGGACCAGACTGTGGAGCCCACAGAATATAGGACCAGACTATGGAGACAACAGAATATAGGACCAGACTATGGAGCCCACAGAATATAGGACCAGACTATGGAGCCCACAGAATATAGGACCAGACTATGGAGCCCACAGAATATAGGACCGGACTATGGAGCCCACAGAATATAGGACCGGACTATGGAGCCCACAGAATATAGGACCGGACTATGGAGCCCACAGAATATAGGACCGGACTATGGAGACAACAGAATATAGGACCGGACTATGGAGCCCACAGAATATAGGACCGGACTATGGAGCCCACAGAATATAGGACCGGACTATGGAGCCCACAGAATATAGGACCGGACTATGGAGCCCACAGAATATAGGACCGGACTATGGAGCCCACAGAATATAGGACCAGACTATGGAGCCCACAGAATATAGGACCGGACTATGGAGCCCACAGAATATAGGACCGGACTATGGAGCCCACAGAATATAGGACCGGACTATGGAGCCCACAGAATATAGGGCCAGACTATGGAGCCCACAGAATATAGGACCAGACTATGGAGCTCACAGAATATAGGACCAGACTATGGAGCTCACAGAATATAGGACCAGATATGGGACCGGCCACAGTGCCCATATAACGATATCATATTTAATTAGGACCAGATAAGGGACTGGCGGCAATGTCGATATAACATTGTGATATATAATATAGGACCAGATATGGGACCGGATTATGGATCTCACAGAATATAGGACCAGGTTCTGGGACCGGACTACAGAGCCCACAGAATATAGGACCAGATATGGGACCAGCCACAGTGGTATAGCGGTATCATATATAATATAGGATCAGATAATGGACTGACCACAATGTTGATATAACAATGTCCTACATAATATATGACCAGATATGGAACCAACCGCAGCGTCCATATAACAATGTCATGTATAATATAGGAACAGATATGGGACCGGCTACAGTGCCAATATAACAATATCATATATAATAAAGGACCAGATATGGGACCAACCGCAGCGTCCATATAACGATATCATATAAACAGTGGCATATAATAATTTTGCCACCCCTGGTCAAAATTACATTTATTGTGAACAGTTAAACAAGCTGAAGATGAAATGATCTCTAAAAGGCATAAAGTTTTAGACAAATGCAAAAGTTTGGGCACCCTTGGAGATTTGTGTGCTCAGATAACTTTGACCAAGGTTTCAGACCTTAATTAATTACCCTGTTAGGGTTATGGCTTGTTAACTATCATTGTTATGAAAGACCAGGTGACGCAAATTTCCCAACTTTATAAAAACCCAGCCTCCTCTAACCTCGTGCCAAAATACAGCAGCCACGGGTTCTTCTAAGCGGCTGCCGAGAACTCTGAAAATGAAAATGGTGGAGGCCACAAAGCAGGAGAAGGCTATAAGAAGACAGCAAAGTGTTTCCAAGTTGCCCTTTCCTCAGTTCGAAATCTAATTAAGAAAAAATGGCACAAAATTTCAGGAAACGAACATCTCTCCAACCATTAAGCATGGGGGAGGACCAATCACGCTTTGGGGTTGTGTTGCAGCCAATGGCACGGGGAACATGTCACGGGTAGAAGAAAGAATCGATTCAATGAAATTTCAACAAATTCTTGATGCAAACATGACATCATCTGTAAAAAATACGGAAGCTGAAAAGATAATGGCTTCTACAAATGGATAATGATCCTAAACCCACGTCAAAATCCACAATAGACGACCTCAAAAGGCACAAGCTGAAGGTTTTACAATGGCCCTCACAGTCCCCTGACCTGAACATCATTAAAAATCTGTGGCTAGTCCTCAAAACAGCAGCGCATGCAAGACGACCCAGGAATCTCACAGAACTGGAAGAATTCTCCAAGGAGGAATGGATGAAAATCTCTCAAACAAGAATTGAAAGACTCTTGTCTGTCCGTGCCGGGTGCCCAAACTATTGCATCGGCCCATTTTTCTTGTTGCAATTTTTAAAATGTAATGCCTAAAATACCAAGGAAATGTGTCATCTTTAATTTTAGGCCTTTTAGAGATCAATTCATCTTCTACTTGCTTAACTGTTCACAATAACAGTAATTTTTACCAGGGGTGCCCAAACTTTTACATGCCATATAGGACCAGGTATGGGACCGGCCGCAGCATTCAGGAGCCTCAGACGATTCGCTCTTTTCATGGATTGAACAGTTCCCCATTTCACAACTTTGAACTTCATGAGCCGGACACACTGCGCCACTGCGTTCATATGAATTTCTCACTAGGCCTCTTCCCTAACCTCACCCACGTCTTTTATATTCGCCCACACAGAAATATTCTCCTAGTGCAGCCCATTAAAGCTCCCCCATAGTGCGGTACCACTTTCATGGCCCCTCACAAGCATCACACTTGTCTGTGTCTCCGGCTCACATGCCATGGAGGTCATTGCAGATCCTTAAAGGGAATCTGTAAGCAGGTTTTTGCTCCTCCATCTGAGAGCAGTATGATGTAGGAGCAGAGACCCTGATTCCAGAGATTTGTCACTTATTGGGCTACTTGCTGTCACTTTGCTAAAATCACAGTTTTCTCTGCTGCAGATCTAGCAGAGCTTTGAATGCTGAGCCCTGTATAACTCTACCACCACACCACTGATTGGTTGCTTTCTCTGTACACTGTGTATAGGCAGAAAGCTGCCAGTCAGTGGTGGGGGCGGGGTTACACAGAGCAAGAGCACTACATGGCAGGACACAACTAGTCCTCTAGTGATAATCTCCTGCTGATAAAACACTGTTTTTATCAAAACTACAGCAAGCAGCCCAGTAAGTGACACATCGCTGGAATCAGGTCACTGTCTCTTTATTATGCTGCTCTCAGATTAGGTGGCAAAAATTTGTGACAGATTCCCTTTAACGAGAGTCTGTCACCCTTGAAATACAAGTAAAACAAATTAAACAGTTATATATAGATAATGTCTGTAAAGCGCTGTGGAATTAATGGTGCTATATAAGTGAGTAAAATAAATAAATATCGGGGTCTTAGCCCCTGTAGGAATCGTATAAGCAGTATATATTTCATTTCTGTAATTACCTTTACACAGGCGGCCGCCGTAATGAGGCAATGATGAAAGGCGCTCCCACCCTGGTGTGAGCCCCCCAGACTCCTTCATAGTCAGTGTAGACGCAGCGCCGCGGTTGGCCAGCGAAGCACCGTCAGGCAGCGGAGCTGCTCATATGCAAACTGAGCGGGAGTCATGGTGCACCGAGCTCTTCCCCGCATCAGGGGTACACCGGAGCACTTTCATGTGCATATGGTATAAAACGAGTATTAAAAATAATTATATGGAGCGGTATACAGAGGTGCGGTATGCAGAGGTGTATTATACGGAGGTGCATTATACAGCTGTGCAGTATACACAGGTGCAGTAAACATGCGTAAATATAGTAGGTACGGTATACAGAAGAGCTGTACACAGAGGTGCAGTTTATGGGGTTGCAGTTTACAGAGGAGTATTATACGGTGGTGTATTATACAGAGGCACAGTATACAGAAGTGCGGTATACTGGGGTGCATTATACAGGGGTGTAGTATACAGAGGTGCGGTATACGGGGGTGCATTATACAGGGGTGTAGTATACAGAGGTGCAGTATACGGGGGTGCATTATACAGGGGTGTAGTATACAGAGGTGCGGTATACGGGGGTGCATTATACAGGGGTGTAGTATACAGAGGTGCAGTATACGGGGGTGCATTATACAGGGGTGTAGTATACAGAGGTGCGGTATACGGGGGTGCATTATACAGGGGTGTAGTATACAGAGGTGCGGTATACGGGGGTGCATTATACAGGGGTGTAGTATATAGAGGTGTATTATACAGTGGTGCAGTATATGGAGCTTCGGTATTCGGAGGTGCCTTATACAGAGGTAAGGTATACAGAGGAGTATTATATAGGGGTGCAGTATACGGAGGTGCGTTATACAGAAGTGCGGTATACAGAGGTGTATTATATAGTGGTGCGGTATACGGAGGTGCATTATACAGAGGTGCGGTATACAGAGGTGTATTATACAGTGGTGCAGTATATGGAGGTGCGTTATACAGAAGTGTGGTATTCGGAGGTGCCTTATACAGAGGTAAGATATACAGAGGTTTATTATACAGTGGTGAAGTATATGGAGGTGCGGTATACGGAGGTGCCTTATACAGAGGTAAGATATACAGAGGTTTATTATACAGTGGTGAAGTATATGGAGGTGTGGTATACGGAGGTGCCTTATACAGAGGTGCAGTATACAGAGGTGTATTATATAGTGGTGCAGTATACGGAGGTGCGTTATACAGAAGTACGGTATACAGAGGTGTATTATATAATGGTGGGTTATACACAGGTGCATTATACAGAGGTGCGGTATGTAGAGGAGCACTAAATAAAGGTGCACTATATGGAGGTGCAGTATATAGGGTGCAGTATACAGAAGCTGTGTATGCTACCAGTGGCGCCTGTGTGACACGAGCCGGCGCAATCGCTGGTGACGCGGCACTGATCTTGGGCTCAGGCTTCTTACACGGTTCTGTTATAACTTCACGCTGTGTTCTGTCTGCAGATCCTGAAACGTCAGAAATTCCTCACATTCCCTGCGCTGGAGCAGCAGAGACATCAGTGACCCGACATTGCTAGAATAGCAGAGAGATCACCGACTGGAACATGTCACAGGGAGCAGCGCAGGGGGAGGAGTCAAGGAACAGCACAGAAGGAGGAGACAAGGAGCAGCACAGGGGGAGGAGTCAGAGGGAAGCATAAGGGGAGGAGTCAGGGAACAGCACCGAAGGAGGAGACCAAAAGCAGCGTGGAGGAAGGAGTCTGTTAACAGCGCGGTGGTGGAGACAAAGGATAGTGAAGGGGAGGAGTCAGAAAAAAGAGAGGGGGAGGAGGGGAGACACAAAGAATTGCGCAGGGAAGAGAGAAAGGGAACAGCACGGGGGAGGAGACACAAGAAACAGTGCTGGGGAGGGGACACAAGGAACAGGGCTGGGGAGGAGACAAAGGAACAGTGCGGGGGAGGAGACACAAGGAACAGGGCTGGGGAGGAGACAAAGGAACAGCGCTGGGGAGGAGACACAAGGAACAGCGCGGGGGAGGAGACACAAGGAACAGTGCTGGGGAGGAGACACAAGAAACAGGGCTGGGGAGGAGACAAAGGAACAGTGCTGGGGAGGAGACACAAGGAACAGTGCTGGGGAGGAGACACAAGGAACAGCGCTGGGGAGGAGACATAAGGAACAGCGCTGGGGAGGAGACACAAGGAACAGGGCTGGGGAGGAGACAAAGGAACAGTGCTGGGGAGGAGACACAAGGAACAGTGCTGGGGAGGAGACACAAGGAACAGTGCTGGGGAGGAGACACAAGGAACAGCACGGGGGAGGAGACACAAGGAACAGTGCGGGGGAGGAGACACAAGAAACAGGGCTGGGGAGGAGACATAAGGAACAGCGCTGGGGAGGAGACACAAGGAACAGCGCTGGGGAGGAGACACAAGGAACAGCGCGGGGGAGGAGACACAAGGAACAGTGCGGGGGAGGAGACACAAGAAACAGGGCTGGGGAGGAGACATAAGGAACAGCGCTGGGGAGGAGACACAAGGAACAGCGCGGGGGAGGAGACACAAGGAACAGTGCTGGGGAGGAGACACAAGAAACAGGGCTGGGGAGGAGGCAAAGGAACAGTGCTGGGGAGGAGACACAAGGAACAGTGCTGGGGAGGAGACACAAGGAACAGTGCTGGGGAGGAGACACAAGGAACAGTGCTGGGGAGGAGACATAAGGAACAGCGCTGGGGAGGAGACACAAGGAACAGGGCTGGGGAGGAGACAAAGGAACAGTGCTGGGGAGGAGATACAAGGAACAGTGCTGGGGAGGAGACACAAGGAACAGCACGGGGGAGGAGACACAAGGAACAGTGCGGGGGAGGAGACACAAGAAACAGGGCTGGGGAGGAGACATAAGGAACAGCGCTGGGGAGGAGACACAAGGAACAGCGCGGGGGAGGAGACACAAGGAACAGTGCGGGGGAGGAGACACAAGAAACAGGGCTGGGGAGGAGACATAAGGAACAGCGCTGGGGAGGAGACACAAGGAACAGCGCGGGGGAGGAGACACAAGGAACAGTGCTGGGGAGGAGACAAAGGAACAGTGCGGGGGAGGAGACACAAGGAACAGGGCTGGGGAGGAGACAAAGGAGCAGTGCTGGGGAGAAGACACAAGGAACAGTGCTGGGGAGGAGACAAAGGAACAGTGCTGGGGAGAAGACACAAGGAACAGTGCTGGGGAGGAGACAAAGGAACAGTTCTGGGGAGGAGACACAAGGAACAGTGCTGGGGAGGACACACAAGGAACAGTGCTGGGGAGGAGACACAAGGAGCAGCACGGGGGAGGAGACACAAGGAACAGTGCGGGGGAGGAGACACAAGAAACATGGCTGGGGAGGAGACACAAGGAACAGTGCTGGGGAGGAGACACAAGGAACAGTGCTGGGGAGGAGACACAAGGAACAGCGCGGGGGAGGAGACACAAGGAACAGTGCTGGGGAGGAGACACAAGGAACAGTGCTGGGGAGAAGACACAAGGAACAGTGCTGGGGAGGAGACACAAGGAACAGCGTGGGGGAGGAGACACAAGGAACAGTGCTGGGGAGGAGACACAAGGAACAGTGCTGGGGAGGAGACACAAGGAACAGTGCAGGGAAGACACAAGGAACAGTGTGGGGAAGGAGACACAAGGAACAGTGTGGGGAAGGAGACACAAGGAACAGCGCGGGGGAGGAGACACAAGGAACAGTGCTGGGGAGGAGACCAAGGAACAGTGCGGGGGAGGAGACACAAGGAACAGGGCTGGGGAGGAGACAAAGGAACAGTGCTGTGGAGAAGACACAAGCAACAGTGCTGGGGAGGAGACAAAGAAACAGTGCTGGGGAGAAGACACAAGGAACAGTGCTGGGGAGGAGACAAAGGAACAGTGCTGGGGAGGAGACACAAGGAACAGTGCTGGGGAGGAGACACAAGGAACAGTGCTGGGGAGGAGACACAAGGAGCAGCACGGGGGAGGAGACACAAGGAACAGTGCGGGGGAGAAGACACAAGAAACAGGGCTGGGGAGGAGACACAAGGAACAGTGCTGGGGAGGAGACACAAGGAACAGTGCTGGGGAGGAGACAAAGGAACAGTGCTGGGGAGGAGACACAAGGAACAGCGCAGGGAGGAGACACAAGGAACAGTGCTGGGGAGGAGACACAAGGAACAGTGCTGGGGAGAAGACATAAGGAACAGTGCTGGGGAGGAGACACAAGGAACAGCGTGGGGGAGGAGACACAAGGAACAGTGCTGGGGAGGAGACACAAGGAACAGTGCTGGGGAGGAGACACAAGGAACAGTGTGGGGAAGGAGACACAAGGAACAGTGTGGGGAAGGAGACACAAGGAACAGCACGGGGGAGGAGACACAAGGAACAGCACGGGGGAGGAGACACAAGGAACAGCGCGGGGGAGGAGACACAAGGAACAGCGCGGCGAAGGAGACACAAGGACCAGAGCAGGGGAGGAGACACAAGAAACAGTGCAGGGGAGGAGACACAAAGAACAGCACGGGGGGGGAGACACAAGGAACAGTGCTGGGGAGGAGACACAAGGAACAGGGCTGGGGAGAAGACACAAGGAACAGTGCTGGGGAGGAGACACAAGGAACAGCGTGGGGGAGGAGACACAAGGAACAGTGCTGGGGAGGAGACACAAGGAACAGTGCTGGGGAGGAGACACAAGGAACAGTGCAGGGAAGACACAAGGAACAGTGTGGGGAAGGAGACACAAGGAACAGTGTGGGGAAGGAGACACAAGGAACAGTGTGGGGAAGGAGACACAAGGAACAGCGCGGGGGAGGAGACACAAGGAACAGTGCTGGGGAGGAGACCTAGGAACAGTGCGGGGGAGGAGACACAAGGAACAGGGCTGGGGAGGAGACAAAGGAACAGTGCTGGGGAGAAGACACAAGGAACAGTGCTGGGGAGGAGACAAAGGAACAGTGCTGGGGAGAAGACACAAGGAACAGTGCTGGGGAGGAGACAAAGGAACAGTGCTGGGGAGGAGACACAAGGAACAGTGCTGGGGAGGAGACACAAGGAACAGTGCTGGGGAGGAGACACAAGGAGCAGCACGGGGGAGGAGACACAAGGAACAGTGCGGGGGAGAAGACACAAGAAACAGGGCTGGGGAGGAGACACAAGGAACAGTGCTGGGGAGGAGACACAAGGAACAGTGCTGGGGAGGAGACAAAGGAACAGTGCTGGGGAGGAGACACAAGGAACAGCGCAGGGAGGAGACACAAGGAACAGTGCTGGGGAGGAGACACAAGGAACAGTGCTGGGGAGAAGACATAAGGAACAGCGTGGGGGAGGAGACACAAGGAACAGTGCTGGGGAGGAGACACAAGGAACAGTGCTGGGGAGGAGACACAAGGAACAGTGTGGGGAAGGAGACACAAGGAACAGTGTGGGGAAGGAGACACAAGGAACAGTGTGGGGAAGGAGACACAAGGAACAGCACGGGGGAGGAGACACAAGGAACAGCACGGGGGAGGAGACACAAGGAACAGCGCGGGGGAGGAGACACAAGGAACAGCGCGGCGAAGGAGACACAAGGACCAGAGCAGGGGAGGAGACACAAGAAACAGTGCAGGGGAGGAGACACAAAGAACAGCACGGGGGGGGAGACACAAGGAACAGTGCTGGGGAGGAGACACAAGGAACAGTGCTGGGGAGAAGACACAAGGAACAGTGCTGGGGAGGAGACACAAGGAACAGCGTGGGGGAGGAGACACAAGGAACAGTGCTGGGGAGGAGACACAAGGAACAGTGGTGGGGAGGAGACACAAGGAACAGTGCAGGGAAGACACAAGGAACAGTGTGGGGAAGGAGACACAAGGAACAGTGTGGGGAAGGAGACACAAGGAACAGCACGGGGGAGGAGACACAAGGAACAGCGCGGGGGAGGAGACACAAGGAACAGCGCGGCGGAGGAGACACAAGGACCAGAGCAGGGGAGGAGACACAAGAAACAGTGCAGGGGAGGAGACACAAAGAACAGCACGGGGGAGGAGACACAAGGAACAGAGCAGGGGAGGAGACACAACGAACAGCGCAGGGGAGGAGACACAAAGAACAGCGCAGGGGAGGAGACACAAAGAACAGCGCGGGAGAGGAGACACAAGGAACAGTGCAGGGGAGGAGACACAAAGAACAGCGCGGGAGAGGAGACACAAGGAACAGCACAGGGGAGGAGACACAAGAACAGCGCAGGGGAAAAGACACAAAGAACAGCGCGGGGGAGGAGACACAAGGAACAGCGCGGGGGAGGAGACACAAGGAGCAGCACGGGGGAGGAGACACAAGGAACAGCGCAGGGGAGGAGACACAAAGAACAGCGCGGGGAAGGAGACACAAGGAACAGCACAGGGGAGGAGACACAAAGAACAACGCAGGGTAGGAGACACAAAGAACAGCGCAGGGGAGGAGACACAAGGAACAGCGCGGGGGAGGAGACACAAGGATCAGTGTGGGGGAGGAGACACAAAGAACAGCGCGGGGGAGGAGACATAAGGAACAGCGCAGGGGAGGAGACACAAAGAACAGCGCGGGGGAGGAGACACAAGGAACAGCGCAGGGGAGGAGACACAAGGAACAGCGCAGGGGAGGAGACACAAGGAAAAGCGCAGGGGAGGAGACACAAGGAACAGCATGGGGGAGGAGACACAAAGAACAGCACGGGGGAGGAGACACAAAGAACAGCACGGGGGTGGAGACACAAGGAACAGCGCAGGGGAGGAGACACAAAGAACAGCGTGGGGGAGGAGACACAAGGAACAGTGCAGGGGCGGAGACACAAGGAACAGCGCAGGGGAGAAGACACAAGGAACAGGACCCCCGGAGCTAAACTACCAAAGTCCAGACTGTATAATCTTTCTGGCCCTGAGAGACAAGCCATGAAGGATTTCATTGCGGAAAGTCTGGAGAAGAGACATATCAGGCCTTCATCTTCACCCGTGGCGGCAGAGACAGCGCTCAATACCCCGGAAGGACATTTCGAGAGTCTGGTTATGCCTTTCGATTTGACCAATGCACCTGCGGTATTCCAGAATTTCATTAATGATATTTTCCATGATTTGGTGGGGAAGTTTGTGGTGGTCTATCAGGATGATATTTTGGTATGCTCACCTGATATTGAGACACATTGGGGGCATGTTAAACGGGTGCTTCGGATATTAAGGGATAACAAACTATATGCCACACTAGAAAAATGTGTTATTGCCGTCCAGGAGGTGCAGTTTTTGGGGTGCTTGTTGTCATCTTCGGGTTTTCGGTTGGATCCAGAGAAGATCCGTACTGTCCTTGATTGGAACCGTCCCGAGAACCTGAAGGCATTACAGCGTTTTCTGGGCTTTACTAATTTTTACCTGAAATTTATCCAAAATTATTCGGTAATTGTGAAACCCCTCACTGACATGACAAGGAAGGGGTCTGATGTTTCTAAATGGTCAGATGCCACCTTGCAGGCTTTTTCCTCCCTAAAGAGCTGTTTTGCCACTGCACCTATACTCAGTCAACCAGATGTTTCTCAAGCCTTTATTGTAGAAGTTGATGCGTTGGAGGTGGGGGTTATGGCTGTGTTGTCTCAGGGTCCGTCCCCTAGTAAATGGCGTCCATGCGCTTTCTTTTCTAAGAAATTTTCTTCGGCTGAGAGAAATTATGATGTGGGTAATAGGGAACTTTTGGAGATTAAATTGACGTTTGAAGAATGGTGACATTGGTTGGAGGGGGCTGTCCATCCTATTACTGTTATCACGGTCCATAAGAGCCTGTCATATCTTCAATTGGCTAAATTTCTCAACCCTAGGCAAGCTAGATAGTCCCTGTTTTTTACTAGGTTCAATTTTGTTGTCACTTTCCGTCCAGGGGTCAAAAACATCAAGGCTGATGCTTTGTCCTGGAGCTTCCCTGGTGGTGGTGAGCATGAGAACTCTGCCCCAATTTTGCAGAAGAGGGTAGTTGACTCGCCCAGGGGGATATGGGGGGGAAACTCGGTACCCGGGCATTGACCTTCTATGGGATGTCACGGCAGTCGGCTCCCGGGCCGTACCCTGGGGTCACTCTTTAAAAAGGGGATTTGTTAACAGTTTTGTCTCGTGACGCCACCTGTGGTTCCCGGTAATGAGTACCGGCGCTGCTGCAGACCTCAGGGGGTGATGGGATGGCAGCTGGGATGTTTCTGCTCCCCACAGGTGGAGCGGGCCCCCCGGGGCAGTGTAGTTGCCGATGGTGATGCTGGGCATTGTAGTGCAGGAGCGGTGGCGTGGTAGCAATATCTGACAGAGACAGTGGAGTGCAGTCATCTGAGTTTACTCACAGTTCTTTAGGTTCCTCGGGTACACTGTCCAGGCGTCAGCCTCCCGCGTCGCACTGTGTTTGCCAGGCAGGGGTTCAGCACTCCCTCAAGTATATCAGAAGCACTTAACGGGACCCCCTTTCTTTATGTTCCTTCCTTGACCGACTTCCTGCGCTGGGTCATCTCCCTCCTGCCCTGCGCTCCCCCACACAAAGTCCCGATAGGGTACTCTGAGATCCCTCTGGGCAACCTGGAGTTCCCGGACCTACTTGGTGCCCTTCACGGCGACTTGGGTGAGGTTGTGGCAACTGCACCATGGAAGTGCAGAAGCCTCCGGTTTTCCAGCCGAGACCTGGAGTAACACGGCTGGTCCAGGGACCGGTTCCCTTCCTGCGGCCTGATCCCTCTGATGCTTGGCAGATTCGGGCGTACGGGTGCCGTCCTGCACTCACCGTACCCCCTGGGATCCCTTCTGTTACCGGAGCCTTCCTCCCTGACTCCCCTCTCACTCCTGGGCCTCTCTTACTAGGCCCCACTATGGAGCAGAGCTCCTGAAGAGACTCTGCTCCTCTCCTCTTTTCTCTCACTGCATAACTAACTGAACTGAACTGCTACTCTAAGATGGCTCCCTATATATATCTATTCTCTAAGTGCTCCCCTATTCTACGTCCTCCACCCACATCCACTACTGGTTCCCCCTAACTTTGGTTCATCCCACTCCAGCCAGGGACAGGACAGCAGAAGAAGTGCATAATGCCCTTCCAGCCGGCCTGGAGTAGTGTAGTGTTGTGTGCAGGTGTTGGGGTCCCGGGCAGTACTCCATCCTTACCTGAGAGAAGGAGATGCCACACCTCTGGGTGAGGTGCAGTACCTCTGTGGCGACTGAACCCTCAGGGGCGCCACATAGTCATTTCGGCATTGTACCCTGAACTGGAGGGTGAGGTGTTGGAGGCTCAGGGGGACGCCCCTGCCTTCTGCCCTTCAGAAAGGTTATTTGTACCATCTAATATGCACCGCAAAGTAATTAGGGAACATCACATCTCTGTGCTTGCTGGGCATTCAGGTGGTAAGGCAACTGCGAACCTCCTTTCTCGTCGTTTTTGGTGGCCGGGGTTGCATTGGGATGTGATTGAACACGTAGCTGCTTGTAGTATTTGCGCGCGTTCTAAGGTTTTGCATACTTGTCTGTCTGGTACTCTTCTTCCGCTACCTATCTCTCGTAGGCCATGGACACACTTGTGCATGGATTTTATTACTGACCTACCAGTTTCTGCAGGCAAAACGGTGGTTTTGGTGGTTGTAGGTAGATAGGTTCAGTAAAATAGTTCACTTCGTCTCATTACCGGCACTTACGAATGCCAAGACTCTTGCTCAGGTGTTCATAAATGAGATTGTGAAGCTTCATGGGGTTCCCTCCGATGTGGTGTCAGATTGGGGGACCCAGTTTGTTTCCAAGTTCTGGAAGGCATTCTGTTCTTGACTGGGGTGCAACTATCCTTTTCCTCTGCCTTCCATCCTCAGTTAAATGGGCTGACAGAGCGCATTATCCATAATCTGGAGACTTATCTCAGAGTTTTGTCTCCGAAAATCAGGAGGATTGGGAATCCTACTTACCGCTGGCAGAATTTGCTATTAGTAATCATCGTCAAGAATCTACCATCAGGTCACCGATCTTTGGAGCATATGGTTACCATCCCCATTTTGGTACCTTTAGTGGGGGAGGAGCTTTGGGAGTTCCTGAGGAGGAATGTTTTGCTTTGTCGCTCTCCTCGGTGTGGCGGGGAGGGTTCTGAGTAATTTGAAGATCATGGGAGACAGGTACAAACGTATGGCTGACAGGAAACGCTCGTCAGGTCCAGACCTGAGGGTGAATGACCTTGTGTGGTTGTCTAACAGGAATATCAAGTTGAAGGTTCTTTCCTGGAAGCTGGGACCTATATTTATTGGTCCCTATAAAATAACCGTCGTCATTAACCCAGCAGCCTTTCGTCTTGAACTTCCTCAGGCCCTTAAGATCCACAATGTCTTTCACAGGTCTCTGCTCAAGAAATATGGAGAACCTCTTGAGTCCTGTCCCCTACCGCCGCCCCCAATCATGGTTGATGGTAATCTGGAGTTCCAGATTTCGAGGATTGTAGATTCTCGTCTTCAGCGTCATTCCCTATAATACTTGGTGAACTGGAGGGGTTATGGTCCAGAGGAAAGGATGTGAGTTTCAGCATCAGAGGTGAATTCCCCTAGGTTGGTTCGTACATTCCACACCTCTTATCCCGAGAAACCCGGTCCTGAGTGTTCGGGGGCCACTCGCAGAAGGGGGGGTACTGTCACGGGTGTGTCAGGTGTAATAGACAGTTGCTCTGGATCTGGCTGTAGAAGGTCACTGCGCTTGGCATTACAGATGCCTTCTTAATCCTTATTCCTTTAGGACTCAGCTGCGACCTCCGTCCTGCTGCTGATTGACACACCCTTGCCTGGGAGTTAAAACACTCAGTTTGCTCCAGGGAATCGCTGGAGATACTTCTTTGAACCTTTGTACAGGCTTGGAAAATTAGCAGTCAGCTAGCTTCTTCTCTTGTCCCTTGGAGGACAGTTGGTGTTTCTCCTCTGGTGTCTGCTCAAGTTAAGTTTATCCCCTTTGTTTGTCTAGCTTGTTTTCTTTAGTTTGTAGTGGGGCCTGACCAGTGCTCACCCTTTCCCCTCCCTATCTAGGGCCAAGCTCTAGGGACATCTGACGCGCCCCCTGGGCCAGTGTTGTTTGGGGGATACCCGGAGCCGGATCAGATGGGGGTTGTAGTCTCCGAGTGGCGGTGACCCGGTCCGTGCCCAGGGTGTCAAGCTCAGTGTGTGGCAGTCCTACAGATGTTACTGGATGTTCTTTAGTGTCGACTACGCCACCCGTTGATTTGCGGTCACTACGGCCGCCGCTGCAGCAGGGTCCGCTGAGGCTGGTGGTGTGTGTGCAGCTTCTGGTAGTATAACCCCCAACGGGAGGGGTATAGCCTCAGGGGGTCAGTTGCAGAGGATGGTGGTTGTGGAGGTGCAGTGAGGATGGTAATGAAACTCCGAGTCGGGCTGTGCAGTTCAGGGTTTTTACTTACTGCTTTTGTGTTGGTCACTCCGGCCTTGAGTGACCACCCGAGCCGTGCTGCGTCCACCAGGTCCTGGACTCGGCCAACCCCCAGGTGATTCTGGAGCGTGTTCCTGAGCTCCCTTTCTGACTTGTCCTTCTCTCTGGCCTTCCCCACCAGGGATCCACCTAAGTCCGGCTCCCTCGGGCCTCTTGTTGGTAAAACCCTTGTCTCTGGGTTCCCTGACCCTATTCTTGGTTTGCCTTCCGGGTGGATTTAGTGGGTGGTCGTGGCAGATCCTGCCCACGACCTCCGGTCTCTGGCTAAGGATTAGTGCCCTCCACCAGCTTGGGATCCGGTACCCTTGTGCCAACTCTTCACCCTCTGGTCTAATTTTGGGTTCTTGGAGTTCCCTCTTCTCCCCCTCTGGGTCCTTCTTTTCTCCTCTCTCTCACTCTCTTGGCCTTGGAGCTGGCTGAGCTGCTCTGCTTGTCTGACCAAACCTCTACAAAAGACCCTGTTCTAAGATGGTTCCCACCTTATATACTCCCTCTATGTGTGAGCTCAGGTGACCAGCACCCAATGAGCTCCTAGCATTACCCAGACTGCTCCCCCTATCTGCCCCTACACTACTGGGATGTTCCACCCCCCTCCCACTCCAGCCAGGGACAGACGCTGTCGTACCTGCACATTTCTCTAGTGGGAGTACCATTGGCCTGTCCCCCGGAAATGGGATGTATGTAGTGCATGCAGCCTACTGAGCTCAGTTCCACACTCCATCCTTACCCGGGAGTGGAATACCACACCTCTGGCTTGAGGTGTAATACCCCTGTAGCAGCCGAATCCTCAGGGTGCTACACATCCAGGGTTTAGGGTCCTGCTTGCCGATAGGTGTGGAACCTATATAGGGACGGTAGGGTAGGCAGGGTGATATTAGATCTGCCTAGGGGTCTCCACTCCTCCCTTTCCCTAGTGTTTGGGCTTCCTCCCCCTCTTCCCTTCATGTTGCACTTAGTCTTTCCCACACTTTGCGTGACAGAGATACATGGACTGTGTGCAGACTAGGAAACAGAGACTGTGTGCGGAGGAGGAGACACAGGAACTGTGTGAAGAGGAGGAGACACGGGGACTGTGTGCAGAGTAAGAGACACTTGGACCATGTGCAGAGTAGGTGACACAGAGACTTTGTGCCATCTAGGTTTTCTGGCACCTGGGGAAAGAATTCAGTTTGCTTCCTCCCCAAGCAGTTTGAGTAGTCGTTGTCATGTGACCACTAATTCATATGTGATCTGCACACTTAGTCACATGCCGACGAGCTGCTCTCCCTAATTCTCTCAATGTTCAGTGAAAAACTTAGACAAGCAGGAGGAGAAGCTCGTTGTCACGTGACCGTAAGTATTAAAATCGCATATGAGTGAAGTGGCCATGTGATCACTGCTGGAACCAGCAAGCAGAGCTGAATCCGGACAGTGAGGATATTACACGCTGTTAGGATTGGCATGCTACGGGTCTTCATTTTATAATTAAAGGGCTTGTCCAGGTTTGAGATGAAAGTCTGCAGTCACTCTATGTGACTGCAGGCTTCTGAATTCTCACAGCGCATGCACTGCACACTTTTAGGATTCTCCCTTGCCGGTGGCAAAAGTAGATGGTCAGATGATCACAGATATGCGATTTTAATACTTCTGGTCACATTCCAACTAGATGTGTCCAGCTTCGCTCAATTTATTTTCCTCGAGTGAGGCTATGCATGTCTAGCTGGCATGTGACTGAATGTATGCAAATCGCATACTTGTGGTTTAGTGATCTCCCACTTTCACTGCCAGCACCAGGGAATCCTGACAGATTGTAGTACCCTCTGTGAGAATTCAGAAATCTGCAGTCACATAGGATGACTACAGACTCATCACAAACTTGGACAACCCTTTTAATGCTCCTAACATAAATAAAAACATAGTAACCCTTAACTTGTCAGATGGCACAACACTTTATTAACACAGCCGTGTATCACGTAATCTTACAAGTTATGGATTGTTACATGTGTACAGGGTCAGAACCAATAACAGTACAAGAATCCATCACCAGAACCATCAGAACTAGAGAAAAACATCACTAGAATCCCTATCAGTACAGAAACACAGCATCAAAATCTCATCACTACAGGAGTACATCACAAAAACTACCATCAGTACTGGAATACATCACCAAGACCACCATCAGTACATGAATTCAGCACCAGAAACACCATCAGTACATGGTATATCAATTCTAATGTCAGGTCAGACCCATATACGTTTGTATCGCATGAACCTTCAATTTCAAATGGTAAGGAGATTCTGGGAGTTGTTGCCATCAGTCATCATCAGACTGCAGACCATACAGGAACCAAAGTACTGAGAAGGCATAGTCAATATCACAATTTTTTTTTACATCCAGGTACTTTATAGATGATGTTGTTTCTGATTGGAGTTGTTCTCTTCCTTTTCTTCATCTTGTCAAGACGCAATGATGACTTTTCACAGCCACGGTTCGTCTCTGCAGACTCTATCTTCTCTGGTGCAGTACATCCCAACACAATCCGCTTTAAAATATCTGTGTTATTATAATGCTCCTGAATAAAAATATCTGCCCTACACTGAGCCCCTGAATAAATAATTGTCCCTCACTATATTCCCTGCACAAGATATGACCCACACAGTGTCCCCCTTATGGAACATGCCCTCCACACTGCCCTCTCCTTTCCATACTGGGCCCCCTCTTCACACTGTCCTCTCACACTGTATCCTCCCTAACGGGCCCAGTCTTTCTACTGTGCACCCTCATCACCCTTCCCCTCCTTGGCATACTGTCCCTTCCTGACTGTGCCCTTACACTGTCCCCCCATGTTACCTCCCCACACACTACTCATTCTCTATTCTGTGCCCACTCACACTTTTCTCCCCCCATACTGTCTCCTCACACTATTCCCCCCAATAGTCTCCTTACACATTTTCCCCTCCCTCCTCATACTGTCTCTTCTCACATCTGCTAACCATACTGTCTCCTCATATATTTACCCCCTTGTGATCCAGACTGCCTCCTCACACGTCTCCCCGACTCCCCATACTGTGTCCACATACATTCTTCCCTCTCTCCTCATACTGTGTCTGCATACATTGTCCCCCTCACTCCCCATACCGTGTTCACACACATCCCCCCTCTCACCATCCTGTGTCCACACAAATCCCCCACTCACCATACTGTGTCCACACACATCCCCCCCACTCATCATACTATGTCCACACACATTCCCCCACTCACCATAGTATGTCCGCACCCATCCCATCACCCTCGCTCCTCATATTGTGGCTGTATACATTCGACCCCTCGCTCCTTAGGAAACACAGGGACTGTGTCAGGGATATGGATACACAGGGACTGTGTGCAGGGCAAGGGAGATATATGAGTGTGTGCATGAACAGTTTTAGTGGGTGAAAGGATACATTGGGGCAGGATTGAGGAGTAATGTAGGGGGTGAGGAGATTTAGGGCCTGGGAGTCCTCAGGCCATTTTATGATAGAATCTTCAACCTTCTGTATGTGTTGAATTCTAAGAGGTGGGGACACATAATCCGGGGAGGGGGTGACCTGAGGTCTGGGTCCTGTTCTGATGGAGATGTGACCATCCAGGGATGACCGCCTCCCCACCTCCTGCTATGTATACAGGCCCATGTGTTAGTAAACATCCCCACCTGTGTGTATGTGTGTTGTATACAGAAGCTCCATCAATAAATAACTGCACCCCCCCACGCCAAGGGGGAACCGCCGCAATATTTCCAGGTGGTGCAGCCCCCACAATGTGATCAGTCAGTGCTCCACCAGGTCACTTGGTATCTGCAGCAGAAAGAATGGAGGAGTTATGTCCTGAGAGCACTAGAAGTCATGTGGCAACCACAGGCAGTATCTC
This sequence comes from Phyllobates terribilis, assembly GCF_046119375.1. Classification (NCBI taxonomy): domain Eukaryota; kingdom Metazoa; phylum Chordata; class Amphibia; order Anura; family Dendrobatidae; genus Phyllobates; species Phyllobates terribilis. Next base: position 434,782,530 of record NW_027362767.1, on the reverse strand, counting down.
ACCAGAAGATCTCGATACCTTCAGTGTAAAGTATGGTGGTTATAGAGATGCTTTGCTGTGATTGCTGATCTTACAGGCCATGATGGTGGCTCCTGGGGTTACCAGGTAATGAGTGCTGCATTCACCTATCATTATCCTACATGTATGAATAATTGGTGAGGGTTAACCCCACGCTGTCCAGGCTGCTGCTGTGTTTGTATTTGGGGCTATTCCAGGACAGGGCACAGGAGCCGGTGACTCAACCTCACAGTCAGGAAATGGTCTGAGGACAACAATTTCCTCCAAACATCTGGTAGAAGAGAAAACATGGGGGGCACCCGGCAGATGTGGATGCCCAGAGGTGTATCTAGGTCTTCTAGCACCCGGAGCAAGAATTCAGTTTGGCGCCCCCCCCCCCACACACACACTTCTTCCCCAGCACATATGCGATTTGCACACTAAGGCCACGGCCCCACTATCAGTATTCGGTCAGTATTTGATCAGTAGTCGGTCAGTATTTTTTCTCAGGAGTGGGAGACATAGCCAGGAGTGGGTGATAAATGCAGAATTGGTGACTTGTTTCTATTATACCTTTTCTCTGATTGTTCCTCACCTGGTTTTGTCTCCCACTCCTGAGAAAAAATACTGACCGAAAACTGACCAAATACTGATAGTGGGGCCGTGGCATTAGTCACGTGCCGACGAGCTGCTCTTCCTAATTCTCTCTGAGAGAAGCAGAAAGAAAAGCTCATTATAAGTATGAAAATCGCATATGAGTGAAGGGGCCGTGTGAAGACTGATGGAACCTGCAAGCAGAGCTGAGTCCTGACAGTGAGGATATTACACAGTCAGGATTGGCTACAGGGCTTCATTTTATAATTAAAAGGCTTGTACAGGTTTGAGATGAAAGTCTGCGGTCACTGTGGGTGGATTCTCACAGCGCATGCACTGCACACTTTTAGGATTCTCCCTTGCCGGTGGCAAGAGTGGACGGTCATATCAGCACAAGTATAATAATAATCTTTATATAGTGCTAACATATTCCATAGCGCTTTACATACATAATCACCATCACTGTCCCCATTGGGGCTCACAATCTAAATTCCCTATCAGGATGTCTTTGGCGTGTGGGAGGAAACCCACACAAACACAGGGAGAAGATACAAACACCTTGCAGATGTTGTCCTTGGTGGGATTTGAACCCAGGACCCCAGCGCTGCAAGGCTGCAGTGCTAACCACTAAGCCACTGTGCTGCCAAGTATGTGATTTATATACTACTGGCCACATTCTGACTAGACGTGTCCGACCTCGCTCAATTCATTTTCATTGAGTGAGGCCACACATGTCTAGTCGGCACATGACTGCATGTATACAAATCGCCGAGAGAATCCTGACTGCGGGCAGTGCGCACTGTGAGAAGTCAGAAGTCTGCAGTCACATAGAATGGCTGCAGACTCATCACAAACGTGGGCAACATCTTTAATGCTCCTATTGACTCGCCCCCAGGGCCATGGGGTACTCGGCAGCCGGGCCTTATGGCTGCTTTTTGGGGGGGAGATCACGGTGGCTGGCCCGGTCCGTGACCCAGGGCGGTCAGTGCAAAAAGGGGATATTTATAGGGGGATTTGTCGTGACGCCACCTGTGGTGTCTGGTGAAGATCACCAGCGCTGCGACAGTCCTCTGAGGCAGGTGTTAGGGCAGCTTGAGATGTAACGGCTCCCCACAGGTGGAGCAGGCCTCAGGGCAGTGTAGATAAATGGAGGTGCGCTGGGCGTTGTGGTGCAGGGAGGGAAATGGAGCCGGCGAAAGAAAGGAACGGAGGCAGCTCAGTGCAGTCATCCAAGGTTTACTCACAGTTCTTAGGACAGTCCACAGGTGCACTGTACTGGTGCAAGCCTCCCGCGTCGCACTGCGTTCACCGGGCAGGGGTTCAGTCCTTCCTCAGGCTGTTTGGGTGTACCTGGCAGAACCCCACTTTCTTATGTGCCTCTCTAGACCGACTTCACGCTGGGTCTTACTCCCTCCTGTCCTGCGCTTCCCACTGTGAATCCTGTTCGGGTGCTGCGAGGTCCCCCCTGTCCGTCGGAGTTGCACAGACCTGCTTGACCTTACTTGGATTGAAGTGGGGGGGTTTGGCTCCTGGCTATAGAAGTCAGAAGCCTCCGGTTTTTCCAGCCGAGGCCTGAAGCTGCACGACTGGGCTAGGGGCTGGTCCCCTTCTCGTGGCCTAAATCCTCCTGACACTTGGCAGATTCGGGGTGTACGGGTGCCGCCTGCACTCGCCGTACCCCCCTAGGATCCCTTCTGAAGAACGGAGCTTACTCCCTGCTCCCCTCCTGGGCCTCAGTCCTGGGCCCTTGTAGTGGAGCAGAGCTCCTACAGAGCCACTGCTCCCAGACTGTTCCTACTCAACCAACTAACCAACTCAACTCCTCCTTTTAAGATGTCTACCTTTTTATATATCTACTGTATGAGTGCTCCCATAAACTACTTCCTCCACCCACACCCACTACTGGTTCCCCCTACCTTTGGGTTCGCCCCACCCCAGCCAGGGACAGGGCGCAGCAGAAAACTACATTGCGTCTTGCCCCTCCTGCTGGCCTGGGGTAGTGTAGTGTTGGATGTAGGTGTTGGGGTCCCGGGCAGCACTCCCTCCTTACCTGAGAGAAAGGGAGACAGCACACCTCTGGGTGAGGTGCAGTACCTCTGTGGCGACCGAATCCTCAGGGGCGCCACACTATCATAAATAAAAATATAAAAGTGTCAGCATCATAAAAAACGTTTACATCCATGTACCTTACAGATGACGCTGTCTCTGGAGTCGTTCTCTTTCTTTTTTTCTTCATCTTGTCCAGACGCCAGGATGACTTTTCTCATCCACAGCTCGTCTCTGCAGACTTCCATCTTCTCCGGTCTTCTGCAGCACATCCCAACACGATGCCCTTAAAGATAGAAGTGTGATTATAATGCTCCTGAATAAAAAATATCTGCCCTACGCTGAGCCCCTGAATAAATAATTGCCCCTCACTATATTTCCTGCACAAAATATCACTGTCCCTCTTATGGTACATGCTCTCCACACTGGCCCTCCTTTCCATACTGGGCCCCCTCTTCACACTGTCCTCACACTGTGTCCCGCCTATAGGGCCCAGTCTCTATACTGTGCCCCCTCATCACACTCCCCCTCCTTACCTCTCTGTTCCCTCATGGCTGTGACTTTACACTGTCCCCCCCATGAAACCCCCCACCCACTACTCAGTCTCTGAATAAATATCCCCCCTGAATGATGAATAAGTATGTCCCCTGCACAATGAATAAATAGCCCCCCTGCACAATGAATAAATAGCCCCCCTGCACAATGAATAAATAGCCCCCCTGCACAATTAATAAATATCCCCCCTGCACAATTAATGCACCACAGTGATGACATCACACACAAGTATCTATGATGAAATCACATGTTTTGCATCATCTTGATGACATCAGTATACTTGTGTAACCATACCGATCACATAACACAATAGCAACTATGGTGACATCAGAAAATATGCGCCATATTAATGAAACTACACCCCAGAAACATGCAAATTGCCTCTTCAGAGAAAAAGAGGACTTGAACTCTATAGCGCCACCTATTGGAAGCACCAATCCTACAAGTCACAATCAACCCCAGAAACAAGGATGATATCACATTGGAAACATCCAAACGATGACATCACATACCAGAAACTATGTTGCAGCCATAATGTATCCAATACATGATGACATCACAAACCAACACCTCTTTTGACATTATCAGGTTACCAGGTATTGACCGTATACAGTGCTACTCACCATTCTTGGCACTCCTTCATTTTTTTCATAGACTGTACAATATCTTCAGAAAAAAATGGAAATGTATCAAAGTTATATCCTCAGGATTTTTTAATTAGTGGTCCAAAGTAATACAACAATAAAACATTGATTTTCATTTTCCATATTGCAATTTAAAAGAAGAAACAGAATAAACAGTATGTGCAGCAATAAAGGCCCCCCTAATTAATACTTGGTTGCCCCCCTAATTAATACTTGGTTGCACACCCTTTGGCATTGCTGACAGCCTCCAGACGTTTCTTGTAGCCATCTATAAGCTTCTTGCACTTCTCAGCTGGAGTTTTCTCCCATCTTCCTTTGCAGTTTGTCCAAGTTCTTGAATGTTTGCAGGTTCCTTTTCCCAATGGCAGATTTCAGCTCACCCCGAAGATATTCATTGGGACTGAGGTCAGGACTCATTGATCGCCATTTTAAAACAGTCCATTTTTTCTTTTTCAACCATTCCTGTGTACTTTTGGATATGTGCTTTGGGTCATAGTCTTGCTGGATGACCCATGATCTTCGACTCAAGCCAAGTTTTCTTACACTGGGTAAAACATTTCACTCTAAAATCTCTTGATAATTCTCTGATTTCATAATTCCTGTGATATGGTCAAGGCCTCCAGTAACCAGACTCAGCAAAACAACCCCACAGCATTATGGATCCTCTACCATGCCTAACTGTTGGTATGGTGTTTTTTTTTCTTATAAGCTTCATTGCGCCGTCTGTAAAAAAAAAAAACTGTTGTTTTTCATTGCCAAAAAGCTCTATTTTTGTTTCATCTGTCCACAGAACCTTTTGCCAGAAGGATTGTGGTTTGTCAAGGTACTCTTTGGCAAAGATCAGTCGTTCCTTTTTATGTCTTTTCTTCAGCAATGGTTTTTTCCTTGGCCTTCGCCCATAAAGCTCTGTTTGGTTTAGTGTGCGGTGTATGGTACTTGTTGAAGCCATGACCCCAGACTGTTCCAGGTTGGCCTTCATGTCTTTGGATGTTTGACGTGGTGTTTTTTCCACAATTCGCACCAACTTTCGAAGACATCTCTTGTCAATTTTGCTCTTTCCTCCACGTCCTGGGAGGTTCTTGATGGTTCCATGCTTGGCAAACGTCTTAATAACATTGCACACTGATGAAACTAGGATACCAAGGTCTTTGGAGATGGCCTTATAGCCTTTGGAAGTCTTGTGTTTGCTAATAATAGCAATTCTGATGTCCTCAGACAGCTCCTTTGTCTTCACCATTGTGACAAAGGAACAGTGCCTACATTGTGGCTTTTTAAAACAGTAAAGTCATCATTCATTGGCTAATTCATGTCACATAGGCACCGACAATTAATCACAGGAGAATCTCTTTTGTGATTTCCCACAGGCGAGTCAAAATGTTTTTCCATACTAAATTAATGTAAAGGGTGACAATTCCAGTGACAGCAGCTTTAGGTTTTTCTATTTTTCCCTCCCATTGTTTTTGGTTTTAAATTATTGTTTATCATTTGCTCTTTTGTATTTAACACGAGTCTCTATACAAAAACTGTTTCATTTGATTCATTTTCTTCAGGAGATATTCCACCTTATGTAGTTAAACTTCATGGGTGCCAATAACGATGAGCAGGACTGTATGGCAGATGTCCTATATATTCCATATCTCCCAACCGTCCTGAATCCAGCAGGACAAACCCAAATATGGAGAGCTGTGCTGTTGTCCTGGGAGGTTAAATACAACCGTGGAGCAGAGAGCCGACAGATCCCTCCTCCACCATTCAGTCTGGGTAGAAGACCTCCAGGTCGTGACTGCAACAGAGAGCAGCTCAACTGAGAAGCAGGACACACGAGCAGATAGGATGCTTTTTTGGGGGGCATCATACTGAGTGAGTGGGAATGTTTGCGCCCCTCTTTCTTATCTGTCACCGTTGCGAGGCACAATATTATATGTGAGCCTATGGGGGGGGGGGGTGGCATGGTCCCCCCATGTCCTGTGACGTCAGTGACCTCCCATGGTACACTGTGACACAGAGTATTGGGCTTCTCTAGGAGAGGCTTAGTATCAGTGTTTCCATTATTGTCTGTCCCGGGATATTACACGTGTCCTGGGGTAACCGCACCCCAGCAGCGCGGCCTGTGTATTTACTAGGTGTGTATTTATTCCAAGTGATAAGACCCGGAGAGCGAGCGTCACATCCGGGGACACCCAGAGACCGAGATACACAGATGCCAGCGCAACACCGGCATCCCCCGAATCCAGGACCTCCCCGTAAACGTGAGAGCCAGAGGCACCACCTCAATGTAACCTGTGCCTCACCATTTTTAAGATCTCTGCTTGTCGTCAGTAAATGGAAATGTTTAGCTTCACTAGGTCCATGTTGTAACCGAGTCCTGCTCACACAGCTGCTGATTTGTTGCAATGTACTAGCTGAGGTGTCAGCCCGCAGATAAGCACAGGAGACAGATTTGTGCGTCTGAGTTTTAGGCTACAGTCACATCCGCTTTTATTTTTACATCCACGAGAAATAGAATTTTTTCTTGTACGTCATCCGTTTTACCTTCGTGTTGCTTCCGTTTTTTTTTCTCGTGCATTTTTATAGACCAAAGATGGTGGAAACTGTGTGAACTTTTTTTTTTCCCAACAGTTAGAAAAATATGATACTTTCCATAAATTATTAGCAAAATGTTTAAATTTCACCTATAAAAAAAAATAGAACATTTTTTAATCCACTGATTTTTAACAATGAATCAGTGAAAAACGGATGAAACACGGCTGGAAACCTGAAGTAAAAGGTCTGTCCTCTGTATGCCCACCATGTGTCCTCCTTGTGTCCACCTGTATGTCCTCCGTGTGTCCTTTGTGTGTCCGCCTGTATGTCCTCCGTGTGTCCACCATGTGTCCGGCTGTATGTCCTCCTTGTATCCGCCTGTATGTCCTCCATATGTCCACCATGTGTTCCCCACATGTCCGCCATGTGTCCTCCGTGTGTCCACCTGTATGTCCTCTGTGTGTCCGCTATGTGTCCGCCCATATGTCCTCTGTGTGTCCTTCATTTGTCCTTTGTGTGTCTGCCTGTATGTCCTCCGTGTGTCCGCCATGTGTACTCCATGTGTCCGCCTGTATGTCCTCCGTGTGTCCACCTGTATGTCCTTCTTGCGTCCACCTGTGTGTCCTCTGTGTGTCCTCTGTTCTCTGTGTGTCCTCTGTCCTCCGTGTGTCCTCTGAGTGTCTACCACATTACACGGGTCCCCATAGATTAATTAATGGCCGAGTCTGATCCACAAAATGTATGAGAAAAGGACAAGATTGGAGTCCCCAGACCGGAGTAACGAATTGTTAAACTGATGGTGCATGGGTCAATGAAACTCTATGGGTCCGGCTTGCAGATGTGTGAATTCAGCCTTACTCAAGGTTGATTTTCTGCACTGATACATTGCATCTAGAGTCTGACACGTGACGTAATTCTGTTGATGGTTTGTTACAAACGCAACATGTTTCCATTCGCTGAGGGCAATCAGAGATGTTAAAAGTAGTGAGAATTTGAAACAAAGTTTAGCAGGTGCACAAAACTTATGAGAGGTCGTAAAATAACAAAATTCATAAAATGCTGTGACATAGTTTCCATTGTTATCTCCTTCCTGACTCTTCCTGAGAATTCCTGGCACTTCACGGGTTACCCGGGGCCAGCGGAGGTCCCCATATCTGGCAGCAGCTGCTCCACCATTTCTGAGGTCCCAGCAGGTCTGACCTTGTCTGATATCAGCTCCAGAGACAAAAAGTTCAGGGTGCAGGTGAAACAAACATAAGTCCCAGCAGCTAGTGCGTCAGTCTATGCTTCATGCACCAGAAGGCTCAGGATGAACATTGTTTAAAAATCTGATAACGATGCAACTTTCAATTGTCACAGTTTCATCTCTCAGTGAGTTTTGCAGCTGTCAGAACATTGTTCCTCTACAGATAAGATTATCATCTGCTCAGTACAACAACTCCGGACCTCGTGAGACCCCTGAAATAGAGATATGGAAAGAGCGCACGCTGCTTATATCCATATAACAGGGCGGCGCTAAAGTGTTAGGCTATGTTCACATGTGCAGTACTCATGTGTTAGAACGGATCCAGCAGCAATCCGTTGGCAAAAAAGTTGCCAACTTTTTGGTCCATCTTTTAAAAAAACTGATCTCTGCTGGATCTGTTTTTTTTTTTTAACATTGAAGTCTATGGAAAACGGATCCGTTAATTAGCCATCTGTTTTTCTTCCATTTGTAAAAGATCTGATTTTTGCTTACTGGGAACCAGGATGGAGGACATGGCTGCTATATGGGGTCCAGGCTGGTGGACATGGCTGCTATATGGGGTCCAGGCTGGGGGACATGGCTGCTATATGGGGTCCAGGCTGGGGGACATGGCTGCTATATGGGGTCCAGGCTGGGGGACATGGCTGCTATATGGGGACCAGGCTGGTGGACATGGCTGCTATATGGGGACCAGGCTGGGGGACATGGCTGCTATATGGGGTCCAGGCTGGGGGACATGGCTGCTATATGGGGACCAGGCTGGTGGACATGGCTGCTATATGGGGACCAGGCTGGTGGACATGGCTGCTATATGGGGTCCAGGCTGGGGGACATGGCTGCTATATGGGGTCCAGGCTGGGGGACATGGCTGCTATATGGGGACCAGGCTGGGGGACATGGCTGCTATATGGGGACCAGGCTGGGGGACATGGCTGCTATATGGTGACCAGGCTGGGGGACATGGCTGCTATATGGGGACCAGGCTGGGGGACATGGCTGCTATATGGGGACCAGGCTGGGGGACATGGCTGCTATATGGGGTCCAGGCTGGTGGACATGGCTGCTATATGGGGTCCAGGCTGGGGGACATGGCTGCTATATGGGGTCCAGGCTGGGGGACATGGCTGCTATATGGGGACCAGGCTGGTGGACATGGCTGCTATATGGGGACCAGGCTGGGGGACATGGCTGCTATATGGGGACCAGGCTGGGGGACATGGCTGCTATATGGTGACCAGGCTGGGGGACATGGCTGCTATATGGGGACCAGGCTGGTGGACATGGCTGCTGTATGGGAACCAGGCTGGGGGACATGGCTGCTATATGGTGACCAGGCTGGTGGACATGGCTGCTATATGGGGACCAGGCTGGTGGACATGGCTGCTATATGGGGACCAGGCTGGGGGACATGGCTGCTATATGGTGACCAGGCTGGTGGACATGGCTGCTATATGGTGACCAGGCTGGTGGACATGGCTGCTATATGGGGACCAGGCTGGTGGACATGGCTGCTATATGGGAACCAGGCTGGGGGACATGGCTGCTATATGGGAACCAGGATGGGGAAAATGGCTGCTATATGTGGACCAGGCTGGTGGACATGGCTGCTATATGGGGTCCAGGCTGGGGGACATGGCTGCTATATGGGGACCAGGCTGGTGGACATGGCTGCTATATGGGGTCCAGGCTGGGGGACATGGCTGCTATATGGGGTCCAGGCTGGGGGACATGGCTGCTATATGGGGACCAGGCTGGTGGACATGGCTGCTATATGGGGTCCAGGCTGGGGGACATGGCTGCTATATGGGGTCCAGGCTGGGGGACATGGCTGCTATATGGGGACCAGGCTGGGGGACATGGCTGCTATATGGGGACCAGGCTGGGGGACATGGCTGCTATATGGTGACCAGGCTGGGGGACATGGCTGCTATATGGGGACCATGCTGGTGGACATGGCTGCTATATGGTGACCAGGCTGGGGGACATGGCTGCTATATGGGGACCAGGCTGGTGGACATGGCTGCTATATGGGAACCAGGCTGGGGGACATGGCTGCTATATGGGAACCAGGATGGGGAAAATGGCTGCTATATGTGGACCAGGCTGGTGGACATGGTTGCTATAAGGGGACCAGGATGGGTGACATGGCTGCTATATGGGGACCAGGAAGGGGGACATGGCTGTTATGTGGGGACCAGGCTCAGGGACATGGCTGCTATATGGGGACCAGGCTGGGGGACATGGCTGCTATAAGGGGACCAGGATGGGTGACATGGCTGCTATATGGGGACCAGGCTGGGGAAAATGGCTGCTATATGGAGACCAGGCTGGTGGACATGGCTGCTATAAGGGGACCAAGCTGGGGGACATGGCTGCTATATGGAGACCTGGATGGGGGACATGGCTGCTATATGGGGACCAGGATGGGTGACATGGCTGCTATAAGGGGACCAGGATGGGTGACATGGCTGCTATATGAAGACCAGGCTGATGGACACGGCTGCTATATGGGAACCAGGATGGGGAAAATGGCTGCTATATGGGGACCAGGCTGGTGAACATGGCTTCTCTAAGGGGACCAAGCTGGGGGACATGGCTGCTATATGGGGACCAGGCTGGGGGACATGGCTGCTATATGGGGACCAGGATGGGGGACATGGCTGCTATATGGGGACCAGGATGGGGGACATGGCTGCTATATGGGGACCAGGCTGGTGGACATGGCTGCTATATAGGGACCAGACTGGTGGACATGGCTGCTATATGTGGACCAAGCTGGGGGACATGGCTGCTATATGGGGACCAGGCTGGGGGACATGGCTGCTATATGGGTACAAGGATGGGGGACATGGCTGCTATATGGGGACCAGGCTGGTGGACATGGCTGCTATATGGGGACCAGGCTGGTGGACATGGTTGCTATAAGGGGACCAGGATGGGTGACATGGCTGCTATATGGGGACCAGGAAGGGGGACATGGCTGTTATATGGGGACCAGGCTCAGGGACATGGCTGCTATATGGGGACCAGGCTGGGGGACATGGCTGCTATATGGGGACCAGGCTGGGCGACATAGCTGCTATATGGGGACCAGGCTGGGGAAAATGGTTGCTATATGGAGACCAGGCTGGTGGACATGGCTGCTATAAGGGGACCAAGCTGGGGGACATGGCTGCTATATGGAGACCTGGATGGGGGACATGGCTGCTATATGGGGACCAGGATGGGGGACATGGCTGCTATATGGGGACCAGGCTAGGGAAAATGGCTGCTATATGGAGACCAGGATGGGGGACATGGCTGCTATATGGGGACCAGGATGGGGGACATGGCTGCTATATGGGGAACAGGATGGGGGACATGGCTGCTATATGGGGACCAGGCTGGTGGACATGGCTGCTATATAGGGACCAGACTGGTGGACATGGCTGCTATATGGGGACCAAGCTGGGGGACATGGCTGCTATATGGGGACCAGGCTGGGGGACATGGCTGCTATATGGGGACAAGGATGGGGGACATGGCTGCTATATGGGGACCAGGATGGTGGACATGGCTGCTATATGGGGACCAGGATGGGGGACATGGCTGCTATATGGGGACCAGGCTGGGGGACATGGCTGCTATATGGGGACCAGGCTGGGGAAAATGGCTGCTAAATGGAAACCAGGATGGGGGACATGGCTGCTATATGGAGACCAGGCTGATGGACATGGCTGCTATATGGGGACCAGGCTGGTGGACATGGCTGCTATATGGGGACCAGGATGGGGAATATGGCTGCTATATGGGGACCAGGCTGGGGGACATGGCTGCTATATGGGGACCAGGCTGGTGGACATGGCTGCTATAAGGGGACCAGGATGGGGTACATGGCTGCTATATGGGGACCAGGCTGGTGGACATGGCTGCTATATGGGGACCAGGCTGGTGGACATGGCTGCTATATGGGGACCAGGCTGGGGGACATGGCTGCTATATGGGGACCAGGCTGGTGGACATGGCTGCTATATGGGGACCAGGCTGGGGGACATGGCTGCTATATGGGGACCAGGCTGGGGGACATGGCTGCTATATGGTGACCAGGCTGGTGGACATGGCTGCTATATGGGGACCAGGCTGGGGGACATGGCTGCTATATGGGGACCAGGCTGGGGGACATGGCTGCTATATGGGGTCCAGGCTGGGGGACATGGCTGCTGTATGGGGACCAGGCTGGTGGACATGGCTGCTACATGGGGACCAGGCTGGTGGACATGGCTGCTATATGGGAACCAGGCTGGGGGACATGGCTGCTATATGGGAACCAGGATGGGGAAAATGGCTGCTATATGTGGACCAGGCTGGTGGACATGGTTGCTATAAGGGGACCAGGCTGGGGGACATGGCTGCCATATGGGGACCAGGAAGGGGGACATGGCTGTTATGTGGGGACCAGGCTCAGGGACATGGCTGCTATATGGGGACCAGGCTGGGGGACATGGCTGCTATATGGGGACCAGGCTGGGGAAAATGGCTGCTATATGGAGACCAGGCTGGTGGACATGGCTGCTATAAGGGGACCAAGCTGGGGGACATGGCTGCTATATGGAGACCTGGATGGGGGACATGGCTGCTATATGGGGACCAGGCTAGGGAAAATGGCTGCTATATGGAGATCAGGATGGGGGACATGGCTGCTATATGAAGACCAGGCTGATGGACACGGCTGCTATATGGGGACCAGGCTGGTGGACATGGCTGCTATATGGGAACCAGGATGGGGAAAATGGCTGCTATATGGGGACCAGGCTGGTGAACATGGCTGCTCTAAGGGGACCAAGCTGGGGGACATGGCTGCTATATGGGGACCAGGCTGGGGGACATGGCTGCTCTATGGGGACCAGGATGGGGGACATGGCTGCTATATGGGGACCAGGATGGGGGACATGGCTGCTATATGGGGACCAGGCTGGTGGACATGGCTGCTATATAGGGACCAGACTGGTGGACATGGCTGCTATATGTGGACCAAGCTGGGGGACATGGCTGCTATATGGGGACCAGGCTGGGGGACATGGCTGCTATATGGGTACAAGGATGGGGGACATGGCTGCTATATGGGGACCAGGCTGGTGGACATGGCTGCTATATGGGGACCAGGCTGGGGAAAATGGCTGCTATAAGGGGACCAGGATGGGTGACATGGCTGCTATATGGGGACCAGGAAGGGGGACATGGCTGTTATGTGGGGACCAGGCTCAGGGACATGGCTGCTATATGGGGACCAGGCTGGGCGACATAGCTGCTATATGGGGACCAGGCTGGGGAAAATGGCTGCTATATGGAGACCAGGCTGGTGGACATGGCTGCTATAAGGGGACCAAGCTGGGGGACATGGCTGCTATATGGAGACCTGGATGGGGGACATGGCTGCTATGTGGGGACCAGGATGGGGGACATGGCTGCTATATGGGGACCAGGCTAGGGAAAATGGCTGCTATATGGAGACCAGGATGGGGGACATGGCTGCTATATGGGGACCAGGATGGGGGACATGGCTGCTATATGGGGACCAGGATGGGGGACATGGCTGCTATATGGGGACCAGGCTGGTGGACATGGCTGCTATATAGGGACCAGACTGGTGGACATGGCTGCTATATGGGGACCAAGCTGGGGGACATGGCTGCTATATGGGGACCAGGCTGGGGGACATGGCTGCTATATGGGGACAAGGATGGGGGACATGGCTGCTATATGGGGACCAGGATGGTGGACATGGCTGCTATATGGGGACCAGGATGGGGGACATGGCTGCTATATGGGGACCAGGCTGGGGGACATGGCTGCTATATGGGGACCAGGCTGGGGAAAATGGCTGCTAAATGGAAACCAGGATGGGGGACATGGCTGCTATATGGAGACCAGGCTGATGGACATGGCTGCTATATGGGGACCAGGCTGGTGGACATGGCTGCTATATGGGGACCAGGATGGGGAAAATGGCTGCTATATGGGGACCAGGCTGGGGGACATGGCTGCTATATGGGGACCAGGCTGGTGGACATGGCTGCTATAAGGGGACCAGGATGGGGTACATGGCTGCTATATGGGGACCAGGCTGGTGGACATGGCTGCTATATGGGGACCAGGCTGGTGGACATGGCTGCTATATGGGGACCAAGCTGGGGGACATGGCTACTATATGGGGACCAGGCTGGGGGACATGGCTGCTACATGGGGACCAGGATGGGTGACATGGCTGCTATATGGGGACCAGGATGGGGGACATGGCTGTTATATGGGGACCAGGCTGAAGGACATGGCTGCTATATGGGGACCAGGCTGGGGGACATGGCTGCTATATCGGGACCAGGCTGGGCGACATGGCTGCTATATGGGGACCAGGCTGGGGAAAATGGCTGCTATATGGAGACCAGGATCGGGGACATGGCTGCTATATGGGGACCAGGCTGGTGAACATGGCTGCTATAAGGGGACCAAGCTGGGGGACATGGCTGCTATATGGGGACCAGGCTGGGGGACATGGCTGCTATATGGGGACCAGGATGGGGGACATGGCTGCTATATGGGGACCAGGATGGGGGACATGGCTGCTAAATGGGGACCAGGCTGGTGGACATGGCTGCTATATGGGGACCAGGCTGGTGGACATGGCTGCTATATGGGGACCAAGCTGGGGGACATGGCTGCTATATGGGGACCAGGCTGGGGGACATGGCTGCTATATGGGGACCTGGATGGGGGACATGGCTGCTATATGGGGACCAGGATGGGGGACATGGCTGCTATATGGGGACCAGGATGGGGGACATGGCTGCTATATGGGGACCAGGCTGGGGGACATGGCTGCTATATGGGGACCAGGCTGGGGAAAATGGCTGCTAAATGGAAACCAGGATGGGGGACATGGCTGCTATATGGAGACCAGGCTGATGGACATGGCTGCTATATGGGGACCAGGCTGGTGGACATGGCTGCTATATGGGGACCAGGATGGGGAAAATGGCTGCTATATGTGGACCAGGCTGGGGGACATGGCTGCTATATGGGGACCAGGCTGGTGGACATGGCTGCTATAAGGGGACCAGGATGGGGTACATGGCTGCTATATGGGGACCAGGCTGGTGGACATGGCTGCTATATGGGGACCAGGCTGGTGGACATGGTTGCTATATGGGGACCAAGCTGAGGGACATGGCTACTATATGGGGACCAGGCTGGGGGACATGGCTGCTACATGGGGACCAGGATGGGTGACGTGGCTGCTATATGGGGACCAGGATGGGGGACATGGCTGCTATATGGGGACCAGGATGGGGGACATGGCTGTTATATGGGGACCAGGCTGAGGGACATGGCTGCTATATGGGGACCAGGCTGGGCGACATGGCTGCTATATGGGGACCAGGCTGGGGAAAATGGCTGCTTTATGGAGACCAGGATCGGGGACATGGCTGCTATATGGGGACCAGGCTGGGGGACATGGCTGCTATATGGGGACCAGGCTGGTGGACATGACTGCTCTATGGGGACCAGGATGGGGAAAATGGCTGCTATATGGGGACCAGGCTGGAGGACATGGCTGCTATAAGGGGACCAAGCTGGGGGACATGGCTGCTATATGGGGACCAGGCTGGGGGACATGGCTGCTATATGTGGACCAGGATGGGGGACATGGCTGCTAGATGGTGACCAGTCTGTGGAAAATGGCTGCTATATGGAGACCAGGATGTGGGACATGGCTGCTATATGGAGACCAGGCTGATAGACATGGCTACTATATGGGGACCAGGCTGGTGGACATGGATGCTATAAGGGGACCAAGCTGGGGGACATGGCTGCTATATGGGGACCAGGATGGGGGACATGGCTGCTATATGGGGACCAGGATGGGGGACATGGCTGCTATATTGGGACCAGGCTGGTGGACATGGCTGCTATATGGGGACCAGGCTTGTGGACATGGCTGCTATATGGGGACCAAGCTGGGGGACATGGCTGCTATATAGGGACCAAGCTGGGGGACATGGCTGCTATATGGGGACCAGGATGGGGGACATGGCTGCTATTTGGGGACCAGGATGGGGGACATGGCTGCTATATGGAGACCAGGATGGGGGACATGGCTGCTATATGAAGACCAGGCTGGGGGACATGGCTGCTATATAGGGACCAGGCAGGGGGACATGGCTGCTATATAGGGACCAGGCTGGGGGACATGGCTGCTATATGGGGACCAGGCTGGGGGACATGGCTGCTATATGGGGACCAGGATGGGGGAGATGGCTGCTATATGGGGACCAGGCTGGGGGACATGGCTGCTATATGAGGACCAGGCTGGGAGACATGGCTTCTATATGGGGATCAGGCTGGGGGACATGGCTGTTATATGGGGACCAGGCTGGGCGACATGGCTGCTATATGGGGAACAGGCTTGGGGACATGTCTGCTATATGGGGACCAGGCTGGGCGACATGGCTGCTATATGGAGACCAGGATGGGGAAATGGCTGCCATATGGGGACCAGGCTGGGCGACATGGCTGCTATATGGAGACCAGGATGGGGAAAATGGCTGCTACATGGGGACCAGGATTGGGAAAATGGCTGCTATGTGGGAACCAGGCTGGTGGACATGGCTACTATGTGGGGACCAGGCTAGTGGACATGGCTGCTATATGGGGACCAGGCTGGGGGACATGGCTGCTATATGGGGACCAGGGTGGGGGACATGGCTGCTATATGGGGACCAGGCTGGTGGAAATAGCTGCTATATTAGGACCAGGCTGGTGGACATGGCTGCTATATGGGGACATGGCTGAGGGACATGGCTGCTATATGGGGACGAGGTTGGGGGACATGGCTGCTATATGGGGACCAGGCTGGGGGACATGGCTGCTATATGGGAACCAGGATGGGGGAAATGGCTGCTATATGGGGACCAGGCTGGGGGACATGGCTGCTATATAGGGACCAGGATGGGGGACATGGCTGCTATATGGGGACCAGGCTGGTGGACATGGCTGCTACATGGAGACCAGGCTGGGGGACATGGCTGCTATATGGAGACCAGGCTGATGGACATGGCTGCTATATGGAGACCAGGCTGGGGGACATGGCTGCTATATGGGGACCAGGATGGGGAAAATGCCTGCTATATGGGGACCAGGCTGGTGGACATGGCTGCTATATGGGGACCAGGATGGGGAAAATGGCTTCTATATGGGGACCCGGCTGGTGGACATGGCTGCTACATGGGGACCAGGATGGGGAAAATGGCCGCTATATGGGGGACCAGGCTGGTGGACATGGCTGATATATGGTGACAAGGCTGGGGGACATGGCTGCTATATGGAGACCAAGCTGGGGGACATCGCTGCTATATGGGGACCAGGATGGGGGAAATCAATGCTACATGGGTACCAGGCTGGGGGACATGGCTGCTATATGGGGACCAGGTTGCGGGACATGGCTGCTATATAGGGACCAGGCTGGGGGACATGGCTGCTATATGGGGACCAGGCTGGGGGACATGGCTGCTATATGGGGACCAGGCTGGGAGACATGGCTGCTATATGGGGACCAGGCTGGGGGACATGGCTGCTATATGGGGACCAGACTGGTGGACATGGCTGCTACATGGGGACCAGGCTGGGGGACATGGTTGCTATATGGGGACCAGGCTGGTGGACATGGCTGCTATCTGGGGACCAGGCTGAGGGACATGGCTGCTATATGGAATCCAGGCTGGGGGACATGGCTGCTATATGGGGACCAGGATTGGGAAAATGGCTGCTACATGGGGACCAGGCTAGGGGACATGGCTGCTATATGGGGACCAGGCTGGGTGACATGGCTGCTGTATGGGGTCCAGGATGGGGAAAATGGCTGCTACATGGGGACCAGGCTGGGGGACATGGCTGCTATATGGGGACCAGGCAGGGGGACATGGCTGCTTTATGGGGACCAGACTTGTCGACATGGCTGCTATATGGGGACCAGGCTGGGGGACATGGCTGCTATATGGGGACCAGGCTGGTGGACATGGCTGCTATATGGGGACCAGGCTGAGGGACATTGCGGCTATATGGAATCCAGGCTCGGGGACATTGCTGCTATATGGGGACCAGGATTGGGAAAATGGCTGCTACATGGGGACCAGGCTAGGGGACATGGCTGCTATATGGGGACAAGGCTGGGTGACATGGCTGCTATATGGGGTCCAGGATGGGCAAAATGGCTGCTATATGGGGACCAGACTGGTGGACATGGCTGCTATATGGGGACCAGGCTGGGGGACATGGCTGCTATATGGGGACCAGGCTGGGGGACATGGCTGCTATATGGGGAACAGGCTGAGGGTCATGGCTGCTATATGGAATCCAGGCTGGGGGACATGGCTGCTATATGGGGACCAGGATTGGGAAAATGGCTGCTACATGGGGACCAGGCTAGGGGACATGGCTGCTATATGGGGACCAGGCTGGGTGACATGGCTGCTACATTGGGTCCAGGATGGGGAAAATGGCTGCTACATGGGGACCAGGCTGGGGGACATGGCTGCTATATGGGGACCAGGATGGGGAAAATGGCTGCTATATTGGGACCAGGCTGGGGCACATGGCTCCTATATGGGGACCAGGCTGGGGGACATGGCTGCTGTATGGGGACCAGCCTGGGGGACATGGCTGCTATAAGGGACCAGGATGGGGAAAATGGCTGCTATATGGGCACCAGGCTGGGGGACATGGCTGCTATATGGGGACCAGGCTGTGGGACATGGCTGCTATATAGGGACCAGGCTGAGGGACATGTCTGCTATATGGGGACCAGGCTGGTGGACATGGCTGCTATATGGGGACCAGGCTGCTGGTCATGGCTGCTATATGGGGACCAGGATGAGGAAAATTGCAGCTATATGGGGACCAGGCTGGTGGACATGGCTGCTATATGGGGACCAGGATGGGGGACATGGCTGCTATTTGGGGACCAGGCTTGGGGACATGGCTGCTATATGGGGACCAGGCTGGGGGACATGGCTGCTATATAGGGACCAGGCTGGGGGACATGGCTGCTATATGGGGACCAGGCTGGGGGACATGGCTGCTATATGGGGACCAGGCTGGTGGACATGGCTGCTATATGGAGACCAAGATGGGGGAAATGGCTGCTATATGGGGACAAGGCTAGTGGACATGGCTGCTATATGGGGACCAGGCTGGGGGACATGGCTGCTATATGGGGATCAGGTTGGGGAAATGGCTGCTATATGGGGACCAGGTTGGGGGACATGGCTGCTATATGGGGACCAGGCTGGGGGTCATGGCTGCTATATAGGGACCAGGCTTGGGGACATGGCTGCTATATGGGAACCAGGCTGGGGGACCTGGCTGCTATATGGGGACCAGGCTGGGGAACATGGCTGCTATATGTGGACCAGGCTGGGGGACATGGCTGCTATATGTGGACCAGGCTGGGGGACATGGCTGCTTTATTGGGACCAGGCTGGGGGACATGGCTGCTATATGGGGACCAGGCTGGGGGATATGGCTGCTATATGGGGACCAGGCTGGTGGACATGGCTGCCATATAGGGACCAGGCTGGGGGACATGGCTGCTATATGGTGACCAGGCTGAGGGACATGGCTGCTATATGGGGACCAGGATGGGGAAAATGGCTGCTACATGAGGACCAGGCTGGGGAACATGGCTGCTATATGGGGACCAGGCTGGGTGACATGGCTGCTATATGGGGACCAGGATGGGGAAAATAGCTGCTACATGGGGACCAGGCTGGGGGACATGTCTGCTATATGAGGACCAGGCTGGGGGACATTGCTGCTATATGGGGACCAGGGTGGGTTTCATGGCTGCTATATGGGGACCAGGCTGCTATATGGGACCAGGATGGGGAAAATGGCTGCTATATGGGGACCAGGCTGGGGGACATGGCTGCTATATGGGGACCAGGCTGGGGGACATGGCTTATATATAGGGACCAGGCTGGGGGACATGGCTGCTATTTGGGGACCAGGCTGGTGGACATGGCTGCTATTTGCGGACCAGGCTGGTGGACATGGCTACTATATGGGGACCAGGCTGGGGGACATGGCTGCTATATGGGACCAGGATGGGGAAAATGGCTGCTATATGGGGACCAGGCTGGGGGACATGGCTGCTATATGGGACCAGGATGGGGAAAATGGCTGCTATATGGGGACCAGGCTGGGGGACATGGCTGCTATATGGGACCAGGATGGGGAAAATGGCTGCTATATGGGGACCAGGCTGGGGGACATGGCTGCTATATGGGGACCAGGCTGGGGGACCTCGCTGCTATATGGGTACCAGGCTTGGGGTCATGGCTGCTATATGGGGACCAGGCTGCTGGACATGGCTGCTATATGGGGACCAGGCTGTGGGACATGGCTGCTATATGGGGACCAGGCTGGGGGACATGGCTGCTCTATGTGGACCAGGCTGAGGGACATGGCTGCTCTATGGGGACCAGGATGGGGAAAATGGCTGCTATATGGGGACCAGGCTGGTGGACATGGCTGCTATAAGCGGACCAGGATGGCGAAAATGGCTGCTATATGGGGACCAGGCTGGTGGACATGGCTGCTATAAGGGGACCAGGATGGGGAAAATGGCTACTATATGGGGACCAGGCTGCTCGACATGGCTGCTATATGGGGACCAAGATGGAGAAAATGGCTGCTATATTGGAAACCAGGCTGGTGGACATGGCTGCTATATGGGGACCAGGCTGGGGAACATGGCTGCTATATGGGGACCAGGCTTGGGGGCATGACTGCTATATAGGGACCAGGCTAGGGGACATGGCTGTTATATGGGGACCAGGCTGAGGGACATGGCTGCTATATGGGGACCAGGCTGGTGGACATGGCTGCTATATGGGGGCCAGGCTGGTCGACATGGCTGCTATATGGGAACTAGGCTGGGGGACATGGCTGTTATATGGATACCAGGCTGGGGGACATGGCTGCTATATGGGGACCAGGCTGCGGGACATGGCTACTATATGGGAACCAGGCTGGGGGACATGGCTGCTACATGGGGACCAGGCTGGGGGACATGGCTGCTATATGGGGACCAGGCTGGTGGACAAGGCTGCTTTATGGGGACCAGGATGGGGGACATGGCTGCCATATTGGGACCAGGCTGGTGGACATGGCTGCTATATGGGGACCAGGCTGGTGGACATGGCTGCTATATGGGGACCAGGCTGGTGGACATGGCTGCTATATGGGGACCTGGCTGGGGGACATGGCTGCTATATGGGGACCAGGCTTAGGGTCATGGCTGCTTAATGGGGCCAGGCTGGGGGACATGGCTGCTATATGGAGACCAGGATGGAGGACATGGCTGCTATATTGGGACCAGGCTGGTGGACATGGCTGCTATATGAGGACCAGGATGGGTGACATGGCTGCTATATGGGGACCAGGCTGGTGGACATGGCTGCTATATGGGGACTAGGCTGGGAGATATGGCTGCTATATGGGGAACCAGGCTGGGGGACATGGCTGCTATATGGGGACCAGGCTTGGGGATATGGCTGCTCTATGGGGACCAGGCTGGGAGACATGACTGCTATATGTTACCAGGATGGGCAAAATGGCTGTTATATGGAGACCAGGCTGGGGGACATGGTTGCTTTATGGGGATCAGCCTGGGGGACATGGCTGCTATATGGGGGCCAGGCTGGTCGACATGGCTGCTATATGGGAACTAGGCTGGGGGACATGGCTGCTAT
The DNA here is from genome assembly GCF_046119375.1 of Phyllobates terribilis. Classification (NCBI taxonomy): domain Eukaryota; kingdom Metazoa; phylum Chordata; class Amphibia; order Anura; family Dendrobatidae; genus Phyllobates; species Phyllobates terribilis. The sequence goes on along the minus strand of NW_027362767.1, from coordinate 434,761,141 downwards.
ATGGGTACCAGGCTGGGGGACATGGCTGCTATATGGGGACCAGGCTGCGGGACATGGCTACTATATGGGAACCAGGCTGGGGGACATGGCTGCTACATGGGGACCAGGCTGGGGGACATGGCTGCTATATGGGGACCAGGCTGGTGGACAAGGCTGCTTTATGGGGACCAGGATGGGGGACATGGCTGCCATATTGGGACCAGGCTGGTGGACATGGCTGCTATATGGGGACCAGGATGGTGGACATGGCTGCTATATGGGGACCAGGCTGGTGGACATGGCTGCTATATGGGGACCTGGCTGGGGGACATGGCTGCTATATGGGGACCAGGCTTAGGGTCATGGCTGCTTAATGGGGCCAGGCTGGGGGACATGGCTGCTATATGGAGACCAGGATGGAGGACATGGCTGCTATATTGGGACCAGGCTGGTGGACATGGCTGCTATATGAGGACCAGGATGGGTGACATGGCTGCTATATGGGGACCATGCTGGTGGACATGGCTGCTATATGGGGACTAGGCTGGGAGATATGGCTGCTATATGGGGAACCAGGCTGGGGGACATGGCTGCTCTATGGGGACCAGGCTGGGAGACATGACTGCTATATGTGACCAGGATGGGCAAAATGGCTGTTATATGGAGACCAGGCTGGGGGACATGGTTGCTTTATGGGGATCAGCCTGGGGGACATGGCTGCTATATGGGGACTAGGCTGGGCGACATGGCTGCTATATGGAGACCAGGATGGGGAAAATGGCTGCTATACGGGGACCAGGCTGGGGGACATGGCTGCTATATGGGGACCAGGCTGGGGGACCTCGCTGCTATATGGGTACCAGGCTGGGGGTCATGGCTGCTATATGGGGACTAGGCTGGTGGACATGGCTGCTATATGGGGACCAGGCTGTGGGACATGGCTGCTATATGGGGACCAGGCTGGGGGACATGGCTGCTATATGTGGACCAGGCTGAGGGACATGGCTGCTCTATGGGGACCAGGATGGGGAAAATGGCTGCTATATGGGGACCAGGCTGGTGGACATGGCTGCTATAAGGGGACCAGGATGGCGAAAATGGCTGCTATATGGGGACCAGGCTGGTGGACATGGCTGCTATAAGGGGACCAGGATGGGGAAAATGGCTGCTATATGGGGACCAGGCTGGTGGACATGGCTGCTTAATGGGGACCAGGATGGAGAAAATGGCTGCTATATTGGGACCAGGCTGGTGGACATGGCTGTTATATGGGGACCAGGCTGAGGGACATGGCTGCTATATGGGGACCAGGCTGGTGGACATGGCTGCTATATGGCGGCCAGGCTGGTCGACATGGCTGCTATATGGGAACTAGGCTGGGGGACATGGCTGCTATATGGGGACCAGGCTAGGGGACATGGCTGATATATGGGAACCAGGCTGGGGGACATGGCTGCTGTATGGGGACCAGGCTGCGGGACATGGCTACTATATGGGAACCAGGCTGGGGGACATGGCTGCTACATGGGGACCAGGCTGGGGGACATGGCTGCTATATGGGGACCAGGCTGGTGGACATGGCTGCTATATGGGGACCAGGATGGGGGACATGGCTGCCATATTGGGACCAGGCTGGTGGACATGGCTGCTCTATGGGGACCAGGCTGGTGGCCATGGCTGCTATATGGGGACCAGGCTGGTGGACATGGCTGCTATATGGGAACCAGGCTGGGGGACATGGCTGCTATATTGTGACCAGGCTGGTGGACATGGCTGCTATATGAGGACCAGGATGGGTGACATGGCTGCTATATGGGGACCAGGCTGGTGGACATGGCTGCTATATGGGGACCAGGCTGGGGGATATGGCTGCTATATGGGGAACCAGGCTGGGGGACATGGCTGCTATATGGGGACCAGGCTTGGGGATATGGCTGCTCTATGGGGACCAGGCTGGGAGACATGGCTGCTATATGGGACCAGGATGGGCAAAATGGCTGTTATATGGAGACCAGGCTGGGGGACATGGTTGCTTTATGGGGACCAGCCTGGGGGACATGGCTGCTATATGGGGACTAGGCTGGGCAACATGGCTGCTATATGGAGACCAGGATGGGGAAAATGGCTGCTATATGGGGACCAGGCTGGGGGACATGGCTGCTATATGGGGACCAGGCTGGGTGACCTCGCTGCTATATGGGTACCAGGCTGGGGGTCATGGCTGCTATATGGTGACCAGGCTGGTGGACATGGCTGCTATATGGGGACCAGGCTGTGGGACATGGCTGCTATATGGGGACCAGGCTGGGGGACATGGCTGCTATATGTGGACCAGGCTGAGGGACATGGCTGCTATAAGAGGACCAGGATGGCGAAAATGGCTGCTCTATGGGGACCAGGATGGGGAAAATGGCTGCTATATGGGGACCAGGCTGGTGGACATGGCTGCTATAAGAGGACCAGGATGGCGAAAATGGCTGCTATATGGGGACCAGGCTGGTGGACATGGCTGCTATAAGGGGACCAGGATGGGGAAAATGGCTGCTATATGGGGACCAGGCTGGTGGACATGGCTGCTATATGGGGACCAGGATGGAGAAAATAGCTGCTATATTGGGACCAGGCTGGTGGACATGGCTGTTATATGGGGACCAGGCTGAGGGACATGGCTGCTATATGGGGACCAGGCTGGTCGACATGGCTGCTATATGGGAACTAGGCTGGTGGACATGGCTGCTATATCGGGGCCAGGCTGGTCGACATGGCAGCTATATGGGGACCAGGCTGGGGGACATGGCTGCTATATGGGAACCAGGCTGGGGGACATGGCTGCTATATGGGGACCAGGCTGCGGGACATGGCTACTATATGGGAACCAGGCTGGGGGACATGTCTGCTACATGGGGACCAGGCTGGGGGACATGGCTGCTATATGGGGACCAGGCTGGTGGACATGGCTGCTATATGGGGACCAGGATGGGGGACATGGCTGCCATATTGGGACCAGGCTGGTGGACATGGCTGCTATATGGGGACCAGGCTGGTGGACATGGCTGCTATATGGGGACCAGGCTGGTGGACATGGCTGCTATATGGGGACCAGGCTTAGGGTCATGGCTGCTTAATGGGGCCAGGCTGGGGGACATGGCTGCTATATGGAGACCAGGATGGGGGACATGGCTGCTATATTGGGACCAGGCTGGTGGACATGGCTGCTCTATGAGGACCAGGATGGGTGACATGGTTGCTATATGGGGACCAGGCAGGTGGACATGGCTGCTACAAGGGGACCAGGCTGGGGGATGTGGCTGCTATATGGGGAACCAGGCTGGGGGACATGGCTGCTATATGGGGACCAGGCTGGGGTACATGGCTGCTATATGGGGACCAGTCTGGGGAACATGGCTGCTCTATGGGAACCAGGATGGGGTCATTACTTCAATATGGAAACCAGGTTGGGGACATAACTACAAGATGAGGACCAGATGATGGAGACTGATGATGGATGCGCCAGGCGGTCACCAGATACTGATGATGGTGGCGACGGGCTGTCACCAGATACTGATGATGGAGGCGACGGGCTGTTACCAGATACTGATGATGGAGGCGACGGGCGGTCACCAGTTACTGATGATGGAGTTGATGGGAGGTCATCAGATACTGATGATGGAGGTGACGGGCAGTCTCCAGATACTGATGATGGAAGCGACGGGCGGTCACCAGATACTGATGATGGAGGCGGCGGGCGGTCACCAGATACTGATGATGGAGGCAACGGGCTGTCACCAGATACTGATGATGGAGGCGACGGGCGGTCATCAGATACTGATGATGGAGTTAATGGGCGGTCATCAGATACTGATGATGGAGGCGACGGGCGGTCACCAGATACTGATGATGGAGTCGATGGGCGGTCACCAGATACTGATGATGGAGGCGACGGGCGGTCACCAGATACTGATAATGGAGTCGATGGGCAGTCAATGATGAGATTCAGGTTTTTCTTTTCTTTATTCACTTTGCATTTTATTAATTGATTAAAATAAATTATCATCACTACTATGTGTGAAACTTTTTACTCAGCTGCATTTGTTCCATGACTTTTTGCACAGTAATTATATTTTTCTGCCCTCTGCTCCTCAGCACTCGGCCCCCCGCTCTGTAACGTTACGGGGTCTCCACTTCGTGGCTGAGTTGCTGCGGTTCCTTCCACCCCTCAGTAATATCACTCACAGGTGATGGAGGAAGAAATGTCATGGACGGACTTGTATCAGTGAGCTCTGCAACACCAGCTGATCTGTCAGATGCTAGTAGAGGCAGACAGCATGGCAGGGGGCCTGGACGTTATACATTGGGGGCCAAGGGGTTGAAGGAGAAACCTGAATTCAGCGCTGGAGACTTTGGGCCCATCCTTCTCTCCTTGCAGTGTACGTGCTGATTATTGCACGAGTATCGTGTATGTGATACTTATTCGTCTGTCGTCACCTCCTAATACATTGTAACACTTCAGCAGATTATTATTTCCTGTCGTTATAAAGCAGAAGTAAACAGCCGAGCAGCCGGGCGCGGAGATGCTGACAGTATCCGCCATATGCAGCTGTGTATGTAACCATGCATTTATCTCCTGTATGTATTTCTTCATGCAGGGACAGAGGTCACATGTCCGGATCTGGAGATTATAACGGCTGTTTATAAATGCAACGCAATGTTATAACAATGACGGAAACATTTATAAATACTTCTCCGCACCTGCAGCGCTCAATGATGGGAGGAAGCCAAGGATGGAGCGGTGTACAAGCCTCATACGGCTGAGGGTTAGCTGGCACCAGATAAGCCCTTCATGGGCGAATTTCACGATTTGTAGACCGCAATGTCCGGACTCACCGGGGATTTCCTGACCTGAACTTACGCCTATGATCAGGGTCACCAGACCTGAGGTCAATATTGGGCATTGTGATCTGTATACGGGTCTGTGATATACACCCGTCTGAACCAGGCCTAATTGTCAGGAACCAGAAAGCTCAGGATGGACACGCTATATGTGGAGTGAATTCTCAGAAAACAGGGCAGGGTGACAGCGGAAAAACCTAGGGTCACAGTCAGCAGGAGCTTCCAGATAGAAGACACTGGGAATGTGGCACGTGATGGACTCATCACTATAAAGCACAAAATAAGACCTGAGAATCCGTGCAGAGACCACCCTGCTCCAGACATGACCCGGCTGCATGAGAAACAAGGCTGAAGATATAGGGGAGGGGGTAACAAGGGTAACAATGGGTAAGGGCGACTGCCAGACTGCTCATGGACGGTTAGTGTTAGCGCCTAGGAGGGTTTACTGCCAATGTCAGGCTCTGCCTCTGTCTGACTGCTATTATATATCCCTCATATCATGTGATACAGCAAGACTAGGAACCTCATTAATCACAGGACAAGAATAAAAAGTCATCAACCCCCAGAGCACCTCAATAACCCCACCACTGCCCTAGACCACCAGGGACATCATCATAAACTCCTTTTCTGCCCCCAGACCATCAGGGATGTCACTTTTAACCCCTCCACTGAACCAGACCACCAGGGATGCCACCATTAACCATTTCACTGCCCAAGGCCACCAGGGATGTCACCATTAACCCCTTCATTGCCCCAGACCCCCAGGGATGTCACCATTAACCCCTCCTCTGCTCTAAAGCCCTGGGGATGTTTCCTTCAACTCTCCCAGACCACCAGTGAGGGTCACCATTAATTCCTCCATTTCCCTAGACCACAGGGGTGTTCTCTTAAACTCTTTTTATTACCCTAGACCACCAGTGATATCACTATGTCATTATTAACACTTTCACTTCCCTAGACCACCAGGGATGTTTCCATTAACCCCTTTAGTACCTCAGATCACCAGGGACGTTACCATTGACCTTGTCACTACCTTGAGGTCACGTCTGACACATTTCGGCACATTAATGACTCTTTAGGGGTCACAGTATTCTGCCTCCTGACCCTCATTACATGCAGACCAGCGACTTCTTTTTTAAGAGCCATGAAGGGGAAGCTGCTGTGAATTTCCGCTGTGTGATCAGTGTCCCCCGCCCAAACACCTGTAACCGGTCATTTCTTCATACTACAGCAGCAGCGCCATTCATCACCGAGCTCGGCGCGGGGCAACGGCGGCATCTAATCTAAACTCATCCATCTCCATCATCGCTTGTCCCAGGATAAAAGGAGAATAAAGGAAACTAGAAGATTTGTTATGAGATGAGATGTAAGTTTCTGCTCCGCCATCGGAAGACGCTGCCATCTTGTCACCGGAGAAGAGCGATTTTTGTTTGCTTTAGTTCTACTTTTGTTTCTTCGCTTTCTCTCTCGTCTTTCAGTACAAATATCTGCAGTGTAAACACGTGTGATACCTGAAGGATGAGTCCTGGGGTCCGGAGGACGGGAGCCGCGTCTGTCTAATGTCTGCTCGCCGCGCCGAGACCATTAACCAGGCCTGTCAGCTGCAGACAGAAATAGCTGACAGCGCAATAACTCCTGCGCTCACGACGGAACGCACCGACACTGCCTAATGTAACCAGTCATCTCGTATTGGGACATCGGCTTCATACACTTCATTATAGGTAAAGGCTATATAGGCGAAATACGCCAACCATATCCCCGATAGAGTCTCACTCCGTACCCAAGAGGGCTCCACGTACAACCTCCATATACTGACATTCAGCCGCCACGTGCTGCCACATAATCTCCTATAATAAGGTAAAACTGGTGCACAAAGCAGTCTAATATGTCCAGGATCTGTCCCAATTCTCATGCCCTGTAACTCATCATTCACTATTTTTTAAGGGGAGGTTTCTCTTTATCAGCATCCTGCCAGCACTCTAAGAGCTGGAACCTCCTTTCCCCTCACTTCCCAGCATGCATTATGCTGACTCACTGCTATGGCAGTACACAGGAGAGCAGGAGGGTGAGAAAAAGCCCCGCCCCTACTTCATGTATAGTATTAAAGCCCTGCCCCCATTTCCTATAGAGAAACAAAGCCCCGCCTCCAATCCCTATAGAGAAACAAAGCCACGTCTCCGCTTCCTATAGAGAAACAAAGCTCCGTCTCCACTTCCTATAGAGAAACAAAGCCCTGCCTTCACTTCCTATAGAGAAACAAAGCCCTGCCTTCACTTCCTATAGAGAATCAAAGTCCTGCCTTCACTTCCTATAGAGAATCAAAGTCTGCCTCCACTTAATATAGAGAAACAAAGCTCCGCCTCCACTTCCTATAGAGAATCAAAGTCCGCCTCCACTTCCTATAGAGAAACAAAGCTCCGCCTCCACTTCCTATAGAGAAACAAAGCTCCGCCTCCACTTCCTATAGAGAAACAAAGTCCGCCTCCACTTCCTATAGAGAAACAAAGCCCTCCCTCCACTTCCTATCGAGAAACAAAGCCACGTCTACGCTTCCTATAGAGAAACAAAGCCCCGCCTCCACTTCCTATAGAGAAACAAAGCCCCGCCTCAACTTCCTATAGAGAAACAAAGCCACGTCTCCGCTTCCTATAGAGAAACAAAGCTCCGTCTCCACTTCTTATAGAGAAACAAAGCCCTGCCTTCACTTCCTATAGAGAATCAAAGTCCTGCCTTCACTTCCTATAGAGAATCAAAGTCCGCCTCCACTTCCTATAGAGAAACAAAGCCACGCCTCCACTTCCTATAGAGAAACAAAGTCCGCCTCCACTTCCTATAGAGAATCAAAGTCCGCCTCTACTTCCTATAGAGAATCAAAGTCCGCCTCCACTTCCTATAGAGAAACAAAGCCCCGCCTCCACTTTCTATAGAGAAACAAAGTCCTGCCTTCACTTCCTATAGAGAATCAAAGTCCGCCTCCACTTCCTATAGAGAAACAAAGCCCCGCCTCCACTTCCTATAGAGAAACAAAGTCCGCCTCCGCTTCCTATAGAGAAACAAAGCTCCGTCTCCACTTCCTGTAGAGAAACAAAGCCCTGCCTTCACTTCCTATAGAGAAACAAAGCCCTGCCTTCACTTCCTATAGAGAATCAAAGTCCTGCCTTCACTTCCTATAGAGAATCAAAGTCTGCCTCCATTTCCTATAGAGAAACAAAGCTCCGCCTCCACTTCCTATAGAGAATCAAAGTCCGCCTCCACTTCCTATAGAGAAACAAAGCTCCGCCTCCACTTCCTATAGAGAAACAAAGCTCCGCCTCCACTTCCTATAGAGAAACAAAGTCCGCCTCCACTTCCTATAGAGAAACAAAGCCCTGCCTCCACTTCCTATAGAGAAACAAAGCCACGTCTCCGCTTCCTATAGAGAAACAAAGCCCCGCCTCCACTTCCTATAGAGAGACAAAGCCCCACCTCCACTTCCTATAGAGAATCAAAGCCACGTCTCCGCTTCCTATAGAGAAACAAAGCTCCGTCTCCACTTCTTATAGAGAAACAAAGCCCTGCCTTCACTTCCTATAGAGAATCAAAGTCCTGCCTTCACTTCCTATAGAGAATCAAAGTCTGCCTCCACTTCCTATAGAGAAACAAAGCTCCGCCTCCACTTCCTATAGAGAATCAAAGTCCGCCTCCACTTCCTATAGAGAAACAAAGCTCCACCTCCACTTCCTATAGAGAAACAAAGCTCCGCCTCCACTTCCTATAGAGAAACAAAGTCCGCCTCCACTTCCTATAGAGAAACAAAGTCCGCCTCCACTTCCTATAGAGAATCAAAGTCTGCCTCCACTTCCTATAGAGAAACAAAGCTCCGCCTCCACTTCCTATAGAGAATCAAAGTCCGCCTCCACCTCCTATAGAGAATCAAAGTCCACCTCCACTTCCTATAGAGAAACAAAGCTCCGCCTCCACTTCCTATAGAGAAACAAAGCCCTGCCCACACTTCCTATAGAGAAAGCCCAGCCTCCACTTTCTATGGAGAAACAAAGCCCCGCCCCTATTCCTATAGTGAAAATAAGACCCACCCCTACTTCAAGTATAGTGATAAAGCCCCACCCCCACTCCCTATAGGGAAACAGAGCCCTGCTTTTCCACTTCCTATAGAGAAACAAAGCCCTGCCTCCACTTCCTATAGAGAAACAAAGCCCCGCCTCCACTTCCTATAGAGAAACAAAGCCCTGCTTCCACTTCCTATAAACAAAGCCCCGCCTCCACTTCCTATAGAGAAACAAAGCCCTGCCTCCACTTCCTATAGAGAATCAAAGTCTGCCTCCACTTCCTATAGAGAATCAAAGTCTGCCTCCACTTCCTATAGAGAAACAAAGCTCCGCCTCCACTTCCTATAGAGAATCAAAGTCCGCCTCCACCTCCTATAGAGAATCAAAGTCCGCCTCCACTTCCTATAGAGAAACAAAGCTCCGCCTCCACTTCCTATAGAGAAACAAAGCCCTGCCCACACTTCCTATAGAGAAAGCCCAGCCTCCACTTTCTATAGAGAAACAAAGCCCCGCCCCTATTCCTATAGCGAAAATAAGACCCACCCCTACTTCATGTATAGTGATAAAGCCCCACTCCCACTCCCTATAGGGAAACAGAGCCCTGCTTCCACTTCCTATAGAGAAATAAAGCCCTGCCTCCACTTCCTATAGAGAAACAAAGCCCCGCCTCCACTTCCTATAGAGAAACAAAGCCCTGCCTCCACTTCCTATAGAGAAACAAAGCCCCGCCTCCACTTCCTATAGAGAAACAAAGCCCTGCTTCCACTTCCTATAAACAAAGCCCCGCCTCCACTTCCTATAGAGAAACAAAGCCCTGCCTCCACTTCCTATAGAGAATCAAAGTCTGCCTCCACTTCCTATAGAGAATCAAAGTCTGCCTCCACTTCCTATAGAGAAAAAAGCTCCGCCTCCACTTCCTATAGAGAATCAAAGTCCGCCTCCACCTCCTATAGAGAATCAAAGTCCGCCTCCACTTCCTATAGAGAAACAAAGCTCCGCCTCCACTTCCTATAGAGAAACAAAGCCCTGCCCACACTTCCTATAGAGAAAGCCCAGCCTCCACTTTCTATAGAGAAACAAAGCCCCGCCCCTATTCCTATAGCGAAAATAAGACCCACCCCTACTTCATGTATAGTGATAAAGCCCCACTCCCACTCCCTATAGGGAAACAGAGCCCTGCTTCCACTTCCTATAGAGAAACAAAGCCCTGCCTCCACTTCCTATAGAGAAACAAAGCCCCGCCTCCACTTCCTATAGAGAAACAAAGCCCTGCCTCCACTTCCTATAGAGAAACAAAGCCCCGCCTCCACTTCCTATAGAGAAACAAAGCCCTGCCTCCACTTCCTATAGAGAATCAAAGTCTGCTTCCACTTCCTATAGAGAATCAAAGTCTACCTCCACTTCCTATAGAGAAACAAAGCTCCGCCTCCACTTCCTATAGAGAATCAAAGTCCGCCTCCACCTCCTATAGAGAATCAAAGTCCGCCTCCACTTCCTATAGAGAAACAAAGCTCCGCCTCCACTTCCTATAGAGAAACAAAGCCCTGCCCCCACTTCCTATAGAGAAAGTCCAGCCTCCACTTTCTATAGAGAAACAAAGCCCCGCCCCTATTCCTATAGCAAAAATAAGACCCACCCCTACTTCATGTATAGTGATAAAGCCCCACCCCCACTCCCTATAGGGAAACAGAGCCCTGCCTCCACTTCCTATAGAGAAACAAAGCCCTGCCTCCACTTCCTATAGAGAAACAAAGCCCCGCCCCTATTCCTATAGCAAAAATAAGACCCACCCCTACTTCATGTATAGTGATAAAGCCCCACCCCCACTCCCTATAGGGAAACAGAGCCCTGCCTCCACTTCCTATAGAGAAACAAAGCCCTGCCTCCGCTTCCTATAGAGAAACAAAGCCCTGCCTCCACTTCCTATAGAGAAACAAAGCCCCGCCTCCACTTCCTATAGAGAAACAAAGCCCCGCCTCCACATCCTATAGAGAAACAAAGCCCTGCCTCCACTTCCTATAGAGAAACAAAGCCCCGCCTTCACTTCCTTTAGAGAAACAAAGCCCTGCCTCCACTCCCTATAGAGAAACAAAGCCCTGCCTCCACTTCCTATAGAGAAACAAAGCCCCGCCTCCACTTCCTATAGAGAAACAAAGCCCTGCATTCACTTCCTATAGAGAAACAAAGCCCCGCCCCCACTCCCTATAGAGAAACAAAGCCCAGCCCCCACTCCCTATAGAGAAAGCCCAGCCTCCACTTTCTATAGAGAAACAAAGCCCCGCCCCTATTCCTATAGCGAAAATAAGACCCACCCCTACCTCATGTATAGTGATAAAGCCCCGTCCCCACTCCCTATAGAGAAACAAAGCCCTGCCTCCACTTCCTATAGAGAAACAAAGCCCCGCCTCCACTTCCTATAGAGAATCAAAGCCCCGCCTCCATTTCCTATAGAGAAACAAAGCCCCGCCTTCACTTCCTATAGAGAATCAAAGTCCGCCTCCACTTCCTATAGAGAAACAAAGCTCAGCCTCTACTTCCTATAGAGAAACAAAGTCCGCATCCACTTCCTATAGGGAAACAAAGCCCCGCCTCCACTTCCTATAGAGAAACAAAGCCCTGCATTCACTTCCTATAGAGAAACAAAGCCCCGCCCCCACTCCCTATAGAGAAACAAAGCCCAGCCCCCACTCACTATAGAGAAAGCCCAGCCTCCACTTTCTATAGAGAAACAAAGCCCCGCCCCTATTCCTATAGCGAAAATAAGACCCACCCCTACCTCATGTATAGTGATAAAGCCCCGTCCCCACTCCCTATAGAGAAACAAAGCCCTGCCTCCACTTCCTATAGAGAAACAAAGCCCTGCCTCCACTTCCTATAGAGAAACAAAGCCCCGCCTCCACTTCCTATAGAGAAACAAAGCCCCGCCTTCACTTCCTATAGAGAATCAAAGTCCGCCTCCACTTCCTATAGAGAAACAAAGCTCAGCCTCTACTTCCTATAGAGAAACAAAGTCCACCTCCACTTCCTATAGAGAATCAAAGTCCGCCTCCACTTCCTATAGAGAAACAAAGCTCCGCCTCTACTTCCTATAGAGAAACAAAGTCCACCTCCACTTCCTATAGAGAATCAAAGTCCGCCTCCACTTCCTACAGAGAATCAAAGTCCGCCTCTACTTCCTATAGAGAATCAAAGTCCGCCTCTACTTCCTATAGAGAAACAAAGTCCGCCTCCACTTCCTACAGAGAATCAAAGTCCGCCTCCACTTTCTATAGAGAAACAAAGCCCCGCCTCCACTTCCTATAATCCTTCTCGGTGTCTCTGCTGCTAGGGACAGATTACAAGAGACAACAGGCAGAGGACAGCTACAGTTTCCCCTAAAATAAGCCCTAGCATGATTTTACAAGATTTTTGGAGCATGCTTGAGATATAAGCCCTAGTTACAGTCAGAACCAGCGCTGCGGGGCAAAGCGAACTGATCAATTGCCAAGGGCCCTAACCCTCTTAGGGCCCCCAGCATTTTTATTCAGAGGTTAAAACTGTTTAAAGGGAAGCTGTCAGCAGGTTTTTGCTATGTAATCTGAAGACAGCAGGAGATAGAGGCTGAAACACAGAATTCAGCGATGTGTCACTTGTCAAAGAACTACTGTTGCTTACTAACTGTGAAGGATTTATTCTAAAACTATTAACATTGCTGGACTAGTCTGGCAACTAAGCACCTCACTGTCTATGGACTTTGCACAGAGAGCCTGATGTGGGCGGGGTTAGCTTTCTCAGCTCTGCTGTATTGCTAAATCTAAAAGCTCTGGTTGTGTCAGAACGGCTGCACCCAGTAATGTAAGTGATACATCGCTGGATTCAGCTTCTCTTTGCCTACATCATGTTGCTAACTGACTGCTAGTGCTCCAAGCCTGTACATACAAGTATCACTGTTGATTGCATGGAGCAAACTTAGGGTTTTTAACTCCCATGCAAGGGTGTGTCAATCAGCAGAAGGAGGGAGGTCCCCGCTGGGTCTTAAAGGAAGAAGGATTAAGAGGGTGTCTGAAGTGCCAAGCGCAATGACCTTCTACGGCTAGATCCAGACCGACTGTCCATTACACCTGACACACCCATGACACAGGGGGAGCATTACTTAGGGCACTGTTCTTTACGCACTTCAGGGGTTGAATACTTCTGCACGCAGCGAACAAGCAGTAAAGATTTGGACTTTCAAAACACAATAAAATATGAATTAAATATGTATGAAATAATCTGTGCCCCTGTCATCCATCTTTTTAGGGGTTGAATACTTTCACAAGGCGCTGTATATACTGGTTGCAGAATACATAAGACGCATCGATGATCTCTCTGTAAACACTTGGTCTCTGCTCCTCGTCTTCCCCTGTACACACTCGCGTCACGTTCCCGGGATCTGCAGAATGTGAGACTCCAAATCGCAGACGTCACTTCATTCTTTGTTCGTCATGTCGCCTCGAGGTCGCCGCTCGCGCTCTACATTTATAAGACACTGGTGAAGCCGCCATGTTCCCTCTCACATTGATTCATCCTGGTATCCCCAGTCTGACCCTCATACATGTCACCGGGTCACAGGTGCGGCCCATCATGGACGCCTGGTGTGGGCACAGCGACTCGTAAAGAAGGAACATTATTTTCCCTAACCTTCATAGATGGCAGGAGTTTACATATAAGAGTTGGGGCCCCGCTGATCACTAGAATTGAGGGCCCCGGAGCAGCGCTGTGATCAGCTCTAAGCTCAGGACTGATAAATGTAAACTGTGAACTCGATGAGATGGATGATGGGAGTTATACATTGTGTAAGAGGGAGGTCATTAGTCTGTGGGCTCCTGGTTACAAGGAAGATGGGTGTGATACATTGCGTGAGAGGAGATTAGATTGTGAGCTCCTGGGCTCACTCCCTCTATTTGTCTCTCTCTTTGATTGTCTGTTTTTTTCTTTCTTTTTCTATTTTCTCTTAATCTTTATTTTCCTCTATTTCTTTCCCTCTTTCATTTAATTTCTCTTAATATCTTTTTCTTTTCTTGTTTTCTCTCTCTTCCTTTCTTTCTTCCTTGTCTTAAATTACTTTCTTTTCCTCTTGTTGCTTTTTTCCTCTACTTCTCGCTTTCTTTCTCTCTCTTTTTTCTTTTGTCTTTCTTTTCTCTTTTGCTTTTTTTCCCCCCTCCCTTCTAGTTTATTTTTGTCTTTTTGCCCTCTTCTCTTTTTTTATGTCTGTCTTTGACAGTCCCTGGATGTATTTCCCCCCTCTTCTTTTCTCTCTCTTTCTCTTCCTCGCACTCTCCCCTCCCACTCTGCTGTCTCTGTATCACTGACAGATCGCAGCGCATTGAGTCAAGTGTACGAGGGAAAGCAGAAAGTGGAGAGAGAGCTCAGTAAGCGAGAGAGACAGACGTGCATGAAGCGAGAGGGCGCAGAGGGGCCGGCGGCGGCGGCTGCACCAGATCTGGATGGAAGACGAGCAGCTGCAGAAAAGGAAGAGAAGGTGAACACGGCGCAAAAGAAACATCCCCCGGGGTGGAGGCGAGAGACAGCCAGAGGAGGTGACCACTCCACAAGGAAGAGACGGGCACTAGTGGAAGCCGGGAGCGATAGCGAATAGTATCAGCGATGCTGGAGTCGCCAGTGATAACAGCGCAGCCGTCTCTCCACAACACCGTGCACCACTTCTGCGAGAACTCCACCCAGGTGCACGCCGACAGTAACCCGGCCATCAGCACCCTCATGTTTGCCATGGGAGTACTGGGAAACCTGCTGGCACTGGGTATCTTGGGAGTCCATCGCAGAGAAAGGAGAGCACGAGCCTCGCCATTCTGTATCCTGGTGACAGGACTGGCAGTGACCGACCTCCTGGGCACCTGCGTCCTGAGTCCAGTGGTTTTCGTCTCCTATGCCAAGCAGGCATCTCTCCTGGCATTGGGCTCTGAGCCGCTCTGCAAACTTTTTGCATTCGCTATGACTTTTTTTAACCTGTCCTCCATGATGATCCTGTTTTTTATGGCCTTTGAACGTTGCCTGGCGCTAAGTCATCCGTATATGTATGCCCAGCACAGCTGGGGGCACCGCCTGGCACGGGCGTCCTTGCCCATTTCCTACATTTTGCCGGCTCTGCTCTGTGCCCTGCCGCTGATAGGAGTTGGTGAACATAAGCAGTACTGTCCGGGCACCTGGTGCTTCATTCGGATGGCAGTGCCGCCCACAACTGGTAAAGATGGGGCTCTGGCTTTTTCTCTGCTGTATGCCAGCCTGACAGGACTCCTAATCCTGGCAATATTACTGTGCAATGCCTCTGTGACCGCCAGCCTGTGCCGTATGAGGAAGGGTCAGAGGGCGAGAAGAGGCTCACTGCGGAGAGGGGGAGCCCGAGGATGGTTCCTGGGAGCCGGAGAAGAGGAACTGGAACATCTTATCCTCCTGGTGCTCATGACCTCAATATTCATGGTGTGCTCGGTGCCAATGACGGTGAGTGCCCTGGAGAGGCTGACGAGGGCTGGCTACAATCTGCATCAATGTGCTCGTAGTCAGGGATCGGACAGACTCAGATGACGGGAGACAGGTGATAGAGAGCAAGGGGTTAATTATATATGAAGTATAGGGAGAGAGGAACCCAAACAGAAATGGAAAAGCCGACCCCAACCCCGACCCTCAGCTCTGACATCTCAGGGTTGAAGTCACTCAGTGCAGGACCTTGTCCTCCATCGACGCCTCCCCGGCAGGATGCGTGTGAGTGGTCCGTGTCCTCTGCCCTATTACTTCCCTTTTAGCTTTATCTATAGGATAAATATGTTTATTACAGGAAGGTTTACATTCACTTACTGCGGATTTTACAACCGCATCTGCTGGAAGTGAAACCCGAGCGTCCACTACTATAACGGTGAAATATCACTCTGACATTGCTTCTCATCTCCACCTGACTAATATGAGATGGAGCCCCTTGTTCCCGTTCTTGTTTCTTCCCTCCAGAGCTTTGGTCACCTCCCCCCCACCATATCACATGAAACACTTACAGTCGTGACCAAAAGTTTTGAGAATGACATAAACTTTGGTTTTCACATTTTGCTGCTTCCAACTTTTTGGATCTTTTAGTCGGAGGTTTCTCTGGTTACTGATGGACAATTATAAACTTGCCATAAATTTTTACACTTTTATTGAAAAATCCATGAAGTTTCTGTGACTCCTCAATATTCCCAGCGCTGCCCCTTATTCTCCAGACTTCTGCCCTTCACCCCGGCAGATGGATATCGGCTTCTGGGCAGATCCTGACTGATGGCCGCCCGTTCTTGCCTCATCAGAGCTCGGAGTTATCACAATTTTTGGGTTTTGTAGCTTTTTGATGAGACCTGGGGAGTTTCCTGACCGTGGACACAAAATGTCAATGTTTTGTTCCCCGAGCCACTTAGTTCTCACTTTTGCTTTGTGTCATGGTCTCCATCCATGGAGGGGCTCACTCACAATTTACCTAATACCACAGAATAATGAATAAAGAACTGGATCTAAACCTCCTCTAAGAACAACTTCTCCCATCATCCAGGACAATATGGAGATGATGCTTTTTCCAGCATGATGGAGACTGTGTCACACTGCAAAAGTGAGAACTAAGCGGCTCAGTGAACAAAACATTGACATTTTGTTTCCACAGTCAGGAAACGCCACAGATCTCAGTCTCAGTGAGAACCTGCGGTCAGTCCTCAAAAAAGCTACAAAACCCAGAAATTGTGATAACTCCGAGCTCTGATGAGACAAGAACGGGCGGCCATCAGTCAGGATCTGCCCAGAAGCCGATATCCATCTGCCGGGGGAAGGGCAGAAGTCTGGAGAATAAGGGGCAGCGCTGGGACCATTGAGGAGTCACAGAAACTTCATGTGTTTGTCAATAAAAGTGTAAAAACTTACGGAAGTTTATAATAATAAATATAATTGTCCATCAGTAACCATAGAAACCAACGACTAAAAGAGCGAAAATAAAGCAGCAGACTCTGTGTCAGTCTCAAAACTTTTGTCCCCGACTGTTCATACTAAGCTCTTTCAATCTCTCCTCCGTTTTATTAAATCATCTTTCACTATTCAGGTCTTTGGCCTGATATAAGCTCACAATACAGGAGGAAAAGATAGGATAGAACAAGACCTGTAGAGGAGAGGAAGAAACTCTAAAATTGGTGTACAGGTCAATAATACTGATACTCGGGGTACAGGATAATGGCACTGATACTGAGGGTACAGGATAATGACGCTGACACTCGGGGTGCAGGATAATGACGCTGACACTTGGGGTACAGGATAATGACACTGACACTCGGGGTACAGGATAATGACGCTGACACTCGGGGTACAGGGTAATGACACTGACACTCGGGGTACAGGATAATGACGCTGACACTCGGGGTACAGGATAATGACACTGACACTCGGGGTACAGGATAATGACGCTGACACTCGGGGTACAGGATAATGACGCTGACACTCGGAGTGCAGGATAATGACACTGATACTCGGGGTACAGGATAATGGCACTGACACTCGGGGTAGGGGATAATGACACTGACACTCGGGGTGCAGGATAATGACACTGATACTCGGGGTACAGGATAATGGCACTGACACTCGGGGTAGGGGATAATGATACTGACACTCGGGGTGCAGGATAATGATACTGACACTCGGGGTGCAGGATAATGACACTGACACTCGGGGTGCAGGATAATGACACTGACACTTGGGGTACAGGATAATGACGCTGACACTCGGGGTACAGGATAATGACACTCGGGGTACAGGATAATGACACTAATGTTTACCACATTATGACCGACCCCCCCGAAGGATTTGATGTGTCCCCTCGCAGTATTGGGGTACCTGTGGCTCTAGTTGCTCTGTGCTTGGCTTGTAGTCAGTAGATTTGGAGTTAATGAGGGATTGATTTGTGATGTTGTCTCTTATCTGAGGCCGCTTCACAATCACCTAATAAACCTCAGCAAAAAAGAAGACACCAAATGTCTGCAATCACTGGTCGCCTGGGGTTTAGCTTTCAGCAGAGCCTCTCACCTCATTGTCTTCAGCAGACGATTGCACCACTGTGTGTGTGTGTGTGGGGGGACATAGAGGACTGAGGGCCCCTGTGTAGTGGCAATGTGTGGCCCCCAAGTCAGCTGATTATAACTCTTATTTAAAATGAATAATTGCTGCTAGAGCTCTGTAAAATGTCTGAATAATCCTAATTTCTCCAGCAATATCTCTGGATAAGGGTATCAGATGAGTTAATGGTGACATCCCTGGTGGTCTGAAATGATTAAGGGGTAAATGGTGACATCCCTATTGGTCTGGGACATTCAAGGGTTAAAGGTTAACTTCTGATGTGGTTTAGTGCATGTAATGAGTTAGTGGTACCATCCCTGGTGGTCTGGGGCAGTAAAAGTGGTAACGGTGACATCCCTGGTTATCTGTGCTCTTGAAGCGTTAATGGTGACATCCCTGGTGGTTTGGGGCAGCGAAAATGGTAATGGTGACATCACTAATGGTCTGCGCAGTTGTAGGGTTAATGGTGACATCCTCGATGGTCTAAGTCAGGGAAGGTGTTAATGGTGACATCCCTGGTGGTCTGGGATAGGGAAGGGGTAATGGTGACATCCCTGGTGGTCTGGGATATGGAAGGGGTTAATGGTGACATCCGTGGAGGTCTGGGATAGGGAAGGGGTTAATGGTGACATCCCTGGTGGTCTGGGATAGGGAAGGGGTGATGGTGACATCCCTGGTGGTCTGGGATAGGGAAGGGGTTAATGGTGACATCCGTGGAGGTCTGGGATAGGGAAGGGGTTAATGGTGACATCCCTGGTGGTCAGGGATAGGGGTTAATGGTGACATCCCTGGTGGTCTGGGATAGGGGTTAATGGTGACATCCCTGGTGGTCAGGGATAGGGAAGGGGTTAATGGTGACATCCCTGGTGGTCAGGGATAGGGAAGGGGTTAATGGTGACATCCCTCGTGGTCGGGGATAGGGGTTAATGGTGACATCCCTGGTGGTCTGGGATAGGGGTTAATGGTGACATCCCTGGTGGTCAGGGATAGGGAAGGGGTTAATGGTGACATCCCTGGTGATCGGGGATAGGGGTTAATGGTGACATCCCTGGTGGTCGGGGATAGGGGTTAATGGTGACATCCCTGGTGGTCTGGGATAGGGAAGGGGTTAATGGTGACATCCGTGGAGGTCTGGGATAGGGAAAGGGTTAATGGTGACATCCCTGGTGGTGGGGGATAGGGAAAGGGTTAATGTTGACATCCCTGGTGGTGGGGGATAGGGAAGGGGTTAATGGTGACATTAGATATAAAGAGAAAACTACTAGAGGTAAAGAATGAATAATCCAATATTTAACAATTACATCATTTTATAAGGGGTAAAGTTTCTCCTTCTGGAGAGTGATATGCCAGGTCTGGCATGCCACTATGAGGAGACTTAAACACCTTGCATGCTCCTCTGGGAAATGGAATATGCAAATTATCTCTTCAGAGAGGAGGAGGACTTGAACTCTATAGAGCCACCTATTGGAAGTAGCAATCCTACAAGTCATTATCGACTCCTTAACAAGCCTTGAAGTATGACTTAGGATGTCACCATTAACCTGGCAGTTCACTTTCCACAAGGAGAAACCTTACCCCTTAGATCCCAGTCTTAGCCTCTCACCTAACCAAATCAGTTCTCATACTTTGTACTGACGAGAGGCAATACCCCGAAACACTGTGTCTGCAAATTGAGATTCTGATTTGGCTTTTATCCTAAATCATATTTCAAGGCTCGTTAAAGGGTGTATAGTGACTTGTAGCATTGCTACTTACAATAGGTGGCGCTATAAAGTTCAAGTCCTCCTCCTCTCTGAAGATATAATTTGCATATATGATTTTATTAAGGACACCAAAAATGACAGGACTGATTAAAAAACATGAAACTACAAGACATGATAAAAGGACACACACAGAGTAAAAAAGAAGAGGTGGAGCAGCATCCGCAGCATGAATGAGATATAACAACAGAGGAAAATAGAAAAAGATGTAAAGTGCAAGTGCACAATAAGGATTGCTCAAACACTTATAACAAGGAGATACGTGTATACAGTATATATAAAGTGCAAGTGCACAATAGGATTAATTAACTATACATATCAAAGAAATCAGAACAGATCATGATAAAAATATGAAGTACAGTAAGACTATTATAAAGATTGTACAAACAAGAATAATAAATAGGTCTGAGATGGTTATGGTGTGAGGCTAGAAGGAATGTATAGATCAAATTACCGACCCAGGTTCATGCTGTGGGTGACGCTGCCATCGCCCCTCACTCCGACGTGCGTTTCACACGACCTTCCTCAGGGAGTGATGTATATATTGTATGGGGTGTATGTAGGGTGTATACATTGTATGGGGTGTATATATTTTATGGGGTGTATATTAATGGTGACTTCCCTGTTGGTCTGGGGCGGTGAGGTTGCAATCTGCCTGTAGTATGGGCTGCAGGACGCCTCCTTCTCCTCCATGAGTGGCTGTAGGCTGCTCCGATCCTGCACCATCAGCCGGAGCACTGCACTCTTATGACTTGTCCATTATCTTACCCACAGCTCCGCGCTTTCCTGGGCGCCCTCTACAACAAAGGAGACCCAATGGATGAAACTGGTGATCTAATGGCTTTCCGATTCAGTGCCCTCAATCCCATTCTGGACCCCTGGATCTTCATCATATTCCGGGGATCAGTGTTCCGAAAACTCCGATCTCTGCTCTGCACAACCTGGAACAAACCCACTAAACCGGTCCTGGCCCTTGGTTCTGTGGAGGCCAGTGCAATCAGTCCGATGACCTCCATCACCAAACCCTGAGAGATGCTGGAGAGAATCAACCCAAAAATAAGAAGGGACTTCACATGACATGGTGCCCCTCGGGGCAGGGCACTTGGTGACATGGTGCTCCTCAGGGGCAGGGCACTTGGAGACATGGTGCTCCTCGGGGGCAGGGCACTTGGAGAAATGGTGCTCCTCGGGGGCAGGGCACTTGGAGAAATGGTGCTCCTCAGGGGCAGGGCACTTGGAGACATGGTGCTCCTCGGGGGCAGGGCACTTGGAGAAATGGTGCTCCTCGGGGGCAGGGCACTTGGAGAAATGGTGCTCCTCGGGGGCAGGGCACTTGGAGACATGGTGCTCCTTGGGGGCAGGGCACTTGTGTGGATTCGTCTGTTACATTGTAAGGAGCGTGCAGCTATCTCTTTCTTCTTGTTGCGTCCCCTGTATAACATTATTTGGTGTGGACTAACGGCTGCTCTTTAGTCAGATTCTCTGTTATCAGCCACACAACAACAGTGTTAATACGTGGAGTTTGGCAGCGTGGACTCTCCTGGATCTGGGACTTCATAAGAAAAGAAATTGCACTTCAGGGTGGATGGGGATCAGTGATGGACATCTGGCCAGGCCGACCCACCATCATTCCTGAGGACAACAGATCCCGCACTGTAACCGCGTCGTCGTCTTTAGTTTCTTGCACTAAACATTTGAGATGAACGTCGTTTGTGCCTCTTCTTCCTGCTGTATCAGTAACAGGAGACGCCGTTCCCTCCCAACCTACAACGCCTTCCAAAAACCAAACATCCCAGTATATTCGCAACCCATCCTGCAAGAGCTGGGAGAAAACCAGTTCATTACAGTCCTCAGAAGTGACTGATACACCAGTATAAGATATCTATAGGACACAAATCAGGACTGTCCACATCATCATATAATCAGGACTCTTCCCATCGCATAATCAGGACTGTCCTCATCGCTAATCAGGACTGTCCTCATCGCTAATCAGGACTGTCCTCATCGCTAATCAGGACTGTCCCCATCGCATAATCAGGACTGTCCACATCGCATAATCAGGACTGTCCCCATCGCATAATCAGGACTGTCCCCATCGCATAATCAGGGCTGTCCCCATCGCATAATCAGGGCTGTCCCCATCGCATAATCAGGACTGTCCACATCGCATAATCAGGACTGTCCACATCGCATAATCAGGACTGTCCCCATCGCATAATCAGGACTGTCCCCATCGCATAATCAGGACTGTCCCCATTGCATAATCAGGACTGTCCACATCGCATAATCAGGACTGTCCCCATCGCATAATCAGGACTGTCCACATCGCATAATCAGGACTGTCCCCATCGCATAATCAGGACTGTCCCCATCGCATAATCAGGACTGTCCCCATCGCATAATCAGGACAGTCCCCATCGCATAATCAGGACTGTCCACATCGCATAATCAGGACTGTCCCCATCGCATAATCAGGACTGTCCCCATCGCATAATCAGGGCTGTCCCCATCGCATAATCAGGGCTGTCCCCATCGCATAATCAGGACTGTCCCCATCGCATAATCAGGACTGTCCCCATCACATAATCAGGACTGTCCACATCACATAATCAGGACTGTCCCCATCGCATAATCAGGACTGTCCCCATCGCATAATCAGGGCTGTCCCCATCGCATAATCAGGACTGTCCCCATCACATAATCAGGACTGTCCACATCGCATAATCAGGACTGTCCCCATCGCATAATCAGGACTGTCCCCATCGCATAATCAGGGCTGTCCCCATCGCATAATCAGGGCTGTCCCCATCGCATAATCAGGACTGTCCACATCGCATAATCAGGACTGTCCACATCGCATAATCAGGACTGTCCCCATCGCATAATCAGGACTGTCCCCATCGCATAATTAGGACTGTCCCCATCGCATAATCAGGACTGTCCACATCGCATAATCAGGACTGTCCCCATCGCATAATCAGGGCTGTCCCCATCACATAATCAGGACTGTCCCCATCACATAATCAGGACTGTCCCCATCGCATAATCAGGGCTGTCCACATCGCATAATCAGGACTGTCCCCATCACATAATCAGGACTGTCCCCATCACATAATCAGGACTGTCCACATCGCATAATCAGGACTGTCCCCATCGCATAATCAGGACTGTCCCCATCGCATAATTAGGACTGTCCCCATCGCATAATCAGGACTGTCCACATCGCATAATCAGGACTGTCCCCATCGCATAATCAGGGCTGTCCCCATCACATAATCAGGACTGTCCCCATCACATAATCAGGACTGTCCCCATCGCATAATCAGGGCTGTCCACATCGCATAATCAGGACTGTCCCCATCACATAATCAGGACTGTCCCCATCACATAATCAGGACTGTCCACATCACATAATCAGGACTGTCCCCATCGCATAATCAGGGCTGTCCCCATCACATAATCAGGACTGTCCCCATCACATAATCAGGACTGTCCTTTTTGCACACATAGATAATTGAAGGTTCAAAAGAGAATCTTGTCTCTGGGATATTGTCCGGATTCTCATGTTACCGCCATGTTGAGTGTTGTTTTATCAAGAAACAAATCCTGCTAAAATGTCTTAGGGTGGTCTGCAGTCTGCGGGCGGTGGGAGACAACGTGCCGAGCTCCCCCACATCTGCTTCCTTCCTCAGCCCGGAGAGAGTTCGCTGCTCATTCTGCCGCCCACTCGTAACATCATGGGGCAGAGGTGGTGTCAACGAAAAGATGTCTCTGTTGCCCTTGGAAACCAATCACGGAGCAGCTTTCATTTAACCACAGCTGTTTAAAAAATGAAAGCTGCGCTCTGGTTGGTTGCCAGGGGCAACAGACTGTTTTTCTTTTTGACCATCTTGATAAATGAGGCATCGCGGTGTCAGGATAGACAGACGTGACGCCATAGTGTTGTATCATATAGTGATCAGTATAAGGCTGAGCCGACCACACGGCCGCACCAGCCCGCCAGGGCTGCGACACAAAGTGCAGCATGACTTCTGCAGATTATCGGCCATTACCCGACCTCGGTTAATGACGAGCATTGTACTGCATATGAAAATACGCCCACGAATCAGCAAGAAAATGGTCATCCTGAGCCCAGCGAGGACCTCCGAGCAGATCGTACTATACTCATTGCCATCACACAGCAAAATGTCATCACTGTAACCCATCAAATACCCCTAGACCACCAGGGAACAAAATATAATTTCCCATTTATCCGAGACCACCAAAGAACAAAGTATAATTCACAATATAATTCACAATATACCCCAGACCACCAGGGAACAAAATATAATCTCCCATATATACCCTAGGCCATCAGGGAATAGAATATAATTACCCATATACCGTAGATTACCAGGGAACAAAACATAATCCCACAAATACCTTAAACCACCAGGAACAAAATATAATCCCCCATATCCTCTAGACCACCACCTAACAAAGTATAAACCCCATATACCCTAGACCACCAAGGAATAGAATATAATTACCCATATACCCTAGACTACCAGTGGACAAAAATATAATCCTCCATATAACCTAGACCACCAGGGAACAAAATATAATCCCAGATATACCAGACCATCAAAGAATGAAATATAATCCCTCATGTACTGTAAATCAACAAAGAACAAAGTATAATCTCCATATACCCTAGACCACCAGGGAATAAAATATAATCCCCATATACCAGACCATCAAAGAATGAAATATAATCCCTCATGTACTGTAGACCAACAAAGAGCAAAGTATAATCTCCATATACCCTAGACCACCAGGGAACAAAATATAATCCCTTTATAACCTAGACCACCAGGGAATAAAATATAATCCCCCATATACCCTAGACTGCCAGGCAATGGAATATAATTACCCAAATACCCTCGCCCATGAGGTATTAACTCCCTTACTTGCCCTGCGAGATCACAGAAAAATATTAACCTCTTCATGAACCACATGAGTCCACAAGGAAACAATGCATCCCCCATATACACTAGACCACCAGGAAGTAAACCCTGTATATTCTCTAGACCACCAAGGAACATAAAATTATACCCCCGTATAAACAATATATGAACCTTCTTATAACCCCAAACCACTTGGCATTACCAGCAATCTGACTCTAGACCACCTGGGAATAGAATATGAACCCTCTCTTCTATTGCACCGCAGGTTGTCCGGTCCTGGGTCCGGTCCCATCACAGGGACGATGGAGCGGGGCGCAATGACCGCCCGCAGGTGGAGCAGAGCAAGGTTCTGGTTCCTACAAGATATCAGGGGCTTTCTATGAGGACACCCTGACCGGTGACCTTGGAACCCCTCGTAGTGGTAACATTAATTAGGCTGGGTCGCTGGCAGCCATCCCTGTATAGAATCCATTTATAAACTGAACTGAAAGGGTTAAAATAAGCCTTATGATAAGATGCTGGACGATGGAGGAGGAGACCGATTCTCAGCGGTGGCGGCACTGATTATCGGATCGTTGCTACAGCAACACAGCGCGATTCTGATAATAACGTTATATCAGAGAATTCCTGCAGTGATCCGGGTCACAACCGCATAACGCAAACAAGGAAAACTGCCAACGGTCACAGCTCCAGGGAAGGGCTGATAACAGAGACAACAGCTCGCCCTCACCACCGGTAACGGCTAATTCTGCAGATAACGAGACTGATCCAAACCATAACCCCTGGATCTAACCCGAGCACAAAATCTCCAAATGTAAGAAGTCACCCCCAAAATCTGACCCAACCCTCCAACTGGAACCCCAGGAAATAACAGGGAAATACCAACTTTAATCCTTTATGTGCAGATTTAGAGTGAAACTGGCTCCGAACAGTTCAGGACAAAAATAATAAAAAATAAAAACGGGTCTTTCCGCCAACACCTGTCCTAAATGAAAAAGGACGGCCCCCGTTTAATCAATTCACACCTAATAGTTGTCGGTGCTGATGATCCAGGCGGGCGACGTGGCGCTGTCTGACTGGCTGCAGCCTTTATAGCTTAGTCAGAGGGGACGTCTGCACTGACGGAATATTGCAAAACTGCAGCTGATCAGCGGCTGCTTCAGACACACGACCACCTAGTTCCCCCTAGTGGTGGCTGCAGACAGAATCTTATCATGTATCTCTGTATACAGGGAGCTCCCCCTAGTGGTGGCTGCAGACAGAATCTTATCATGTATCTCTGTATACAGGGAGCTCCCCCTAGTGGTGGCTACAGACAGGATCTTATCATGTATCTCTGTATATAGGGAGCTCCCCCTAGTGTTGGCTGCAGACAGAATCTTATCATGTATCTCTGTATACAGGGAGCTCCCCCTAGTGGTGGCTGCAGACAGAATCTTATCATGTATCTCTGTATACAGGGAGCTCCCCCTAGTGGTGGCTGCAGACAGAATCTTATCATGTATCTCTGTATACAGGGAGCTCCCCCTAGTGGTGACTGCAGACAGAATCTCATCATGTATCTCTGTATGCAGGGAGCTCCCCCTAGTGGTGGCTGCAGACAGAATCTTATCATGTATCTCTGTATATAGGGAGCTCCCCATAGTGGTGGCTGCAGACAGAATCTTGTCATGTATCTCTGTATACAGGTAGCTCCCCCTAGTGGTGGCTGCAGACAGAATCTTATCATGTATCTCTGTATACAGGGAGCTCCCCCTAGTGGTGGCTGCAGACAGAATCTTATCATGTATCTCTGTATACAGGGAGCTCCCCCTAGTGGTGACTGCATACAGAATCTTATTATCTCTGTATACAGGGAGCTCCCCCTAGTGGTGGCTGCAGACAAGATCTTATTTATCTCTGTATACAGGGAGCTACCCCTAGTGGTGGCTGCAGACAGGATCTTATGTATCTCTGTATACAGGGAGCTCCTCCTAGTGGTGGCTGCAGACAGAATCTCATCATGTATCTCTGTATACAGGGAGCTCCCCCTAGTGGTGGCTGCAGACAGAATCTTATCATGTATCTCTGTATACAGGGAGCTCCCCCTGGTGGTGGCTGCAGACAGAATCTTATCATGTATCTCCTTATAGAGGGAGCTCCCGCTAGTGGTGACTGCAGACAGAATCTCATCATGTATCTCTGTATGCAGGGAGCTCCCCCTAGTGGTGGCTGCAGATAGAATCTTATCATGTATCTCTGTATACAGGGAGCTCCCCCTAGTGGTGGCTGCAGTCAAGATCTTATTTATCTCCTTATACAGGGAGCTCCCCCTAGTGGTGGCTGCAGATAGAATCTTATCATGTATCTCTGTATACAGGGAGCTCCCCCTAGTGGTGGCTGCAGACAGAATCTTATCATGTATCTCTGTATACAGGGAGCTCCCCCTAGTGGTGGCTACAGACAGGATCTTATCATGTATCTCTGTATACAGGGAGCTCCCCCTAGTGTTGGCTGCAGACAGAATCTTATCATGTATCTCTGTATGCAGGGAGCTCCCCCTAGTGGTGGCTGCAGACAGAATCTTATCATGTATCTCTGTATACAGGGAGCTCCCCCTAGTGGTGGCTGCAGACAGAATCTTATCATGTATCTCTGTATACAGGTAGCTCCCCCTAGTGGTGGCTGCAGACAGAATCTTATCATGTATCTCTGTATACAGGGAGCTCCCCCTAGTGGTGGCTGCAGACAGAATCTTATCATGTATCTCTGTATGCAGGGAGCTCCCCCTAGTGTTGGCTGCAGACAGAATCTTATCATGTATCTCCTTATACAGGTAGCTCCCCCTAGTGGTGACTGCAGACAGAATCTCATCATGTATCTCTGTATGCAGGGAGCTCCCCCTAGTGGTGGCTGCAGACAGAATCTTATCATGTATCTCTGTATATAGGGAGCTCCCCATAGTGGTGGCTGCAGACAGAATCTTATCATGTATCTCTGTATACAGGTAGCTCCCCCTAGTGGTGGCTGCAGACAGAGTCTTATCATGTATCTCTGTATACAGGGAGCTCCCCCTAGTGGTGGCTGCAGACAGAATCTTATCATGTATCTCTGTATACAGGGAGCTCCCCCTAGTGGTGACTGCATACAGAATCTTATTATCTCTGTATACAGGGAGCTCCCCCTAGTGGTGGCTGCAGATAAGATCTTATTTATCTCTGTATACAGGGAGCTACCCCTAGTGGTGGCTGCAGACAGGATCTTATGTATCTCTGTATACAGGGAGCTCCCCCTAGTGGTGGCTGCAGACAGAATATCATCATGTATCTCTGTATACAGGGAGTTCCCCCTAGTGGTGGCTGCAGACAGAATCTTGTCATGTATCTCTGTATATAGGGAGCTCCCCCTAGTGGTGGCTGCAGACAGAATCTTATCATGTATCTCTGTATACAGGTAGCTCCCCCTAGTGGTGGCTGCAGACAGAATCTTATCATGTATCTCTGTATACAGGGAGCTCCCCCTAGTGGTGGCTGCAGACAGAATCTTATCATGTATCTCTGTATACAGGGAGCTCCCCCTAGTGGTTACTGCATACAGAATCTTATTATGTATCTCTGTATACAGGGAGCTCCCCCTAGTGGTGGCTGCAGACAAGATCTTATTTATCTCTGTATACAGGGAGCTCCCCCTAGTGGTGGCTGCAGACAGGATCTTATGTATCTCTGTATACAGGGAGCTCCCCCTAGTGGTGGCTGCAGACAGAATCTTATCATGTATCTCTGTATACAGGGAGCTCCCCCTGGTGGTGGCTGCAGACAGAATCTTATCATGTATCTCCTTATACAGGGAGCTCCCCCTAGTGGTGACTGCAGACAGGCAGACAGAATCTCATCATGTATCTCTGTATGCAGGGAGCTCCCCCTAGTGGTGGCTGCAGATAGAATCTTATCATGTATCTCTGTATACAGGGAGCTCCCCCTAGTGGTGGCTGCAGTCAAGATCTTATTTATCTCCTTATACAGGGAGCTCCCCCTAGTGGTGGCTGCAGATAGAATCTTATCATGTATCTCTGTATTCAGGGAGCTCCCCCTAGTGGTGGCTGCAGACAGAATCTTATCATGTATCTCTGTATACAGGGAGCTCCCCCTAGTGGTGGCTACAGACAGGATCTTATCATGTATCTCTGTATACAGGGAGCTCCCCCTAGTGTTGGCTGCAGGCAGAATCTTATCATGTATCTCTGTATACAGGGAGCTCCCCCTAGTGGTGGCTGCAGACAGAATCTTATCATGTATCTCTGTATACAGGGAGCTCCCCCTAGTGGTGGCTACAGACAGAATCTTATCATGTATCTCTGTATACAGGTAGCTCCCCCTAGTGGTGGCTGCAGACAGAATCTTATCATGTATCTCTGTATACAGGGAGCTCCCCCTAGTGGTGGCTGCAGACAGAATCTTATCATGTATCTCTGTATGCAGGGAGCTCCCCCTAGTGTTGGCTGCAGACAGAATCTTATCATGTATCTCTGTATACAGGTAGCTCCCCCTAGTGGTGGCTGCAGACAGAATCTTATCATGTATCTCTGTATACAGGGAGCTCCCCCTAGTGGTGGCTGCAGACAGAATCTTATCATGTATCTCTGTATGCAGGGAGCTCCCCCTAGTGTTGGCTGCAGACAGAATCTTATCATGTATCTCCTTATACAGGGAGCTCCCCCTAGTGGTGACTGCAGACAGAATCTCATCATGTATCTCTGTATGCAGGGAGCTCCCCCTAGTGGTGGCTGCAGATAGAATCTTATCATGTATCTCTGTATACAGGGAGCTCCCCCTAGTGGTGGCTGCAGTCAAGATCTTATTTATCTCCTTATACAGGGAGCTCCCCCTAGTGGTGGCTGCAGATAGAATCTTATCATGTATCTCTGTATACAGGGAGCTCCCCCTAGTGGTGGCTGCAGACAAGATCTTATTTATCTCTGTATACAGGGAGCTACCCCTAGTGGTGGCTGCAGACAGGATCTTATGTATCTCTGTATACAGGGAGCTCCCCCTAGTGGTGGCTGCAGACAGAATCTTATCATGTATCTCTGTATACAGGGAGCTCCCCCTAGTGGTGGCTGCAGATAGAATCTTATCATGTATCTCTGTGTACAGGGAGCTCCCCCTAGTGGTGGCTGCAGACAAGATCTTATTTATCTCTGTATACAGGGAGCTACCCCTAGTGGTGGCTGCAGACAGGATCTTATGTATCTCTGTATACAGGGAGCTACCCCTAGTGGTGGCTGCAGACAGGATCTTATATATCTCTGTATACAGGGAGCTCCCCTCGTGGTGGCTGCAGACAGGATCTTATATATCTCTGTATACAGGGAGCTCCCCCTAGTGGTGGCTGCAGACAGGATCTTATGTATCTCTGTATACAGGGAGCTCCCCCTAGTGGTGGCTGCAGATAGAATCTTATCATGTATCTCTGTATGCAGGGAGCTCCCCCTAGTGGTGGCTGCAGACAAGATCTTATTTATCTCTGTATACAGGGAGCTACCCCTAGTGGTGGCTGCAGACAGGATCCTATGTATCTCTGTATACAGGGAGCTCCCCCTAGTGGTGGCTGCAGACAGAATCTTATATATCTCTGTA
Organism: Phyllobates terribilis; assembly: GCF_046119375.1. NCBI lineage: Eukaryota > Metazoa > Chordata > Amphibia > Anura > Dendrobatidae > Phyllobates > Phyllobates terribilis. The sequence continues at coordinate 434,730,818 of NW_027362767.1, read as the reverse complement.
TATAGGGAGCTCCCCTAGTGGTGGCTGCAGACAGGATCTTATGTATCTCTATATACAGGGAGCTCCCCCTAGTGGTGGCTGCAGATAGAATCTTATCATGTATCTCTGTATACAGGGAGCTCCCCCTAGTGGTGGCTGCAGACAAGATCTTATTTATCTCTGTATACAGGGAGCTACCGCTAGTGGTGGCTGCAGACAGGATCTTATGTATCTCTGTATACAGGGAGCTACCCCTAGTGGTGGCTGCAGACAGGATCTTATATATCTCTGTATACAGGGAGCTCCCCTAGTGGTGGCTGCAGACAGAATCTCATCATGTATCTCTTGTAGGGTTTGGCACAAAAGCGTTTCAGGGAAATCCAGGCTGGTTTATTAAACAGCATAAACCGCTCAGGAATCAAAACAAAAACAGCCTTTTCCGGCACAAAGTGTAAACACAAAGTAAAATGTCCATACAACGTTGCGGGTTCACCCGCTCAGGTTAGTGTCTAGTCCTTAGGTCCTAATGCAGACCAACACTCTGGAGGTTCACACATCTCCAGACACAGACCACTAATGAGACACTCAGTCTCCAATTTATATACATGCCCTGGGGCGGGGATATGTGAGCAGCCAATCCCACCCAACTCTTATGACTACTCGTAAATACCCTCCCTGATACGCCCTATTAACCCTCTCAGCACTAAACATGCTGGAGCATACTCTCCCGGTTTTACATCACCGAAGCTAGCAACCTAGGTGATACATATCTCCCCTCAGGTACCTGACTGGCAGCCATCTTACAACCCCCCCCTCTGCCCAAAGCCAGGGGACTTGGCACCTTCTGCTAACAAACAGTGGACCCTCGACAACGCGTCAGCATTGCCATGCTGCTTCCCAGGCATATGTTCCACATGGAAGCTGAATTCCTGAAGAGCTAGGAACCACCTGGTCACTCGAGCATTGTTCCCTTTCTTCTCGCTCATCCACCATGGTGGGGCATGGTCTGACACCAGCCTGAACTTTCTGCCTAAGAGGTAGTATTTTAGAGTGTCCAACGCCCACTTGATGGCCAAACATTCTTTCTCCACTATGGAGTAGTTTCTCTCACAAGACGTCAGCTTCAAGCTTAAATACATTATGGGGTTCTCTTCCCTTTTCATATCTTGTGATAGGACAGTACCCAGCCCGACATCTGACGCGTCCGTCTGGACCACAAACTCCTTCGAGAAATCCAGTGCCACCAACACTAGCTGTTTACACAGGGCCTGCTTGAGTTCCTGGAAGGCCATGTCGGTTTCTGGAGACCACTTAGCCTTAGCCGATTTTGTCCCCTTAAGGAGGTCTATCAAAGGGGCGTCTGTCATGGCGAACTTAGGGATGAACCGCCGGTAGTAGCCCATGATGCCCAGGAACGCTCGGACCTGCTTTATTGAGAAAGGTTGTGGAGAACCCCGGATAGCATCAATTTTATTTATTTGGGGCTTCATCACGCCTCTACCTACGACAAAGCCCAAATATCTGGCCTCCAGCATGCCCATGGCTCATTGCTTCGGGTACATGAAAAACCCCGCCTTCCATAGAGCATCGAATATCTCCTGGACTTTGCTCAGATGGCTACCACAATCCTGGCTGCAGATCACAATATCATCTAGGTAGGCTGCTGCATACTTCTTGTGTGGAGCTAGAATCCGGTCCATGGCTCTCTGGAAGGTAGCTGATGCTCCTTGCAACCCAAATGGCATTCTGATGTATTGGAAACACCCATCTGGAGTTGAAAAGGCCGTCTTCTCCTTGGCCTCTTGGGACATAGGAATCTGCCAATACCCTTTTGTGAGGTCAAGGGTGGTAATGTACTGTACCTGGCCGGCCCTAGTCTCTCAATTAGTTCATCTACCCTGGGCATTGGGTACGAATCAAACTTAGAGACCTCATTCAGTTTCCTATAGTCATTGCAGAACCGCCATTCTCCATCTGGTTTCGGCACAAAGACTCTGGGACTGAACCAGCCACTCTTGGACTCTTTGATGACCCCCAGATTCAGAATGCGCATCACTTGCTTCGAGATTACCTCTCGAAGGGCTTCAGGAATCCGATATGGCTTCATATTCACTCGGACATGAGGCTCAGTAAGTACTTCATGCTCTATGAACTGAGTACAGCCCCGTAGATCTGAGAACAGGTCCCTGTTCCACTGCAACTCTCGGCATTGTTGCTTCTCGGCACGTGACAGCGACTCTGCCACCTTGACTTCCTCCATGTCAGTTTCAGTCTTCGCCATCAAACATGGAGCTTCCACATGCTCCCTGTCTCGCCATGGCTTAATGAGGTTGACGTAGTACACCTGGTAGGGTTTTCTTCTCCCAGGTTGGTGGACCCTATAGTTGACATTGTCAAGCTTTTCAACCACTTCGTAGGGGCCCTGCCACTTGGCCAAGAATTTGCTCTCCACCGTAGGTTCCAGCACTAGTACCCGATCCCCAGGGTTGAAGTGTCTCACCCTTGCTGATCTATTGTACACCCTCAACTGTGCCTCTTGTGCTTTGAGGTGTTCTTTCACAATGGGCATCACCTTTGCAATCCTCTCTTGCATCTGGGCCACATTTTCGATTACACTCCTGTAGGGTGTAGACTCCGCCTCCCAGGTCTCCTTTGCTATGTCCAGGAGTCCGAAGGGTTTTGCACAACTCCCTCATCACCCGTGACATAAATGGGGTCCCTTGGTCGGTTAGGATCTCCTTAGGCAACCCCATTCAAGAGAAGATATGGACCAACTCCTGGGCTATACATTTGGCAGAGGAGTTACGTAGTGGCATGGCCTCTGGATACCACGTAGCATAGTCCAGTACCACCAGGATATACTGATGTCCTTTGGCGGACTTGACAAGGGGTCCCACTAGATCCATGGCTATGCGATCAAATGGCACCTCAATGATTGGCAATGGCACTAAGGGGCTACGGAAGTAAGCTACCGGGGAGTTCAGCTGGCAGGTGGGACATGACCTACAGTAATTTACAATTTCTCAGTGACAACCGGGCCAGTAGAACCTCTGAAGGATCCTTTCTTGGGTTTTTTCTACCCCCAGGTGACCACCTAAGACATGTGCATGGGCCATATCTAACACCACGCGTCTGTATGGCCCTGGCACTAGTAACTGCTCGAGAACCTCCCCTCTGAGCTTGGTAACCTGATATAGTAACTCCCCATTTGCGGCAAAGTATGGATATCGGGTGTCAGCCCCCGACTCTTGAGCACCACCATTCAGAACAGTGACATTATCAAACGCCCCTTTTAGAGTCACGTCTCTGAGCTGGGCGTTTCCAAAGTTTCCCCCGGACACCTCCAGCTCAGGGATGTTGGCCTCCGGGGATGCTGCCTCATCTTTATCCCCAACAAGTACACAAAAAGGAAATGCGGCGGAAGCCTGCGATGAGGTTTCTTCAGGAGCGACTTGGTTGTTGTCCGGACAACCTGGCTTCCTCCCTTTCTCCCACAAGTCCCAAAACAAGGCAAAGTCCCACCCTATTATAACAGGGTGCAACAGGTTCTTGACTACGCCTACCTCATGGGACTCGGCGCCATAGTTTGTGTCTATGACCACTCGGGCCACAGGGTAGTCCTTAGCGTCCCGATGGACATAACGAACGCAGACCTTTTTCCCCGGAGCCAGCCGATGAGGAACTGTGGCCCTCACCAGGGTTACCAAACTCCCCGAGTCTAACAGAGCCGTCACTTGCACCCCATTTACTGATACGAGGCATGCCTGCGGTCCCTCGCCTGGTTGAGGAATAGCACTGCAGGCTGGATATGCAAACTATGAGCAAGCCGTCCTGCGCTGCAGTCCATTGGCTCGTTGGTCATGGGGCAACGGCGGCTATGTGACCTGGGGTGTGACATCTCCAACATACTACGTTATGGGGCCGGACCTTGGGCAGCAACTCCGACCCCTCCTGGGCTCTAGGACACCCCCCAGATGTGGCTCTACCACTTGAGTTAATCCCTCTCTTTTGGGTGTCCGCCCCCTTTTGGAAACCCCAGTATGGAGACGCTACAACCACTGGTTTCCCCAAAGAACTCTCTACCGCCTGGTACCTTTCCACCAACCCCACCAGGTCATCGACATTACGGTGATCTCCCTGGGCAACCCAGGATTGCACGGACCTCGGAAGGGAGTGTATGAACCTGCCTATGACGACCCTCTCCACCATCTGTGCTGGGGAGGGAGATTCAGGTTGCAACCACTTTTGGACCAGGTGTATGAGGTCGAACATTTGGGCCCGGGGAGGTTTGTCACTGCAATAGGCCCAGTGGTGCACCCGTTGCACCCTGAATGTCAGAGTCACTCCCAAGCGCGCCAAGATATCTGTTTTTAATTTGGCATACACTTTTGTGTCCTGCAAGGCCAAGTCATAATAAGCCTTCTGCGGCTCGCCCGTTAAATATGGCGCCAAAACCTCCGCCCACTGCTCCAGAGGCAATTTCTCCTACTCAGCCACCCTCTCAAAGACTGTCAGGAACACCTCGACGTCATCACCCGGGGTCATCTTTTGTAATGCTCTTCTTACCATTTTCCTCACAGGAGAGTCATCACCTGGAATTGGGGATGGGGCGGTTGCCCTGCCACGGACCACATCAGCTAGCAGTTCCAGCTGCTGCTGCTGTTGCCACTGCTGCTGCTGTTAATGCTGCTGCTGTTGCCACTGGAGGTCAGCCTGCACCAGTTGCTTTATCAGCTCCTCCATGCTGCCGGACGTCCTGGGCTGGCTGGTGGCCTTCACCCAGGACATAAACGTTTTTTTGTAGCAGTCACACTGCCCCTTGGGATTCGTGCCCGTGCTTCTAGCACCAATTGTAAGGTTTGGTACTCACTCGGCTGCGGTTGAGATAGGCACAAAAGCGTTTCAGAGAAATCCAGGCTGGTTTATTAAACAGCATAAACCGGTCAGGAAGCAAAACAAAAACAGCCTTTTCCGGCACAAAGTGTAAACACAAAGTAAAATGTCCATAAAACGTTGCGGATTCGCCCGCTCAGGTGATCCATATCTCACCTCAAGGACCTGACCGACGGTCATCTTACACTCTGTATACAGGGAGTTCCCCCTAGTGGAGGCTGCATACAGATTCTTATCATGTATCTCTGTATACAGGGAGCTCCCCCTAGTGGAGGCCGCATACAGATTCTTATCATGTATCTCTGTATACAAAGAGCTCCCCCTAGTGGAGGCTGCAGGCAGAATATTATCATGTTTCTCTGTATACAGGGAGCTCCCCCTAGTGGTGGCTGCAGGCAGAATATTATTATGTATCTCTGTATATAGGGAGCTCCCCCTAGGGGTGGCTGCAGACAGGATCTTATGTATCAGTGTATACAGGGCAGGGGAATACTGTCCATAGCAGCAGCCCACGCAGCTGCTACATAGCCAAAGTAAATTGGAAGGCAATAATTTACTACATATCTATTTCCAAGTGACTGTACAGTTGCATAATTTCTTTAAGGGGTCTAATGATAAAATTTCTTTATTGTAAATGTTTCTTTCCATCCACCCAAGAACTGGCTGCAAACTCCCAATTTACTTTTGCTATGTAATTATTATTAAACAGGTGCATCTCACTAAATTAGAATATCATCAAAAAGTTAATTTATTTCAGTTTTTCACGGACCTCATAGCAGCTGCGTGGGCTGCAGCTATGGAGTCATTCCAAACAGAGTGATCTATTTCACGTGTTTATTTCTGTTAATGTTGATGATTATGGCTTACAGCCAATGAAAACACAAAAGTCATTATCTCAGTAAATTAGAATACTTTATAACAGCAGCTTGAAAAATGTTTTAAAATCTGAAATGTTGTCCTACTGAAATGTATATTCAGTAAATGCACTCAATACTTGGTCGGGCTCCTTTTGCATCAATAACTGCATCAATGTGGCATGGATGGATCAGCCTGTGGCGCTGCTGAGGGGTTATGGAAGCCCAGGTGGCTTTGATAGCAGCCTTCAGCTCGTCTGCATTGTTGGCTAGTCAGTCACTGTCGGCAGGCAGGGAGAAACCGCCAGTCACTGTCGGCAGGCAGGGAGAAGCCGTCAGTCACTGTCGGCAGGCAGGGAAAAGCCGCCAGTCACTGTGGGCAGGCAGGGAAAAGCCGCCAGTCACTGTCGGCAGGCAGGGAAAAGCCGCCAGTCACTGTCGGCAGGCAGGGAAAAGCCGCCAGTCACTGTCGGCAGGCAGGGAAAAGCAGTCAGTCACTGGCAGCAGGCAGGGAGAAGCTGCCAGGGACCCGTCTGTCTGACTAGTCTACAGTGCGGTTCTGTCCCCGGCTACTAATAAAGCGTTTTTCTCTGACAGTCCGCAGCATTTCAGTCGGATAAGTATCAGCTGTTAAAGGAGTTTTCCAAAATAATGAAAGCGCTGCACACCAGAAGTAGTACATGTACTTTAAAGGGAATCTGTCACCCCCTGGGACTTGTCTGACCTGTAATATGGGCATACAGGTGATAGAAATGTGACTCTATACCTACCTGTATGCCCCACATTAGAGGTTTGGTTGCTTTGAAATGTATTTTTATTAAATCTGTTGTCTTATGCTTGCAGTCCTGGGGACGGGAAGAAATCCCTGCCTACTTTGCTAATTTCAATGTCCCCCCCTACCCTGCACACGGCCCTGTGATGTGCCGTCTCGGCTTCCAGATCCCGCACATGTGCAAATCACCTATAATGCAAGGCGCACTTTTTCTTCTCCTGGCTATGTATTTTTCACAGTAGTGGCCTTGTGCGCAGGCGCCGGGGTCTCAGTGACGCCCCAACACCTGCACACAAGATCACTGATGGAAAAAATATAGCCAGGAGAAAAAAAAGTGCGCCTTAAGGAATAGGTGATTTGCACATGCGCGGGATCTGGTAGCCGACACGTCACATCACACCATCCACCGGTCGGCAAGAATAAGAAAACGGACTGAATAAAAACACATTTCACACCAACAAGACCTCTAATATGAGGCCTACAGGTAGGTATAGATTCACATTTCTATCACCTTTATGCCCATATTACAGGTCAGATAAGTGCCAACGGGGACAGATTTCCCTCCTGGCATTTGTAGTCACTGCGGATTATCATTGCGGAAAAATACGCAGCACTACCAATTATTTTGAGGAATCGCGGCGATTTGGCTGCCATAGACTTGCATTGAATCGCTTAATATCCGCATGACTACATGCGCACATGCGGATATTAAGCGATTCAATGTGCGGATGGTACCCGGGTCTGGAGAAGAGGGGACTCTCCTCCAGACCCGGGTACCATAGTAACTGTAAAAAAAAAAAAAAAAAAGTTTAAAATAAAAAAAAACACATTACACGCACCTTCCGATGGCCCGCGGTCTTCTATCCGGTACGTCTTGGCTCCCCGGTGGCTCGTGATGGAGTAAAAGGACCTTTCATGACATCAGTCATGTGACAGGACACGCGACAGCTGACGTCGGCGGTCGCGTGACCTGTCACATGACTAAATTACGTCATAGAAGGTCCTTTTACACCACTGCGAGACACCGGGAAGACCGGAGAAGGAGACCGGGGGCCATCGGAAGGTGAGAGTATAATGTGTTTATTTTTTTTATTTTTTAACATTTTTATTCTTTTTTTTAACTAACTTGGTCACTCTATATAAAATCCAGGCTGTTTGCATGGATTTATATAGTGTGACCAAGTTGTCAAGCACTTTTCCAAGTGATGCTAAAATCGCTTGGAAAAGCGCTTGATAACCCGCACGCGAAATCGCATGTGCAAAACGCGTGACAAACACTTGTCCCTGCTAACAAAAGGCATGTACAATCCGCATGTACAATCCGCATGCGTTTTTTCTGCCAGGGAGATGCAGAAACGCTCAGGAAAAATGCTGAGCATTTCTGCATCGTGGGCACATAGCCTAAGGATGTAAATTATTCACATTCATTATAACACTGGCAATGAGGACGGGAGAAAACAGATAATAGGAGATAATCAAGGTAATAAGCAATGCTGAACACAGAGGCGAGCACTGCCATCTAGTGGCTGAATGATGGGACTGCAGCTACCATGGCCATCATCCCATAGCAGCAGCACCTGCGCCCCGTGTCCTGCTGATCTCCATCAGACAAGGCCTAAGTTATGTGTTATCATCTCATACCGAAGATCATCTCTGAGATGTCGTTCACCACTGATATTCGTACATGTCGGTGTCAGGGATTCCAACACAGGGACGACACAGGGGGGATCACGCGATACCTCACCGTGCCGTCACGCAGTCAGTATTTCGCCCAGAATTGCGAGCACGCGATCCAGACTACTCGCTACATGGATATCGGCAAGCGACCAGTGAGTGTATGGCGTCACACCAGGGCCGGCGTCAGCACCCGGCGCACCCGGGCAAATGCCGGGGCCCTGAGCAGGCAGAGGGGCCCACTGGCGGTCGCGCACCCCGCTGGGCTATGGGCGGAGGAGAGTGGTGTCAGCGCCCGCCCTTCTCCGCCGCTTGCTCAGGGCCCCGGAAGCCGGATACTTACCTCTCCGCGTGCCTCCGCAGATCCGCTGTCTTCCTGCTCTGCGCTCCCTGTGACGTCTCAGGTCAGAGGGCACGGTGACGTCTTTTCACCGCGCCCTCCCCTGAGCCGTCACAGGGAGCGCTGAGCGGGAAGACACCAACAACGCTGGAGTTCGGACCCGAGCAGCGGGCAGCAGGTGAGGAGAAGGGAGGTGAGTATTTGATTTATTTTTTTTTAATGCACGGAGGCATGGGGCAGTATAAAGAGAAGGGCGGGGGGCATCCTGCATGGAGCATTATAAAGAGGGGGGGGGCATCCTGCATGGGGCATTATAAAGAGAGGGGGGGACATCCTGCATGGGGCATTATAAGGTGGGGAACAGCCTGCATGGGGCATTATAAAGGGAGGGGGGGACATCCTGCATGGGGCATTATAAAGGGGGGGGGGGGACATCCTGCATGGGGCATTATAAGGTGGGGAACAGCCTGCATGGGGCATTATAAAGGGAGGGGGGGACATCCTGCATGGGGCATTATAAAGAGAGGGGGGGACATCCTGCATGGGGCATTATAAGGTGGGGAACAGCCTGCATGGGGCATTATAAAGGGAGGAGGGGGGACATCCTGCATGGGGCATTATAAAGAGAGGGGGGGACATCCTGCATGGGGCATTATAAGGTGGGGAACAGCCTGCATGGGGCATTATAAAGGGAGGGGGGGACATCCTGCATGGGGCATTATAAGGTGGGGATCAGCCTGCATGGGGCATCATAAAGGGGGGGGGGCAGCCTGCATAGTGCATTATGTGGGGGGGGGACAGCCTGCAAAGTGCATTATGTGGGGGGGGGGGACAGCCTGCATGGAGCATTAAAAGGGGGGGGGCTGTATGGGGCATTATGTGGGGGGGTAACAGCCTGCATGGAGCATTATAAGGGGGGGGGACAGCCTGTATGGGGCATTATGTGGGGGGTAACAGCCTGCCTACAGCATTATATGGGGGCCAGTATCCTGTATGGAGCGTTATAAGGGGACCGGTATCCTGTATGGAGCGTTATATGGGGGCCAGTATCCTGTATGGAGTTTTAGAAGGGGACCAGTATCCTGTATGGAGCGTTATATGGGGGCCAGTATCCTGTATGGAGCTTTATAAGGGGACCAGTATCCTGTATGGAGCGTTATATGGGGGCCAGTATTCTGTATGGAGCCTTATATGGGGGCCAGTATTCCGTATGGAGCCTTATATGGGGGCCAGTATTCCGTATGGAGCCTTATATGGGGGCCAGTATTCCGTATGGAGCCTTATATGGGGGCCAGTATTCCGTATGGAGCCTTATATGGGGGCCAATATTCCGTATGGGGCCTTATATGGGGGCCAGTATTCCGTATGGGGCCTTATATGGGGGCCAGTATTTCGTATGGAGCCTTATATGGGGGCCAGTATTCCGTATGGAGCCTTATATGGGGGCCAGTATTCCGTATGGGGCCTTATACGGGGGCCAGTATTCCGTATGGAGCCTTATATGGGGGCCAGTATTCCGTATGGAGCCTTATATGGGGGCCAGTATTCTGTATGGAGCCTTATATGGGGGCCAGTATTCCGTATGGAGCCTTATATGGGGGTCAGTATTCCGCATGGAGCCTTATATGGGGGCCAGTATTCCGTATGGGGCCTTATATGGGGGCCAGTATTCCGTATGGGGCCTTATATGGGGGCCAGTATTCCTTATGGGGCCTTATATGGGGGCCAGTATTCCGTATGGGGCCTTATATGGGGGCCAGTATTCCGTATGAAGCCTTATATGGGGGCCAGTATTCTGTATGGAGCCTTATATGGGGGCCAGTATTCCGTATGGAGCCTTATATGGGGGCCAGTATTCTGTATGGAGCCTTATATGGGGGCCAGTATTCCGTATGGAGCCTTATATGGGGGTCAGTATTCCGCATGGAGCCTTATATGGGGGCCAGTATTCCGTATGGGGCCTTATATGGGGGCCAGTATTCTGTATGGAGCGTTATATGGGGGCCAATATCCTGTATGGAGCGTTATATGGGGACCAGTATCCTGAATGGGGCATTTTATGGGGGCCAGTATTCTGTGTGGAGCGATTCATCGGTTTCTGGGCTATTGTGGAATTTACAATAGATATCACTCATGTAATGTAAGAAGTGAAATCTTTGCATTGTACTATATATATATATATATATATATATATATATATATATATTTCTCCGCCGTATCTCTGCATCATGAATCGTGGTATGTGGTAAAGGGGCCCACTGAGACTCTTTCGCCCGAGGCCCAGAAAAACCTGGAGCCGGCCCTGCGTCACACCTCTTGGTTCCAAAGCCTGGAATCCGTGTTTAAGCCCTCGTAGGTCACTGTCAGTTTCACGATAGCCTGATTATTAATATTATTCTCTGCCACAACCGGCTGAGTTTGAAATATAATACAGGCCTGGCCGGACGCCTGCGTTCTGGTAGCGTATATGGCTTCAGGGAAGGGAACTATTACAGAACAAAAGAAACAGAACTATTAAATTTTATATTTAATCCAAAAGGGAGGCAGTGTACAGGAAAAATATATAAAAGGATGTTACAAAGGAGACATTAAAAATACATAAGCAGTTACATAAAATAAACAGGATAAAAGAAGAAAAACTTACACTATACGATCGCGGAGACGATACAATATAGGTGAAGGAGGGGCTCCCCAGTTTGATTATGCTGTTATCGAACAGGACCCCTTGCTTATAATTCTTATTCCCCCCTGGCAATGAGTGAGTCTGTACTGTCCATGAGTTCTCTTATACCTAAGGGGAGATCTGGCCACACGCCCCTTGTGTTGACATCATGTGGGCTGATCTCCAGCCTGTACATTTTTATTAAAAAACACTAACTTCTGCGATAACTCATGGCTTGTTGATTGCAGAAGCTTGCAAACAACGTCATTTTTTCCCTTATGATTTTATCTTCAGCTAGAAACCACACATCGCATAGCTGCAGTCTGCTATTCTGGTGTTTTGGGCTACAGCTCTCTGATTTGGCTTGCAACAATGAAAAACTATGTATGCATTCCTCGGCTGTTTCTGTCACTAGAAATATAGGTCCCATTATTGTCAGACGCATGGAACTTACAATATTTCATATTTCGTTTCGTAGTTGGATTGTCTGGAGATTTCTTTAAGCTCGGCAAAGCAACTTTCCCAGTTACAAGCAAATTAGTGCAATCCTGCCAGTAATTACCCCCCTGCGTGTGCCAGGGACAAGAGCTTGCTTCCTAACGAAGTTATAACACTCCTTGGCTGGCATTTGTTTGTGTAAGCTATTTCTCCGGCGCGTGTTAATTGGGGCTTTTGTACTGAGCAAAAGGGGAATAAGGGAGGGGGGTGAACATCCATGTCAGGCAAACATGGAAGAACATTTTCCTGACATCTCCCCCTCTTGGAGGTGGCGTAAGGGGTGATTTACAGATCGTCCCTTTAAGACCATCTCCTGGCTCACTCTTCCTGCTGATCCGACAAGCCGAAGACCCACTTGCCCACCAACCTGAGGGTCTACCTTTCCAATCACCCTGACCGGTTCGGGATACATTTTCCCCACACCTCTGACAGGCTATGGGTACCTTCCTCCCATACTCCTGACAGACAGGAGGACACACTTTCCTGTTACCTTGACTGGTTATGGGGCCTACCTTTTTACCGGTCATCATTTTTACCTTGGAAGCTGTGCTCCCTAGGGGGGAGCTAAGCCCGGCCATGTCACAGTCCGTCGTGACACCGGTCGGCGGCACGGGACCACTTTCCCTATGATCCCTGTGTTTCCCCCCTTCCTTCCTCATCACCTCTGGAACCGTGCTAGTCATGGGGCAGTTACCATTGACCATGCCACGATCTGGCGTGACATGGGTCACCTGCACGGGACGACCTACTTCATGGTGTCCGTGCCTGCCCCCATTTCCCATAGCACTTAAACTGGCACGCTTTAGGGGATCCTCAGCAGCATCACCTCGTGGGGTGAGGTGACTGAGTTCCCCTTTACCACAACACACACTTATTATTCATCACATTTTTTGACAGCGGCATTACATGACATACCAGATCTGGGAGGGTTGTCAGGAATGTATCGGGTAAACAACCGTCCCAGATCAGTTTCCAATAGCACATTAGTGGAGATTCTTCGACACCCCCACTTCCCTTAACCCCCTCAACACACCCCTGTCCAGGAAAACACGGGCCATGGGTATGGGATAGAGAACACCCCCAAACCCGGTGACAGTCAGGGTCTTCCCAGGAATGAGTTCCTCTGGTAACACAAACTCAGGGCGGATGAGGGTACGTTCTGCGCTAGTGTACTTAAGGCCCACAGTAATGATGTAGCCCACGGTAAAGGGTTGTAAGTTATCCCGGGCCCGGCCAACCGCCCCACCCACAAAAAGAATGGCTGCAGTAGGCCCTGGGGCCTCAGGTGTGGGGTCCATCTTCTGCCTCTCCGGGCAGACAAGGCTGATGTGACCCATTTGGTCACAAGTATAACACTTACGGGAGTCAAATGCAGTCCAGGTGCTGGAAGATGGGGCAGAACCCGCTGAGGGCCGGCTGGCTGGAACACTGGGGAAGGTTGTAGACTTACCCCCTTTTGAGCTGCTGGTGGCAGCTGACTTTTGCACCTCTGGTGTGCGGTTGGCCTCATAGGCATCTGCCATCTGGGCAGCTTTGGCGGCTTCCTTTGGCTCCCAGTTCAGCACAAACTGTCACACCCACTGGGCAAAGATGAAGAAACTGGTCCTTCGCCATCAGATCCTTCAGGTCTTTAAAGGTGGTAACGGACAGTCCTTGGATCCACTGCTCAAAGTTGGTTCTGAGCCCGTCTACCACATAACCGTAGCTCTCATGTGGTCCACGCTGGAGGGCTCTGAACTTTTTCTGGTAAACCTCCGGAGTCAGCTGGTACTTTGTTATCAGGGCCTGCTTGACGGCCTCAGTCTCCATCTTGTTCTCGAGGGAGGGAAGCAAACACCTCCAAAGCTTTTCCTCTGAGCCCTGGAGTTAAGTACCTTGCCCACTGGTCCGTGGGCAGCTGATACTGCCTGCAGGCCTTATCAAAGCCTCGCAGAAATGTGTCCAAGTCCCCATCCTTTTCCATTACAGGAAAATGTTCAGGACGGGGTTTAAAGCAGTTGGTGCTATTGGACTCAAGGGTCTGTGTGGTGGAGGTCTGCAGCTGGACCCGGGCTAGCTCCAGCTGGTGCCGCTGCTCATCTTGCCACTTTCGCTCAGCAGCCTGTTGGTCAGCTTGGCGCTCCTCTCGGTCAGCTTGGGCCTGGCGCTCAGCAGCCTCTCGGTCAACTTTAGCTTGTCACTCTGCTTGCTCCTGGAATTTCAGGATCAGCTGCAGTCGTCCATCATGATCGTCTGCGGCGAGCTGCTCCAAGGCCATCTGCAGGTGGGGGTCCACACTACCCTGGCTGCGGGGTTGGCTGGCAATCACAGGTGGGACCCCTGCAGCAGCACCATCCGGGCCTTGGCTGGCCGCCACATCAGCAGGGTTCTGCTGTCGGACTGGCTGTGCAGCACCTTGCAACAGTTCAGCAATCATTTGGGCCTTGGTTTTGCCCGTGGGGTTAATCTACCATAGCTCACAGAGAGCAGCGATACTGTCCTCTGACTGCTGGTGATACCAGAGCTCTCCACGTGTAGCCATTATTGCCAAATAAAAGATAGGACAGAAAAACAAGAGAAGGGAATGCAACCGCTTCACGTATAGTAATGTCCCAGATATAAAAAAATATTGAAAAACACAGTCTGATTTCTTAAAACTTTGCACAGAGTTCTCGCAAGAACCGTGCAAGTTTTTAGTGACAGGAATGATTGCTCAATCCAGCCACTGATGTTCTGTAATATCCCACCGCTGCCACCAATTTATCAGGGATTCCAACACAGGGACGACACCAGAGGGGATCAAGCGATATCTCACCGTGCCGTCAGTATTTCGTCTGGAATCGTGAGCACACGATCCAGACTACTTGCTACGTGGATATCGGCAAGCGACCAGTGAGAGTATGGTGTCACACCTCTGGGTTTCAAAGCATGGAATCCGTGTTTACGCCCTCGTAGGTCACGGTCAGCTTCGCGATAGCTCGATTATTAATATTATTCTCTACCACCACCGGCCAAGTTTGAAATATAATACAGGCCTGGCCGGACGCCTGCGTTTTGGTAGCGTATATGGCTTGGGGGAAGGGAACAATTACAGAACAAAAGAAACAGAACTATTAAATTTTATATTTAATCCAAAAGGGAGGCAGTGTTTAAGAAAAAATAAATGCAAGGATGTAACAAAGGAGACATTAAAAATACATAAGCAGTTACATAAAATAAAGAGGATAAAAGAAGAAAAACTTACACTATACGATCGCGGAGACGATTCAATATAGGTGGAGGAGGGCCTCCCCAGTTTGAATATGCTGTTATCGAACAGGACCCCTTGCTTATAATTCTTATTTTCCCCTGGCAATGAGTGCGTCTGTACTGTCCATGAGTTCTCTTATACCTAAGGGGAGATCTGGCCACACGCCCCTTGTGTTGACATCATGGGGGCCGGTCTCCAGCCTGTACATTTTTCTAAAAATTCACTAACTTCTGCAATAACTCATTGCTCGTTGATCGCAGGAGCTTGCAAACACCACCATTTTTTCCCTTATGATTTTATCTTCAGTTAGAGACCACACATCGCATAGCTGCAGTCTGCTATTCTGGGCTACAGCTCTCTGATTTGGCTTGCAACAATGAAAAACTATGTATGCATTCCTCGGCTGTTTCTGTCACTAGAAATATGGGTCCCATTATTGTCAGACGCATGGAACTTACAATATTTCATATTTCGTTTTGTAGTCGGATTGTCTGGAGATTTCTTTGTTAATCTCGGGAAAGCAACTTTCCCAATTACAAGCAAATTAGTGCAATCCTGCCAGTAATTACCCCCCTGCATGTGCCAGGGACAAGAGCTTGCTTCCTAACGAAGTTCTAACACTCCTTGGCTGGCATTTGTTTGTGTAAGCTATTTCTCAGGCGTGTGTTAATTGGGGCTTTTGTGCTGAGCAAAAGGGGAATAAGGGAGGGGGGGGGGGGTAAACATCTATGTCAGGCAAATATGGAAGAACATTTTCCTGACATTAATATTTCCCTGACAGTCGGCATTAGTGCTGTGCAGGGAACTACAAGTCCCAGCAAGTCAGGGATGCACAGTGAAGTGACACCGGCAGTGGTGTAATCAGAATCTTTATTAGAAGCAAATTAATTACAGACAGCGCAGGGAGCGGGGCATGGAGGAGACACAGGATATACAGGAGGGCGGCAGGACTATTGTGCGTTTGTAGCTGACACGACCCCCAGCACGCGCACACTCATGTCACACACTCACACGTCGCACTCACACACCACACGCACACTCGTCCTCTCTGGTACAGTAATAAAAATATTCCTCTTGTTTGTTTCTCGCCCGCTCAGGCCAGGAAGGAACTGGGGCAAATACTGGGAGAGCCCCTCCGTCCGTCCACCTGGGGGGCAGCTGCTCGGATACACGGAGAACAGAGGTTGGATCCTTCTCACATCATTCCCATCTGGAGCAGCGAGTTCGCGTACATCATGGGCTTCACATTGGGGTGCGGCTGTGGAGAGAGGCGCGAGGCGTAAGTACTGAGAGCCTCCGCAGGGAGGGGGGGGGGGGGGGACACCAAGGCTCAGACGCTGTTCACACTCACGTCACGGCTGTTATATTATAAGGGTCTGATTACGGATACAATGGCGCAGCCTGGGAAAGTGTGAGCACACCCAATACAGACAAAGCGGCCGCATCAACGCACAAAAATCATAGCGAGCCGGAGGATCAAACGGGCATTGGATCAGAAGGAGGGGCCCGCAGGGAACAGAGGTACATGGGCAGACAAAGGGTTCCCCTGGGGTACATAGACATACTGGCAAAAAGGGCAGAGGTGGGGCAAAGAGGGCAGAGGAGGGGCAAAGAGGGCAGAGGAGGGGCAAAGAGGGCATATCACAGGAGGGATTAGGAAGACACTGGTGCGACTACTTGGGGAGGGGAAAACATGGCTGTGACTACCAGAAAGTACTAACCACAGCATCAAACTGGTGAAACTTGGGCTTCAGGTCTGAGCCATTGAGATGTATGTACGCTCCTTTATTGCCCATCTGGTCACTGTGGAAAAAAACAAAACAGAAAAGGAGTGAGAGACCAAACACAGAAAGAAATAGCCGGAAACCAGCGCCATATTGTTACCAGTAGTTTGGAGCGGAGAACACGGTGACACAGAGGCCATTGTGAGTCACTTCATAGCCTTCAGCCTTCACCTCGTGACTGCGGATAATATAATCCAGACCGTTCTCCTCCAGGAACTTGCGGGTCACATCTGGGCCAAACTGGCAGCTCACACCCCGCTTACTGGGAGATCGCCCGTCCTGGGGGGAGAGACAGGGGCTGAGCGTTAGGTAAGGAGGAAAATGGGGGGTAATGGGCAGGAAGGTCAATGAGGCGCGGGGTAAGGAGGGGGTCCGACACAGAGAGGTGGGAGTAATAAGGAGAAGAGTCAGGGCTCAGCTTGCCTGCGGCTGGGGATCGGACCACAAGAGGTCGCACATTGGTCCTGTAAAAATAAAGACAATCATCAGGTTTATGTAACGAGAGATGAATCCACAGCAGATGAGCCGCCACTGATGGGGGCCTCGGCAGCCATATTGTAGGAGACCATGTGACACGACAGGACCAACCTGAGTCTGGAGGCTGCCGGTTCCGTTCAATACTACGAATCTGATCCAAGGTGATCCCGTCCTCCGAGAACAGACCCCCGTGCATGATCTGAGGAGACACATGGGCTGGATCAGAGACAATGCTGGGAGTTGTAGTGCACGAGCTCTGGAGCAGCAGTGCCTGAGCTCATTATATAGTGACGCCCCTACATCCTGCTGCTCGGGGTCTGGGGGAGCTGCTGGACAGACGAGTCCTTCTCCACACGCCGGCTCGGGTTTCAGTCGTCCATCATAAATTCCAGGCTCCTTCTCCCACATCCTTGTATGGAGTTAGACATCGCACCCGGCTGCAAACACAGCTCTGCTGCAGAGGAGAAGCAGATCTGCAGGAGAGGCAACCAGGGAGGGGAACGCAGGAGGGGCGACCGGAGAAAGAGGAGGTGTGACTGGAGGACCAGGGGACGGAGGAGGAGGGATGACTTGGGGGGGGGGGGGGGGGCGACACGAAGGAGGGGCGACTGGAGGAGGAGGGATGACCGGGGCGGGACATGAAGGAGGGTCGACGGAGGAGGGGCGACCAGAGGACGGAGGAGGAGGAGGGATGACCGGGGGGGACAGGGGATGGGGGGGACACACGATGGAGGGTCGACGGAGGAGGGGCGACCGGGACGAGCCCCCACCAAAGTGCTACACTGGTCGACGCATACTGGTGTCAGCGTTATACTGGTCATCAGACGCTGGTGTCAGCGTTATACTGGTCATCAGACGCTGGTGTCAGCGTTATACTGGTCATCAGACGCTGGTGTCAGCGTTATACTGGTCATCAGACGCTGGTGTCAGCGTTATACTGGTCATCAGACGCTGGTGTCAGCGTTATACTGGTCATCAGACGCTGGTGTCAGCGTTATACTGGTCATCAGACGCTGGTGTCAGCGTTATACTGGTCATCAGACGCTGGTGTCAGCGTTATACTGGTCATCAGACGCTGGTATCAGCGTTATACTGGTCATCAGACGCTGGTATCAGCGTTATACTGGTCATCAGACGCTGGTATCAGCGTTATACTGGTCATCAGACGCTGGTATCAGCGTTATACTGGTCATCAGACGCTGGTATCAGCGTTATACTGGTCATCAGACGCTGGTATCAGCGTTATACTGGTCATCAGACGCTGGTATCAGCGTTATACTGGTCATCAGACGCTGGTATCAGCGTTATACTGGTCATCAGACGCTGGTATCAGCGTTATACTGGTCATCAGACGCTGGTATCAGCGTTATACTGGTCATCAGACGCTGGTATCAGCGTTATACTGGTCATCAGACGCTGGTATCAGCGTTATACTGGTCATCAGACGCTGGTATCAGCGTTATACTGGTCATCAGACGCTGGTATCAGCGTTATACTGGTCATCAGACGCTGGTATCAGCGTTATACTGGTCATCAGACGCTGGTATCAGCGTTATGCTTCCCACCCCTGCCGCCCTGTGGTTCAGTACGGAGATACCGTTGTGGCCCTGGGGCCCCGTCATGTTCCGGTTTCGAGTCTCACCAGGACGCGCTGGTTGACGCACATCGCTAATGGCAGCCACTGGAAAACCTCACTGAAGAGCTGGAACATCTGGTTGGAGTATTTGGCTTTCACTTCTCCCTCAAATCCATACATCTGATTCATGGTGTCTGTCTCGTGGTTCCCTGATGGAGGAAAGTGACACCAAGTTACAGAAGATAATTCACACCCATAATGAAGGCAACAGCGGATACACGAGCTACAGCCGTCAGCTACAAGGCAGGGAGAAGCCACCGGGAACCGACTGTACGACTAGCCAGCCGCGCAGCTAATAAAAGCAGGTTATTCCCTGAAACGCTGCTGTGCTCCACAAACAAACATACATGGCGGAGATACTACAGTCAGCGGCTGATACACGCTGCACATGGTCGGTATAGCACCTATCAACCGACGGGTTCCCTTTAAGGCTAACAAACCTCAGAGCTGCACTCGCTATTCTGCTGGTGCAGTCACTGTGTACATACATTACATTACTGATCCTGAGTTACATCCTGTATTATACTCCAGAGCTGCACTCACTATTCTGCTGGTGAAGTCACTGTGTACATACATTACATTACTGATCCTGAGTTACGTCCTGTATTATACTCCAGAGCTGCACTCACTATTCTGCTGGTGCAGTCACTGTGTACATACATTACATTACTGATCCTGAGTTACATCCTGTATTATACTCCAGAGCTGCACTCACTATTCTGCTGGTGAAGTCACTGTGTACATACATTACATTACTGATCCTGAGTTACGTCCTGTATTATACTCCAGAGCTGCACTCACTATTCTGCTGGTTGGGGGATGTGTTTCTATATGATGTGGACTCACCTCGCAGCAGATGGAAATGCTCAGGATAAAGCAGTTTGAAGCCGCACAGAGTAACAATCACCTCCACCGAAAATGAACCGCGGTCCACAAAGTCACCATTAAATATCTGTATAGAGCTCAGGAAGCAGAGCACGCGGTGTGACACAGGGGGAATCTGACCCTATATTGGGGGTGCAGGGTCACCTGGGGTGACAGCGGATCTACCCACGATCAGTAATTAGACGTCTGTGGGGCAAGTTTCCCCCTTTGTTCTTAGATTAGCGGCTGACAATCCTGCTGCTGACATTACAGCTCCCCAGGGGTTGTCATCCACCCACCCCCGCTCCATACTGCCCCCTACAGCCAGTGCTCCTCGCCCCAGTTATGGAGCTCACAGTTTTTACCTCTTAATTTTTTGGGAGCAACATAAGAAGACAGAATAAGAGGTGGAGCCCCCTGCAGGCCAGGGCCGGTGACTGCGCCCTCAGGTAAAGGATACATAAGGATTGCTCTCTGACGGGAGGCCGTTGAGATGGAAAATATTCATGAGATCGTAAAACTGTCCGTGAGTGTCGCCGCAGACGGTCACCTGCTGGGACTGCGGAGAGAGAGCAAAAAGCATCACAATGAGGTAATGAAGAAGAGCGCCACCATCAGGACAGAGTCAGAGAGCACTCACCTGCTCCAGAGCCACCTCCACCAGACTGGGCAGCTGCGACAGGGTCTCCTTCACCTGGACGAGAATCTGCACAAAGAAGAGACACGTGACCCGCGGCCTCCAGCCACTGAGAGAGGCCTGTCCATCCCCCTCCCCCCCCCACACACACACACCTGCGGAGCTCGGGACCCCCCACGCCTTCCTCCTGCGGAGCTCGGGACCCCCCACGCCTTCCTCCTGCGGAGCTCGGGACCCCCCACGCCTTCCTCCTGCGGAGCTCGGGACCCCCCCAAGCCTTCCTCCTGCGGAGCTCGGGACCCCCCCAAGCCTTCCTCCTGCGGAGCTCGGGACCCCCCCAAGCCTTCCTCCTGCGGAGCTCGGGACCCCCCCAAGCCTTCCTCCTGCGGCGCTCAGGACCCCCCCACACCTTCCTCCTGTGGCGCTCAGGACCCCCCCACACCTTCCTCCTGTGGCGCTCAGGACCCCCCCACACCTTCCTCCTGTGGCGCTCAGGACCCCCCCACACCTTCCTCCTGCGGCGCTCAGGACCCCCCCACACCTTCCTCCTGCAGTGCTCAGGACCCCCCCACACCTTCCTCCTGCAGCGCTCAGGACCCCCCCACACCTTCCTCCTGCAGCGCTCAGGACCCCCCCCACACCTTCCTCCTGCAGTGCTCAGGACCCCCCACACACCTTCCTCCTGCAGTGCTCAGGACCCCCCACACCTTCCTCCTGCAGCGCTCAGGACCCCCCCACACCTTCCTCCTGCAGTGCTCAGGACCCCCCACACCTTCCTCCTGCAGTGCTCAGGACCCCCCACACCTTCCTCCTGCAGTGCTCAGGACCCCCCACACCTTCCTCCTGCAGTGCTCAGGACCCCCACACCTTCCTCCTGCAATGCTCAGGACACCCCATCATTACCTGATAAACACATTTTCTATGAAGTTTCTTCTGATCTTTATAAAATTTCATTAATTCCACCATAAAGTCCAGATTGACCTTTCCATTCTGTAATTGGGGACCAGTGTATTCATCCTCGATGGCTGGAAAGAGAGAGAAAGCAAAGTGTGATGTGCATGTACCCACCGCTCCACATCCTGGGCACAGCCTGTACCCACCGCTCCACAGCCTGTACTACATGCACACGTAGGTGCATGTTCACACTGGCCACTAAATAGACAAAACCTTGACATAAGGTAAGGGTTTAATACTAGAGGTTAGAAAGGTCCCGGAATAGGGTCACCGTGAAGTGGTCGGATGGCTTTTAGGTTTTTTTTTTTTTAATCAAAATAATGTTAGCTAAGCGCCCTATGTTATTTTCATGCACAATTGCTATTTATTTACTACAGGGCATTTGCTTATTTTGTTTTGTATGACATGTACCCACTGCTCCACGTCAGTAGAGCGCCCCCCGCTGTGTACGTCACCCGCCCTCCTCGCGTTACTCACTCATTCCTTCGATGTCCAGAGAATCCACCACGGAGCGGTTGTGTTGGTCGCAGGCGATCGCGCGCTCAAACGCTTTCTGTCGCACCAGTTTACTGCACTCCTGGAACTTCATCTGAGCGTCTTTATCATGAGGACGAACCTTCACCACCTGCTGGGACCAGAAGCAGTGAGACAAAGGGGAGGAGCCTGCTGTGATGGAGGAGGGGCAAGAGTCGAGGGGGGGGGGTCCAGAGGAGACAAGAGTCGAGGGGGGGGGGTCCAGAGGAGACAAGAGTCGAGGGGGGGGGTCCAGAGGAGACAAGAGTCGAGGGGGGGGGGGGTCCAGAGGACACAAGAGTCGAGGGGGGGGGGGGGTCCAGAGGAGACAAGAGTCGAGGGGGGGGGGGGTCCAGAGGAGACAAGAGTCGAGGGGGGGGGTCCAGAGGAGACAAGAGTCGAGGGGGGGGGGGTCCAGAGGAGACAAGAGTCGAGGGGGGGGGGGTCCAGAGGAGACAAGAGTCGAGGGGGAGGGGGGTCCAGAGGAGACAAGAGTCGAGGGGGGGGGGGGGGGTCCAGAGGAGACAAGAGTCGAGGGGGGGGGGGGGGTCCAGAGGAGACAAGAGTCGAGGGGGGGGGTCCAGAGGAGACAAGAGTCGGCGGAGGGGGGGGTCCAGAGGAGACAAGAGTCGAGGGAGGGGGGGGTCCAGAGGAGACAAGAGTCGAGGGAGGGGGGGGTCCAGAGGAGACAAGAGTCGAGGGGGGGGGGGGGGTCCAGAGGAGACAAGAGTCGGGGTGTCGGGGTCTGGGAAAACACAATAGACAGGTAGTGGGATTGGGCATGGATGGGACACAGTAACGGCGCTGGTTCTGACCGTCTCGTAGTCCTTCAGTGCAGCCTTCAGCTTCCCCAGCGCCATGTTGCTGGCCGCCCGCCTGTAGTAGCCTTTGATGTATTTTGCATCGAGCTGGATGGCGCGCGAGGCGTCGTCCAGGGCGTAGCCGTAACATTCAGTGCGGAGGTACGCCAGGCTGCGGTTCCCGTAGTAAATGGCATTTGGGCTGAGATCGATGGCCTCGGTGTAATATTGTACGGCGCGGTCATAATCCTTCACTGCGGGAAAAAAAAGAACCACCAATCACAGAAGCTCCGCCCAGACCACACCCACTCATGGCTAAGCCCCGCCTAGTAACCACACCCATGCAGTGACCACGCCCACTCATGGCTAAGCTCTGGCCAGACCACACCCACTCATTGCTAAGCCCCGCCTAGTAACCACACCCATGCAGTGACCACGCCCACTCATGGCTAAGCTAAGCTCAGGAACCTGTGGTAAACGATTGGGGGTTCACTGTATAAGGTGACCGGATGCTGGGAGTTGAAGTAGGCTGCACTTAAAGCGAATCTGTCAGCAGGTTTTTGCCCTATAATCTGAGAACATCATGATGTAGAGGCAGAGACCCTGATTTCAGCGATGTGTCACTTGCTGTAGTTTTATCAGCAGGAGATTATTACTGTAGGTCTTGTTGTCTCCTGCCATGCAGTCCTCCTGCTCTGTAACTCCGCCCCCACCACTGATTGATGGCTTACTGTGTATAGGCAGAAAGCAGCCAATCAGGGGTGTGGGCGGGGTTATACAGGGCTCAGCATTCCGAGAACTGCTACATCTGCAGCAGAGAAAATTGTGATTGTATCAAAATAACACGAAGCAGCCAAGAAAGTGACACATCGCTAGAATCAGGGTCTCTGCCCCCACATCATCATGCTGCTCTCAGGTTCCTCTCAGATTATATAGGAAAAATCTGCTGACAGATTCTCTTTAAGATGCTGGAAGTTGTAGTACACTAAACACAGGGTGACTAGATACTGGGAGTTGTAGTACTCTGGGACATACAGGAGTACAGTGTCCATTTTAGGACATGATCAGATACCAAAATCAAACATCAGAATGATGTCAGTTTGAGGCTAAATACAGCGTCAGGGTCACGCGTCAGGGTCACGCGTCAGGGTCACGCGTCAGGGTCACGCGTCAGGGTCAGCTCTCAGACAGGGTATTTAGCCTCAAACTGACATCATTCTGATATTTGATTTTGATATCTGATCATGTCACAATGTACAGGAGGCTGAATATAAGAGGACACTGAAAGCTCAGAGTTGTAGTACCAAAGATATAAGGACAAGGAATGCTGGGAGTGGTAGGACACTATATATAAGGTGACCGGATGCTGGGAGTTGTAGTACACGAGATACAAGGTGATCGGATGCTGGGAGTTGTAGTACACGAGATACAAGGTGACCGGATGCTGGGAGTTGTAGTACACGAGATACAAGGTGACCGTATGCTGGGAGTTGTAGTACACGAGATACAAGGTGACCGGATGCTGGGAGTTGTAGTACACGAGATACAAGGTGACCGGATGCTGGGAGTTGTAGTACACGAGATACAAGGTGACCGGATGCTGGGAGTTGTAGTACACGAGATACAAGGTGACCGGATGCTGGGAGTTGTAGTACACGAGATACAAGGTGGCCGGATGCTGGGAGTTGTAGTACACGAGATACAAGGTGACCGGATGCTGGGAGTTGTAGTACACGAGATACAAGGTGACAGGATGCTGGGAGTTGTAGTAGACTAGATACAAGGTGACAGGATGCTGGGAGTTGTAGTACACGAGATACAAGGTGACAGGATGCTGGGAGTTGTAGTACACGAGATACAAGGTGACAGGATGCTGGGAGTTGTAGTACACGAGATACAAGGTGACAGGATGCTGGGAGTTGTAGTACACGAGATACAAGGTGACAGGATGCTGGGAGTTGTAGTACACGAGATACAAGGTGACAGGATGCTGGGAGTTGTAGTACACGAGATACAAGGTGACAGGATGCAGGGAGTTGTAGTAGACTAGATACAAGGTGACAGGATGCTGGGAGTTGTAGTACACGAGATACAAGGTGACAGGATGCTGGGAGTTGTAGTACACGAGATACAAGGTGACAGGATGCTGGGAGTTGTAGTACACGAGATACAAGGTGACAGGATGCTGGGAGTTGTAGTACACGAGATACAAGGTGACAGGATGCTGGGAGTTGTAGTACACGAGATACAAGGTGACAGGATGCTGGGAGTTGTAGTACACGAGATACAAGGTGACAGGATGCAGGGAGTTGTAGTAGACTAGATACAAGGTGACAGGATGCTGGGAGTTGTAGTACACGAGACACAAGGTGACAGGATGCTGGGAGTTGTAGTACACGAGACACAAGGTGACAGGATGCTGGGAGTTGTAGTACACGAGACACAAGGTGACAGGATGCTGGGAGTTGTAGTAGACTAGATACAAGGTGACAGGATGCTGGGAGTTGTAGTACACGAGATACAAGGTGACAGGATGCTGGGAGTTGTAGTACACGAGATACAAGGTGACAGGATGCTGGGAGTTGTAGTACACGAGATACAAGGTGACAGGATGCTGGGAGTTGTAGTTGGCGCATTCCGGGCAGTTACCCCTGAAGTACTCGTTCGCCTTCTCCTTCAGCTCCTCCGCCGTCCTCCCCTCGCCGCTGCCGGCCTCTCCTCCTCCGGTCTCCGCCGCCCGCTCTCCCTCAGCCATCTTCCCGCTGCCGGTCACTGACACTGCGTCACTATGAGAGCGACACCGCGCGACATCCGGCGGCCACCTTGAGAATGGCGGCAGCCAAAGGAACGCGTGACTGCAGCGCCATCTTGTGGCTGTCTGGCGGCCATGCTACGAGTGGCGAAAGCTGAGATGTCGGCCATACTGTGGTGTTATTCTCAGAAGGATACGATATACAGAGACCAACAGCACCCGGTATATGGAGGGTCTGTGGGGTGTTACTGGTATATGGAGGGTCTGTGGGGTGTTCCCGGTATATGGAGGGTCTGTGGGGTGTTCCCGGTATATGGAGGGTCTGTGGGGTGTTCCCGGTATATGGAGGGTCTGTGGGGTGTTCCCGGTATATGGAGGGTCTGTGGGATGTTCCCGGTATATGGAGGGTCTTGTGGGGTGTTCCCGGTATATGGAGGGTCTGTGGGGTGTTCCCGGTATATGGAGGGTCTGTGGGGTGTTACTGGTATATATGGAGGGTCTGTGGGGTGTTCCCGGTATATGGAGGGTCTGTGGGGTGTTCCCGGTACATGGAGGGTCTGTGGGGTGTTCCCGGTACATGGAGGGTCTGTGGGGTGTTCCCGGTACATGGAGGGTCTGTGGGGTGTTCCCGGTACATGGAGGGTCTGTGGGGTGTTCCCGGTACATGGAGGGTCTGTGGGGTGTTCCCGGTACATGGAGGGTCTGTGGGGTGTTCCCGGTACATGGAGGGTCTGTGGGGTGTTCCCGGTACATGGAGGGTCTGTGGGGTGTTCCCGGTACATGGAGGGTCTGTGGGGTGTTCCCGGTACATGGAGGGTCTGTGGGGTGTTCCCGGTACATGGAGGGTCTGTGGGGTGTTCCCGGTACATGGAGGGTCTGTGGGGTGTTCCCGGTACATGGAGGGTCTGTGGGGTGTTCCCGGTACATGGAGGGTCTGTGGGGTGTTCCCGGTACATGGAGGGTCTGTGGGGTGTTCCCGGTACATGGAGGGTCTGTGGGGTGTTCCCGGTACATGGAGGGTCTGTGGGGTGTTCCCGGTAGACGGAGGGTCTGTGGGGTGTTCCCGGTAGACGGAGGGTCTGTGGGGTGTTCCCGGTAGACGGAGGG
The DNA here is from genome assembly GCF_046119375.1 of Phyllobates terribilis. Taxonomy (NCBI): domain Eukaryota; kingdom Metazoa; phylum Chordata; class Amphibia; order Anura; family Dendrobatidae; genus Phyllobates; species Phyllobates terribilis. The sequence continues at coordinate 434,704,393 of NW_027362767.1, read as the reverse complement.
TCTGTTGGGTGTCCTCGGTAGACGGAGGGTCTGTGGGGTGTTCCCGGTCGACGGAGGGTCTGTGGGGTGTTCCCGGTCGACGGAGGGTCTGTGGGGTGTTCCCGGTCGACGGAGGGTCTGTGGGGTGTTCCCGGTCGACGGAGGGTCTGTGGGGTGTTCCCGGTCGACGGAGGGTCTGTGGGGTGTTCCCGGTCGACGGAGGGTCTGTGGGGTGTTCCCGGTAGACGGAGGGTCTGTGGGGTGTCCCCTGTATAACAATGTTTGGCCCTGCGATGGAGCGATGCACAGCGTCCTGATCTGATGAATGGCTTTCTTTCGTGGACGGCCGGGATGTGGCCTGGTGAACCGATGGCACCGGGAAGAAAACAAGCGGCTGCGATCTTCTGCAGGGATCATGTGGATGTGACTCGTCCTGCCCCGACGGCAGCGGCAGGATGATAATGGCGGCGCCTCTACCATCAGTGAATGGCCGGTCAGGAGTGAGGAACACGATGAGATGGAGGTGATGACTTGTCCTCGGATCTCGGCCCGATCATCTGTGGGCTGTGCTGGAGAACAAGTCGGCTGCACGGAGCAGCGCGCAGGACATATAATGGTGCCGCCTGACCGGGGAGCGGTGACCGCCATACATGCAATAGGGCCGAGCACCCGCCGGCTGCAGCGCTCATGTGACATCACCCGCCAGGACAGAATATATATATATTTTACTTTCAGGCCACTATGGGCCCAAAATAAAACAAGAAAGTGTTGATGAGCCTCATTGTTGTGTAACTTGGCAGCCGGACCACATGCAGCGGACACCGCCTCAGAACCAGGCGAGCTGTGACGCGACAGTGGGCGAGTCCCACTGTACAGGAGAGTGGGTGTGGTCTGTAGTGTAAAGTGGGCGTGGTTTAGTGATTCGAAAAATGTCATTTACAGATAACAATAGTGGGCGTGGTCAACTGAGGACAAATGCACTGGGTGTGGTCAGTTAATGAGGGTGTGGCTAACAGATTGTAAGAGTGTGCGTAGTCAGCAGTGAATGTAGGAGTGGGTGTGGTTACATGTGAATATAATGAGCGTAGGCGGGGTTATGTCTGGGAGTGGGTGTGGTCAGCAGTGACTGTAGGAGTGGGTGTGGTTACATGTGAATATAATGAGCGTAGGCAGGGTTATGTCTGAGTGGGTGTGGTCAGCAGTGACTCTAGGAGTGGGTGTGGTTACATGTGAATATAATGAGCGTAGGCGGGGTTATGTCTGAGTGGGTGTGGTCAGCAGTGAATGTAGGAGTGGGTGTGGTTACATGTGAATATAATGAGCGTAGGCGGGGTTATGTCTGGGAGTGGGAGTGGTCAGCAGTGAATGTAGGAGTGGGTGTGGTTACATGTGAATATAATGAGCGTAGGCGGGGTTATGTCTGAGTGGGTGTGGTCAGCAGTGACTGTAGGAGTGGGTGTGGTTACATGTGAATATAATGAGTGTAGGCGGGGTTATGTCTGAGTGGGTGTGGTCAGCAGTGAATGTAGGAGTGGGTGTGGTTACATGTGAATATAATGAGCGTAGGCGGGGTTATGTCTGGGAGTGGGTGTGGTCAGCAGTGACTCTAGGAGTGGTTACATGTGAATATAATGAGCGTAGGCGGGGTTATGTCTGGGAGTGGGTGTGGTCAGCAGTGACTCTAGGAGTGGGTGTGGTTACATGTGAATATAATGAGTGTAGGCGGGGTTATGTCTGAGTGGGTGTGGTCAGCAGTGAATGTAGGAGTGGGTGTGGTTACATGTGAATATAATGAGCGTAGGCGGGGTTATGTCTGGGAGTGGGTGTGGTCAGCAGTGACTGTAGGAGTGGGTGTGGTTACATGTGAATATAATGAGCGTAGGCGGGGTTATGTCTGGGAGTGGGTGTGGTCAGCAGTGAATGTAGGAGTGGGTGTGGTTACATGTGAATATAATGAGCGTAGGCGGGGTTATGTCTGGGAGTGGGTGTGGTCAGCAGTGACTAGGAGTGGGTGTGGTTACATGTGAACATAATGAGCGTAGGCGGGGTTATGTCTGAGTGGGTGTGGTCAGCAGTGAATGTAGGAGTGGGTGTGGTTACATGTGAATATAATGAGCGTAGGCGGGGTTATGTCTGAGTGGGCGTGGTCAGCAGTGACTGTAGGAGTGGGTGTGGTTACATGTGAATATAATGAGCGTAGGCGGGGTTATGTCTGGGAGTGGGAGTCGTCAGCAGTGAATGTAGGAGTGGGTGTGGTTACATGTGAATATAATGAGTGTAGGCGGGGTTATGTCTGAGTGGGTGTGGTCAGCAGTGAATGTAGGAGTGGGTGTGGTTACATGTGAATATAATGAGTGTAGGCGGGGTTATGTCTGAGTGGGTGTGGTCAGCAGTGAATGTAGGAGTGGGTGTGGTTACATGTGAACATAATGAGCGTAGGCGGGGTTATGTCTGAGTGGGTGTGGTCAGCAGTGACTGTAGGAGTGGGTGTGGTTACATGTGAATATAATAATGAGTGTAGGCGGGGTTATGTCTGAGTGGGTGTGGTCAGCAGTGACTGTAGGAGTGGGTGTGGTTACATGTGAATATAATGAGTGTAGGCGGGGTTATGTCTGAGTGGGTGTGGTCAGCAGTGACTGTAGGAGTGGGTGTGGTTACATGTGAATATAATGAGCGTAGGCAGGGTTATGTCTGAGTGGGTGTGGTCAGCAGTGACTGTAGGAGTGGGTGTGGTTACATGTGAATATAATGAGCGTAGGCGGGGTTATGTCTGGGAGTGGGTGTGGTCAGCAGTGACTGTAGGAGTGGGTGTGGTTACATGTGAATATAATGAGCATAGGCAGGGTTATGTCTGAGTGGGTGTGGTCAGCAGTGACTGTAGGAGTGGGTGTGGTTACATGTGAATATAATGAGCGTAGGCGGGGTTATGTCTGGGAGTGGGTGTGGTCAGCAGTGACTGTAGGAGTGGGTGTGGTTACATGTGAATATAATAAGCCTAGGCGGGGTTATGTCTGAGTGGGTGTGGTCAGCAGTGACTAGGAGTGGGTGTGGTTACATGTGAATATAATGAGCGTAGGCGGGGTTATGTGTGGGAGTGGTCAGCAGTGAATGTAGGAGTGGGTGTGGTTACATGTGAATATAATGAGCGTAGGCAGGGTTATGTCTGAGTGGGTGTGGTCAGCAGTGACTGTAGGAGTGGGTGTGGTTACATGTGAATATAATGAGCGTAGGCGGGGTTATGTCTGAGTGGGAGTGGTCAGCAGTGACTGTAGGAGTGGGTGTGGTTACATGTGAATATAATAAGCGTAGGCAGGATTATGTCTGGGAGTGGTCAGCAGTGACTAGAAGTGGGTGTGGTTACATGTGAATATAATAAGCGTAGGCGGGGTTATGTCTGAGTAGGTGTGGTCAGCAGTGACTATAGGAGTGGGTGTGGTTACATGTGAATATAATAAGCGTAGGCGGCATTATGTCTGGGAGTGGTTGTGGTTACATGTGAATATAATAAGCATAGGCGGAGTTATGCCTGCGTGGGTGTGGTTACATGTGAATATAAGCATAGGCGGAGTTATGCCTGAGGGGGTGTGGTTACATGTGAATATAATAAGCGTAGGCGGGGTTATGCCTGCGTGGGTGTGGTTACATGTGAATATAATAAGCGTGGGCGGGGTTATGCCTGCGTGGGTGTGGTTACATGTGAATATAAGCGTAGGCGGAGTTATGCCTGAGGGGGTGTGGTTACATGTGAATATAAGCGTAGGCGGGGTTATGCCTGCGTGGGTGTGGTTACATGTGAATATAATAAGCGTAGGCGGGGTTATGCCTGCGTGGGTGTGGTTACATGTGAATATAATAAGCGTAGGCGGGATTATGTCTGAGTGGGTGTGGTCAGCAGTGACGTATTTCCTGAGTGGGGTCCTGCCGCTCGGCAGTGATGTTATAATTACAGACCATTAAATATAATCCTGTATTATAGATATAGAGAACTGAACACAACTTTAACAACAATAACAGCTAATATGGGTTACAATGGGGCAATAATATTGGGGTCCTCTGATCCTCAGTGGGCACAACTGGGGGTCCGGGTTACGGCTCCATTACTTCCTGGAATTGAGCCACTTTCTCGGCCAGCAGAACGGACACGGGTTTGGGTGGAGAGACGTTCTCATATGGCAGCCGCGAGGAACCGCTCTTCACCAGACGATCATGGAGCAGACTGAACTGCAGAGCCTTAATGCTGAAAAAGGAGGAGAAAGGGTTAATGAGGAGGAGCCAGTATTAGTATGGAGGATGAGTCATTATTTATAAGGAGGGGCCAGGAGTAATAAGGAGTCATAAATATTAATGAGAAGGAGCCATGATTAATAAGGATAAATTATGAATATTAATAAGGAGCCAGGATTAGTAAGAAGTCATGATTATTAATAAGGAGGAAGACTCATTGTTAATAAGGAGGGGCCAGGATTAATAAGGAGGAGTCATGATTAATAAGGAGGAGTCATTAATATTACTAAGGAGGGGCCAGGATTAGTAAGGAGGAGTCATGATTAATAAGGAGTAGTCATGATTATTAATAAGGAGGAGCCAGGATTAATAAGTAGGAGCTCTGATTATTAATAATAAGGGGCAAGGAATCGTCTTACAGATGTGGTGCCTCACCAATATGGGCGCCTCTCACGGGCCGACATCAGTCTCCACAGCTCTGCCAGCTCTTTAGTTGCGGCTGTCGATGCTTTACCCGGATGAGCACTAAAAAGACAAGATGAAGGTCAGCTCTCGCGTCACTGGCCATGCTGCACCCCCAGACTTCCCCGATACCTCAGGTATGGACGCCGGTTTAATCTGCAGAACATGATGAATCCATTCACACACTTCTTTCTCATCTGCTGCAGATGGGAGAACGTGCGAGGATTCTGTGCGATCGTCTTTCCTGGGTTATGACAGGGGCTCGCCTCTTTCACTATGCTGCAGGGTGTGGAGCAGCGCCCCTGCAAAAAAGCAACACCGATAATAACATCAATACTACTGGGGACCAAAGCGCTCACCCCCACATGTGCCCTAACCTTACCTGCAGCCTCCTGGCTTTACTTTTGGGGCCGTGCACTTGAATGCATTTTCTTAATGCCGATCCTGCGGGGCCCTGAGGGGTAGATTCTGGGTATATGGCCACCGTGTCGTTTTTCTTTTTTGGCAGCTGGGGGCAGGTGTGGCTCTTATCATAGGACAGATAGCTGTGATCCATGGAGAAGGCCGAGGCCACTGCAGAGTCCTAAACACAAAACCATAAAGAATATAATTGCTGCGACAGACCCCAGAAGCCGGGAGGGGTGGGTGCCCTGAGATGACATCTGAGGGAACCCCCGGGGTTTACTTACTAAGTACAAAGTCACCAGAATGTTACCTGAACATCCTCAGACGGCCAAGACATGATGTCCACCTCCTCAAATAAAACTGAAAAAAAAAAATCCCAATATGAGCATTAATCTCCCCCTACAGTCCCCAACCTGTGATATGGCCGCCACTGCCCCAATATACAGTGCTTACCCTGTGGGAGATAATCAACAGGAGAGGACAGGAGCCAAGGGCTGAGCTCCAGAGCTGCAGCTGACGACGACTGTGGGACGCAGGGACCTGCAAAATGGGGGAAAAATGTCATTGCAGACGTCCGGTCCCTACGCTCCCTCCATAGTGACTGGTCCGGCTACCACGCATCCAATATCAGCACCTTTTCCATGCAACATGCAGATATTATCACACATATGTGTCCAAAGACATACTGATAGGGAATGTAGATGGTGAGCCCCAATGGGGACAGCGATGATAATGTATGTAAAGCGCTGCGGAATATGATAGCGCTATATAAAAATAAAAGGTTATTATTATATATTGTAAAGTGTTAAATTGATTGTTAAAACTTGCAGAAAGAACGGACGTGCTGCAGATTTTAAAATTGTCGCCACGTGTCAATTTTCGCATACGTATTTTTCTGCAGCAAATGAATCAGACATTAAAAGGGGTCGTCCACCACTTTTATTTTATTTAAAACAATTGGCCCAATGGTGGTCGTAATATAAAAGGAAGATGTGGTCACCTACCGGACCCCTGATGTTCCTCTTTGTACTGCTGCTCGCCAACCCAGAAGTTTCCTGGCTTCCTACTCTGGCAGAAGATATCAGTTGACCGTTATAGCCAATCAGGAGCCACTGACTGGCTGCAGCGGTCACATGCTATCCAAGCTGAAAGAGAGCAAGGTGACCAGCAAGGGGAGACAAGCAGCAGCGTTGAGATTTTGTACTCCTGGCAAGTTGATTAGGCACAATCTGCACCTTTGAAGGCTTCACAAACTGTCATTTGTTAGGGATTTCCATCAAAGATGTGACCAGAATCACTCACTGGGAGGAGAGCCCGGGGCCACGGACACGAGCCACGGACCGCCATCACCGTTATCCGAGGACGAGGAGGAGATGTACGGGACCAGCATCTGCCTGGAATGAAGCACACCAGTCACAAGCGGAGAGGATTGTGCTACGGGCACAGGGCGATTTATCATGTTCTTACCGAGAGATGTGCTTGGAATTTAGTTTTGGTTTTACATCAGAACCTTAAAGAAAAAATGCTGACGTTACTACTCCCTGCAGAGACCGCACCAATCTTCTGCTCCGCACCCTCTGCTTCCATCGACCCGTCACAATGCATGAGCGCCGATGATGATGAGGACTGATCAGTCTAGTGGATAAACTACCGTACCCCTATAAGTGCTAAGGTGGGAGAGTTATAGAACGGTGCAGACTCTTATCTCACCCCTTGAGCGCCATTTTCTTCGGACCCTCCGGCAAACTTTTCTATGCTTAATGGTGACATCTTCAGAACGTCTCGGGGTCCAAAGCGGCAGGATACCTGCAAGAAAAGAATTAACTGAGCGCTAAGTACCTTCCCTGCCCCCGCTAGTGTCTGCACACCCAATGTCAACCTCACTAACCTGCACCACTCTGGCCACAGAAAGTGGCTACCGCACCAAGCACTCTAATGCCTGACTATCTGAGTGATGACGAGATGATGGGGGTCCATTCCCCCCGTATACACTTACCCCATCTCCTGTACACACATGCCCCTGTTTCCACTTACTCTCGCAGCCACTATGGGGGTCCAGTTTGCTCTGGGTCTCTTGAACTCTGCTTTGCAGTAACTGGATGTAGGAGATGACGTGGAGAATCATCCTCTGAGAATCACAATACAAGACATATAGATCATATATACATTATATTACCTATATATACAGATAGTCCAGACTATATACATCACTAGGAACATATAAATATACATAGAACATCAAGACTCCAATCCAGGCCTCCATTGGTTAATAAATGTGATTTCCATTGATGATTTTTGTGTGATTTTGTTGTCAGCACATTCAGCTTTCTACAGAACAAAGTATTCAATGAGAAGATTTCATTCCTTCAGATCTAGGATGGGTTATTTCAGTGTTCCCTTTATTTTTTTTGAGCAGTGTATATATCATACACTGTATACATCGCCATACACAATATATGCTGTCCTGTGTAAAAGTTTTAGGCAGCTGTAAAACAAATGCTGCACAGTAAGAAGCTTCCAAAATAGAAGAGTTAAAGAGGTTGTCCACTACAATAAATAATGCCCCCATCGATTTAAAGGGAAGGTGACGCGATTTTTAATTTTTTGTGTTAATAATTATTGATTATATAACCAATTATTTTTAATACATTAAAATTAAATTTACCACTTTATTATTTATTTATTTATTCATTTTTACTTTAGCCACTGGGGGCTGCCAATTTCATTTGGTGGGTGTGTAAGAGCCTAAGAAGGACTCTTATGGCAGCTCTGGGCATAAGAGACTGCGGTGACGGCGACCGCATCTCTAACATTGAGCCCGCTCCTCCTACCTCTTAGGTGTGACCTGGGCACGACCCCTTGGGCTGTCCAGGTCGCAGCTGTGGGAGGATATTGCAGCCATCTTTGTGGAGACCGCAGGGTAAGCTGCACATTCCCCGTCATCGCACGCACTGCAGGACGTCCGTCGCCTCCATCATCAGTATCTGGTGACTGCTTGTTGCCTCCATCACTTCTTCTCGTGGCTTGTACACAGGTTATGAAGGATTTTGGCAGGGGGTTATTCCAAACATCTTGGAGAACTGAGCCAAAATCTTGTGTATAAGGCACAAGATACCGATACTGGCCATGACCAGACACTGATGATGGAGGCAGCGGGCAGTCACCAGATACTGATGATGGAGGTGACGGGCGGTCACCAGATACTGATGATGGAGGTGACGGGCGGTCACCAGATACTGATGATAGAGGTAACGGGTGGTCGCCAGATACTGATGATGGAGGCGACGGGCGGTCACCAGATACTGATGATGGAGGTGACGGGCGGTCACCAGATACTGATGATGGAGGTGACGGGCGGTCACTAGATACTGATGATAGAGGTGACGGGTGGTCACCAGACACTGATGATGGAGGCAGCGGGCAGTCACAAGATACTGATGATAGAGGCGATGGGTGGTCACCAGATACTGATGATGGAGGTGATGAGCGGTCACCAGATACTGATGATGGAGGTGACGGGCGGTCACTAGATACTGATGATAGAGGTGACGGGTGGTCACCAGACACTGATGATGGAGGCAGCGGGCAGTCACCAGATACTGATGATAGAGGCGATGGGTGGTCACCAGATACTGATGATGGAGGTGACGGGCGGTCACCAGATACTGATGATAGGGGTGACGGGTGGTCACCAGATACTGATGATGGAGGCGACGGGCAGTCACCAGATACTGATGATGGAGGCGACGGGCGTCACCAGATACTGATGATGGAGGCGACGAGCGGTCACCAGATACTGATGAGAGGTGACGGGTGGTCACCAGATACTGATGATGGAGGCGACATGCGGTCACCAGATACTGATGATGGAGGCGATGGGCGGTCACCAGATACTGATGACGGAGGCGACGGGCGGTCACCAGATACTGATGACGGAGGTGACGGGCGGTCACATGATACTGATGATGGAGGCGATGGGCGGTCACCAGATACTGATGATAGAGGTGATGGGTGGTCACCAGATACTGATGATAGAGGTGACGGGTGGTCACCAGATACTGATGATGGAGGCGACATGCGGTCACCAGATACTGATGATGGAGGCGATGGGCGGTCACCAGATACTGATGACGGAGGCGACGGGCGGTCACCAGATACTGATGACGGAGGTGACGGGCGGTCACATGATACTGATGATGGAGGCGATGGGCGGTCACCAGATACTGATGATAGAGGTGACGGGTGGTCACCAGATACTGATGATGGAGGCGACATGCGGTCACCAGATACTGATGACGGAGGCGACGGGCGGTCACCAGATACTGATGACGGAGGTGACGGGCGGTCACATGATACTGATGATGGAGGTGATGGGCGGTCACCAGATACTGATGATGGAGGCCACGGGCGGTCACCAGATACTGATGACGGAGGCGACGGGCGGTCACCAGATACTGATGATGGAGGTGATGGGCGATCACATGATACTGATGATGGAGACGACGGGCGGTCACAAGATAACGATGATGGAGGCGACGGGCGGTCACCAGATACTGATGATGGAGGCGACGGGCGATCACCAGATACTGATGATGGAGGCGACGGGCAGTCACTAGATACTGATGATGGAGGCGACGGGCGGTCACTAGATACTGATGATGGAGGCGACGGGCGGTCACCAGATACTGATGATGGAGGTGATGGGCGGTCACATGATACTGATGATGGAGGTGATGGGCGGTCACATGATACTGATGATGGAGACGACGGGCGGTCACAAGATAACGATGATGGAGGCGACGGGCGGTCACCAGATACTGATGATGGAGACGACGGGCGATCACCAGATACTGATGATGGAGGCGACGGGCAGTCACTAGATACTGATGATGGAGGCGACGGGCGGTCACTAGATACTGATGATGGAGGCGACGGGAGGTCACTAGATACTGATGATGGAGGTGACGGGCGGTCACATGATACTGATGATGGAGGCGACGGGCGGTCACATGATACTGATGATGGAGGCGACGGGCGGTCACTAGATACTGATGATGGAGGGGACGGGCGGTCACATGATACTGATGATAGAGGTGACGGGTGGTCACCAGATACAGATGATCGAGGTGACGGGCGGTCACCAGATACTGATGACGGAGGTGACGGGCGGTCACATGATACTGATGACGGAGGTGACGGGCGGTCACATGATACTGATGATGGAGGCGACGGGCGGTCACCAGATACTGATGATGGAGGCGACGGGCGGTCACCAGATACTGATGATGGAGGCGACGGGCGGTCACCAGATACTGATGATGGAGGCGACGGGCGGTCACCAGATACTGATGAGGGAAGAGACGGGCGGTCACCAGATACTGATGGGATTTACATTTCTCTTTTCTTCATTAATTTTGCATTTTGTTATTAGATAGAAATAATCTATTATCACTTCTATGTATGAAGCTTCTTCCTCTGCAGCATTTTTTCTCCACCTGCCTAACACTTTTGCACAGCACTGTATACCACCACCTGGACCATATACATTATATGGGCATCTCCACAAGCTTTTAATACCCATGCCTGCACTTTACAGTTTTGATGACATGTTCGGGTTCCTTCTTCAGGTGTCTTCTGGATATTGAGGACGTCAACGACAAAAATCAGAAGGAGCCGAGCACTTCACCTAAACCGTAACGTAGAGACGCAGCATTCCTCATTGTGTGACCCTCTATAATATACCCCCCCCCCATACATCTCCTGTCCCCTAAATCATTACACCAACAAAAAACCTTACAACTCTGGATGTGACTGGAGAATAAGACATTTAGAACTGTGACTGCAGCTCCGGATGTGACTGGAGATGTAACTCGGGATCATTATGTTGCGGTACAAACGCCGCACTATGTCCTATAGACAGACCTGGAATCCGCGCTCTTTCCACTGACTACCGGGAAGTGCCATCACCAGCTCCTCCATTTCCACGAATTGTCTGGCCCTTAAAGGGAAAAACACACTAATTACTCCTGTGTACGGGATGATAGCTAGGGAGGTGGTCGGATGCCTGGTGTAGCATTGTGGACCTGTGGTTCTCAGCGTGTGTCTAGGGGGGACGCGACGTCCAGGCTACGATATTATGACAAAAGTGGACACAACTACTGTAGATTATAGAGTGAAATGCCACAAATCTGAGCGGAAAATGACAGAGGAAGGAATGAGCGGGGCTCCTGCCGTGTCCATACGTGGCTGCATCTGTATACGTGATTACATATCAATATGATGCTCCTCATACACCCAGCGCTGGGGCTTATTCACATATCACTATTTTGTTTCATTTTCTAGTTCAAATCTTTCAAAGTGCAAAATAAATGGCAGCAAGGAGACCCCCGACAATGTCATGAGGCATCAGGGGGTTTTCCACTCTAAACCCCTGGTATAAGAATGCAGATTTCCAGTATAACAAATCATATGTAGACCCCTGGTAAAAGGGTGTAGATCCCAGTATAACAAAGCGTAAACCCCCCATATAAGGCTATGTTTACACGTTGCTTTTTTTAAGCAAATTTTTACCTGCGTTTTACAGTACCAGCAAAGTCTCAGAGATTTCAGAAATCTCATGCACACAGCTTGGTTGTTTTGTCCTTAGTATTTTGCGAAATACCTTTTTTTCTTTGCAAACTGCAGCATGTCACTTCTTTCAGCATTTTTCACTCATTGAAAGCAATGGGTAGTGGAAAAAAACGCCGAAAAAATGCTGGTCTCAGGTTCTGGTTAAGGAAAGTTGAATTAGGTTTTTTTTGCACTAAACTTTATCAGCATGCACAAGAGACAGATGAACTGAAAACACAGAAAAAAAAACAACCTACAGCAATAACTCAGGAAAACTTGCTTTTTTGAGGCAGAGTCTTCACTGTCAAGAGAGCAGGTTTTGCTACAGAAAAAAAAAAAACACAGCAAAAATGCAACATGTGAACATAGCCTAAAAGTGTAGGCACAATTTATTAGTGTAGAACCCCAGTATAGGATTGTAAACCCCCTTGTATAAGAGTGTAGACCCTGGATATAATAGAGAGTACAGATCCCCGGAATAAGGGTGTAGACCCCGGTTATAGCATAGTGTAGGCCCCCAGTATAACAGAGTGTAGACCCCAGTATAACAGAGTGTAGACCCCAGTATTGGAGTGTAGGCCCCCAGTATAGGAGTGTAGCCTCCCAGTATTGGGGTGTAGACCCCCAGTATAACAGAGTGGAGACCCGCAGTACAGGATTGGAGACCCCCAGTATTGGAGTGCAAACCCCCAGTATAGGAGTGTAGACCCCCAGTATAGGAGTGTTGACCCCAAGTATAACAGACTGTAGACCCCCAGTACAGGAGTGTAGACACCCAGTATAACAGAGTGTAGACCCCTAGTAAAGCAGTGTAGACCCCCAGTATTGGAGTGTAGACGCCCAGAATAACAGAATGTAGACACCCAGTATAACAAAGTGTAGACCCCCAATACAGGAGTGTAGACCCCCAGTATTGGAGTGCAGCCCTCCAGTATAACAAAGTGTAGACCCCCAGTACAGGAGGCTAGACTCCCAGCATAAGAGTGTAGCCCCCCAGTATAAGAGTGTAGACCCCCAGTACAGGAGTGTAGACCCCCAGTATAGGAGTGTAGCCCCCAGTATAGGAGTGTAGCCCACCAGTATAGGCGTGTAGACCCCCAGTACAGGAGTGTAGACACCCAGTATAACAGAGTGTAGACCCCCAGTAAAGCAGTGTAGACCCCCAGTATTGGAGTGTAGATGCCCAGTATAACAGAATGTAGACCCCCAGTATAACAGAGTGTAGACCCCCAGTACAGGTGTATAGACCCCCAGTACAGGAGTGTAGACCCCCAGTATAACAGAGTGTAGACCCGCAGTATTGGAGTGTAGACGCCCAGAATAACAGAATGTAGACACCCAGTATAACAAAGTGTAGACCCCCAATACAGGAGTGTAGACCCCCAGTATTGGAGTGCAGCCCTCCAGTATAACAAAGTGTAGACCCCCAGTACTGGAGGCTAGACTCCCAGCATAAGAGTGTAGCCCCCCAGTATAAGAGTGTAGCCCCCCAGTATAGGAGTGTAGCCCCCAGTATAGGAGTGTAGCCCACCAGTACAGGAGTGTAGACCCCCAGTATTGGAGTGTAGACCCCCAGTATAACAAACTGTAGACACCCAGTATAACAGAGTGTAGACCCCCAGTACAGGAGTGTAGACCCACAGTACAGGAGTGTGGACCCCCAGTACAGGAGTGTGGACCCCCAGTACAGGAGTTTAGACCCCCAGTATTGGAGTGCAGACCTCCAGTATAACAAAGTGTAGACCCCCAGTACAGGAGGCTAGACTCCCAGCATAGGAGTGTAGACCCCCAGTATAGGAGTGTAGACCCCCTGTATAGGAGTGTAGACCCCCAGTATAGGAGTGTAGCCCCCTACATTGGAGTGTAGACCCCAGTATAGGAGTGTAGACCGCCAGTACAGGAGTGTAGACCCCCAGTACAGGAGTGTAGAACCCCTGTATTGGAGAGTAGTTCCCCGGTTTGTACAACAATGGGGTGAGCTGTGGTGTGAGGTGATTTCTATGAACCATCACCCGCGGCTCCCTCAGCGTCATTTATGTAATAACGGATATCGCTGCTGACAGGAGGACGGCGACCGGAAGTGCAGCCCCCCACGTCACCCACCTCCCCCGCGGAGCTCGGTCCCTCACCGCCGCCGGCTCCGTCATATTCCGGGAGGACAGAGACTGAGAGCAGCGCGCCGGAGGCGGGGCTTCTACTACAGCTCCGCCCACACAGCTGCCTGCCTCCACCTCAAAATCAGGCGGGAAAGCAGTCCTGTCACGTGACTGCTGACGTCAGCCGGTCTCTGGGGAACAGTCAGTTGTCCTGGCAACGCCTTGTCCTGTGTTCCGGGGAGTTGTAGTTCTACAGGATAAGAGCTGAGCCGTCCTGACAGCAGCCATAGCCGCACAGCCAGCACAGGACTGCGGGTATCAGGGGCGCAGGCGCCGGTGTCACAGGTGGCTTGGACCTTGTGTTAGGTTTAGTTCTAGGCCTGGGCCCAGTGTTAGGTTTAGGTCTAAGCCTGGGACCAGTGTTAGGTTTAGGTCCAGGCCTGGGCCTAGTGTTAGGTTTAGGTCCAAGCTTGGGCCTTGTGTTAGGTTTAGGTCTAGGCCTGGGCCCAGTGTTAGGTTTAGGTCCAGGCCTGGGCCCAGTGTTAGGTTTAGGTCTAGGCCTGGGACCAGTGTTAGGTTTAGGTCCAGGCCTGGGCCTAGTGTTAGGTTTAGGTCCAAGCTTGGGCCTTGTGTTAGGTTTAGTTCTAGGCCTGGGCCCAGTGTTAGGTTTAGGTCCAGGCCTGGGCCCAGTGTTAGGTTTAGGTCTAGGCCTGGGCCCAGTGTTAGGTTTAGGTCCAGGCCTGGGCCTAGTGTTAGGTTTAGGTCTAGGCCTGGGCCCAGTGTTAGGTTTAGGTCTAGGCTTAGGACCAGTGTTAGGTTTAGGGCCTGGGCCTAGTGTTAGGTCTAGGCCTGGGACCAGTGTTAGGTTTAGGTCCAGGCCTGGGACCAGTGTTAGGTTTAGGTCTAGGCCTGGGCCCAGTGTTAGGTTTAGGTCCAGGCCTGGGACCAGTGTTAGGTCTAGGCCTGGGCCCAGTGTTAGGTTTAGGTCCAGGCCTGGGCCCAGTGTTAGGTTTAGGTCTAGGCCTGGGCCCAGTGTTAGGTTTAGGTCTAGGCCTGGGCACAGTGTTAGGTTTAGGTCCAGGCCTGGGCCCAGTGTTAGGTTTAGGTCCAGGCCTGGGCCCAGTGTTAAGTTTAGGTCTAGGCCTGGGCCCAGTGTTAGGTTTAGGTCCAGGCCTGGGCCTAGTGTTAGGCCTGGGCCCAGTGTTAGGTTTAGGTCCAGGCCTGGGACCAGTGTTAGGTTTAGGCCTGGGCCCATTGTTAGGTTTAGGTCTAGGCTTGGGCCCAGTGTTAGGTTTAGGGCCTGGGCCTAGTGTTAGGTCTAGGCCCGGGCCCAGTGTTAGGTTTAGGTCCAGGCCTGGGACCAGTGTTAGGTTTAGGTCTAGGCCTGGGCCCAGTGTTAGGTTTAGGTCTATAGGCTTGGGCCCAGTGTTAGGCCTAGGCCCAGTGTTAGGTTTAGGTCTATAGGCCTGGGCCCAGTTTTAGGTTTAGGTCTAGGCTTGGGCCTTGTGTTAGGTTTAGGTCTAGGCTTGGGCCTTGTGTTAGGTTTAGGTCCAGGCTTGGGCCTTGTGCTAGGTTTAGTTCTAGGCCTGGGCCCAGTGTTAGGTTTAGGTCTAGGCCTGGGCCCAGTGTTAGGTTTAGGTTCAGGCCTGGAACCAGTGTTAGGTTTTGGTCCAGGCCTGGGCCTAGTGTTAGGCCTGGGCCCAGTGTTAGGTTTAGGTCCAGGCCTGGGACCAGTGTTAGGTTTAGGTCTAGGCCTGGGCCCACTGTTAGGTTTAGGTCTAGGCTTGGGCCCAGTGTTAGGTTTAGGGCCTGGGCCTAGTGTTAGGTCTAGGCCTGGGCCCAGTGTTAGGTTTAGGTCTATGTCTAGGCCCAGTGTTAGGTTTAGGTCTAGGCCTGGGCCCAGTGTTAGGTTTAAGTCTAGGCTTGGGCCCAGTGTTAGGTTTAGGTCTAAGCTTGGGACCAGTGTTAGGTTTAGGTCTAGGCTTGGGCCTAGTGTTAGGTTTATGTCTAGGCTTGGGCCTAGTGTTAGGTTTAGGACTAGGCTTGGGCCTAGTGTTAGGTTTACGTCTAGGCTTGGGCCTAGTGTTAGGTTTAGGACTAGGCTTGGGGCCAGTGTTAGGTTTAGGTCTAGGCTTGGGGCCAGTGTTAGGTTTAGGTCTAGGCTTGGGGCCAGTGTTAGGTTTAGGTCTAGGCCTGGGCCCAGTGTTAAGTTTAGGTCTAAGCTTGGGCCCAGTGTTAGGTTTAGGTCTAGGCTTGGGCCTAGTGTTAGGTTTACATCTAGGCTTGGGCCTAGTGTTAGGTTTAGGACTAGGCTTGGGGCCAGTGTTAGGTTTAGGTCTAGGCTTGGGGCCAGTGTTAGGTTTAGGTCTAGGCTTGGGACCAGTGTTAGGTTTAGGTCTAGGCTTGAGACTAGTGTTAGGTTTAGGTCTAGGCTTGGGACCAGTGTTAGGTTTAGGTCTAGGCTTGGGACCAGTGTTAGGTTTAGGTCTAGGCTTGGGACTAGTGTTAGGTTTAGGGCCAGGCTTGGGACCGTTCTAGATTTAGGTCTAGGCTTGGGCCCAGTGTTAGATTTAGGGCCAGGCTTGGGACCAGTTCTAGGTTTAGGTCTAGGCTTGGGACTAGTGTTAGCTTTAGGTCTATATTAGGGCCCAGTGTTAGCTTTAAGTCTAGACTTGGGACCAGAAGGGCTAGGCCAGTGTTAGGTTTAGGGCTAGGCTTGGGACCAGGATTAGTGTTAGGGTTAAGGCTAGGCTTGGGGCCAGTGTTAGGTTTAGGGCTAGGCTTGGAACTAGGATTAATTTTAGGTCTAGACTTGGGACCAGTGTTAGGTTTAGGTTTAGGCTTGGGACTAGTGTTAGGTTTAGGCTTGGGACTAGTGTTAGGTTTAGGGCTAGGCTTGGAACTAGGATTAATTTTAGGTCTAGACTTGGGACCAGTGTTAGGTTTAGGTCTAGGCTTGGGACTAGTGTTAGGTTTAGGGCTAGGCTTGGGACCAGGATTAGTGTTAATTTTAGGTCTGTGCTAGGGACCAGTGTTAGTATTAGGTTTAGGTCTAGGCTTGGGATGAGGGTTGGGGCTAGAGTAATAAAATAGTTGCAATTTAAAAAAAAATAATAATTAAAAGAATAAATATTTGTAACAATATATGTCTTTTAGATTTTTCTTGTTTTTTTAATCAGATTTTAGCAAAAATTAGAAAAAAACATGAGGTGTAAAGGACAAGCTGCGATGCCGTTAGTATTCTCTTTGCATACAATACTTGTATTTGGGGTTAGTCCTGGACAGTGTAAGGGATCAGGGAAGGCTAACCGCCCTCGGATTAGGGGGCGCCGTACTTTCTGCTACTTGTGGGTGGTTTATTATATCCTCCAGACATTCTCATTAGGTGCAGGATCCACCACTAGATCATGACAGAAGAGTATGGCGGTGAGGAGCATGCTGGGACAATATGGATGCCGTCCGTCATGCCATCTGTTAGACTTTGGCCTCTGCAGTTCTGCGCTGATGGCATTGTCTGCCACAACCTGGTGAATGGCGTCGCTCTACTCCAATCCTCCATCATCACCATCTGTTTTGATCGGGATTTTCCGCACCAGCACACAAACAAGCAGTGAGGAAAGCTGGGCACGTGCACAGGTGGGAGAGCTGCCAGCTGCTGGCACTGGGCGGGCACACGCCAATCATCAGGGAGATATGGAAACTGGGGGCAGCCGATCACCCGGCTGACAATGCACAGTGACGACAATGGCGGCCAGACAAATATTTATCTGACTGAGGAGTGGGCGATATTTACCCAGCGCCGCTCGTCTCACACAAAGACCTAATTGCTTATTCCAGCCAGCAGCCCCATGTAACGTATCAGTCAGGACCAGACATACCATTGGTGACGTCCAACTCCAAGGTATCTTCTATCACAGACACATAAAGGGAGCATTATAAGGAGCTAGAGGACTGCACAGGGCCAATATACTGCACGGGGCCCCGTGCATGATGTGTGAAATATTAAACCTGGAAATATCAGTCTGCTGTCCAATCCTATTCTGTCTGTCCAGAGGTGTAATGGCTGACCTGTGCACTGTACCCCATAAACAGATGCCACCCCCTCTGGGCACCATTGTGGTGAGCCCCCTGAATCCATTCTTTCTCTCCACCCAGGTAATGTGGGATCCTCGTCCCTGTACCGCAGCTCGTTGCCAGCCCTTCGGACTATCATCATGCCACCTCTCATCTGCTGCTTGTTTGCTTTCCTCAGCTCACGCTTGGCCGGATTAGAACAGATTACAGATGGCGGCGAGAGCGATAAGAGACGGTGAACACTGCAAATGTGAGCTCGGGGCACAACACTGCACTAGTCTCATTGATTTATTTCTGAGAAATTAGGGTAGGGCTGTGTGGTCGCAGCGTCACCCCAATAATACGTGTGTGCAGGCAATGGCGCAGGTTACATGTGTGTTTTTACACTTGTGGATGCAAGGTGAATGCTGCACCGTGGACCTGAGAATTCACCCAAGGCAACACCTGCACCATCCCACCAGCATAAATCGTGAGGTCCTCAACGCTGAAGATCGTCCAACTGAAATTGTAGCCAAATTTTTGACAAGTGACGGAACCTGATTAGAAATTACAGTTGCAGCCACTTGGCCATCACTATCTGGGAGGACGTGGGCGTGTAAACATATGTGATCTCCGCACATGTGTCCCAGCCGCTCCCTGATTCAGTTCCTGGAGGCAGAGACATCAGGACACAGAAAGTGACAGCACATCCCGGCAGTCACTCAATGTAGAATGGACCTGGACCTGCAAACATCGGCTCATGATTTACAATA
Source organism: Phyllobates terribilis (assembly GCF_046119375.1). Classification (NCBI taxonomy): domain Eukaryota; kingdom Metazoa; phylum Chordata; class Amphibia; order Anura; family Dendrobatidae; genus Phyllobates; species Phyllobates terribilis. The sequence goes on along the minus strand of NW_027362767.1, from coordinate 434,685,792 downwards.
GCATCTCCCCAATCTCTAGAATAGACCTGGGACTGTGCATAAGAGTCCTGACTTCCTATCTCGTCTTCCAATCTCTGGCTTAGACCTGATCCTGCAGAAAGTCTTAACAATCTCATCTTCCAAATTGGAAATAGACCTGATTTTATAGACAGAAGGTCCTGACAATCTCATCTTCTAATCTCTGGAATAGAGCTGGACCCACAGATAGAGGGTCCTGACAATCTCATCTTCTAATCTCTGGAATAGAGCTGGACCCACGGATAGAGGGTCCTGACAATCTCATCTTCTAATCTCTGGAACAGACCTGGATCTACAGACAAAGATCGGATTTACAATCTGATCTCCCTAATCTTTGGAATAGGTTTAGACCTGCAGGGGACAGAGGGTCCTGACTCACAGTCTTTGCTCCCCAATCTCTGGAATAGAAACTGACTCTGTAGAGGGTCCTGACAATCTCGTCTATCTGGACCCGCGGATTGAGGGTCCTGACAATCTCATTTTCTAATCTCTGGATCTGCGGATAGAGGGTCTTGACAATCTCGTCTTCTAATCTCTAGAATATAGCTGGATCTGCTGATAGAGGGTCTTGACAATCTCGTTTTCTAATCTCTGGAATATAGCTGGATCTGCTTATAGAGGGTCTTGACAATCTCGTTTTCTAATCTCTGGAATATAGCTGGATCTGCTTATAGAGGGTCTTGACAATCTCGTCTTCTCAGTCTTCCCAACAGACTGGATCTGTAAATATCTCCAGATACCAATGTTTCTCCCATCTCCAGGTATAGAGAATATTCCAGTTGACCAGGTTGATCCTCTCTGGGATGATCGCCTATCCTCCATGTTGCCAGCCATGAATCTCTCGTCTGCTGTTCCCGGGACCCCTGCCTCCGCCCCTTTGGTTACTGTGTCTAATGTTCCATACTTGGTGACAGAAGTGGTGACGGCGATCATCTCTGTGGTGGGCAATACTCTTATATGCCTTGCTATTATAAATGACCGCAGGCTCCGCACCGTCACCAACAACTTCCTGCTGTCTCTAGCCGCTGCGGACATGCTAGTGGGAGCCGTGGCCATCCCTTGTGCCATCATGCTGGACCTGGGCATAGTTCACTGCAGTCTGTTCTCCTGCTTACTCATGCTCTGCAACCTCATGACATTTTCTTTGGCGTCCATCTTCGGACTTTTAGCAATAGCGGTAGAGCGCTACATCTCCATCTTATGCCCCTTCCATTACCGTTCTCTGGTCACGCCACGAGCTTCCATAATAGTGATAATCTGTACTTGGATACTGGCAGCACTCACCGGTTTGATGCCACTCATGGGTTGGCGTAAGACATTCCCTCCCGAAAGCGAGTGCCTCTTCAGTAGCCTCATCTCGGAGTCTTACATGGTCTACTTGATATTTTTTGGCTGTGTGATCCCACCGCTGGTCGCCATGCTTGTCCTGTACGCTCGAATCTTTCTGGAAATTCGGAGGCAGATCCGACAGATTGCAGAATGGGCAGTAGACGTGAGCCGGAGGAGGAGGAGGAGGCGACGCATCGTGGTCAGGGAGTTCCGTATGGCCACCTCGCTGTTCATCGTCGTCTTCTGCTTCGTTGTCTGCTGGTTCCCCATTCATATCCTCAACGTGGTGCGACTCTTCTGCCCTCAGTGTGTGGTGCCCACGGACCTGGTGCTCACCGCTGTGATTCTCTCTCATGCCAACTCTGCCATAAACCCCATTATTTATGTTTTTCGAATGAGGACTTTCCGACGGGCGATAGAGCCCACGCTGTCCTGCTCCTGTGGCACAAGCGCTGTGGGAAGTGTCACTGCGTCCAGCCTGGCAAAAGCTGCCCATGAACAGAAGGGCGAAGGTCAAATCAGGGATATTCCACTGCCTGGCACCTAAACTTATCGGAACAAAATCCAAGGATGCCCACAAGGAAGAAAACCCTCTTGGTCCTTTTATTCTAACTCTGGATCTGAGACTGCAATGATTTCCCAATGGTCCCTTGCATGACCTTGTGTAATCTTCTGTTTCTGAGCACGAAGAGGACTGAGCTATTCACACAAACAAGTCTCCATTGATAGGCTTGAGTGTGCCGTAGTCATGTCAGTCCGCACTGCAGTTCTGTCATTCTATTCATGAAGCTGCAAATGAACCGAACTGTAATATTCCACCAGATAAGGGACTTCACTACACAAGGTGACTATGAGGCTCCAGTGCTGCAATTTTTTACAAAATCCTCAGTAATACTGCAACTTGACCGTCTGTGGTGGGTTTTAGAGGACAACGGGAGTAAGGGGTGAACTTTTGAGACCACAGGAGATGTAATAATGTGACTCCAGTGAAATAAATGTGGTATAAAAGTTGTTTCATGTCTATTAAAGATCATCATTACTGGTAAGTTACATCGCATGTCAGTGAGGAGGAGGGGGCGCATTGCACCTGGAAGATCGGTGGGTGTTGGGGTCCTGACGGATCGCTCTGAAGCGCTGCTCAGCCGGCAGGTGAGACTCTTGCACGTTCGCAGAGAGGTCCATGGGTTCAGATATTTCTAGAACATCTGTACTCCGTACGAATATAGCAATATCAAATCTGTAGTTTTATTACTTTTGTACAATAAACACTCAAAAAAAATTGGTAATTGTTTCGCCATATTCTAAAAGTCAGACGATTAAGGCTGCGTTCCTGAGATCAGGAGTAACGTTTTGGACGCAGCTCACCTGCGCTGCGTTCTACATTACAAGCACAGTCGATGGGATTTATTGAAATCCCACGCCCACTGAGCTTCTACTTGATACCGGTGACGTGGCTTTAAGAGCCGCAGCATGTCAATTTCTGTTACGGAGGCGCAACAGAAATATCCGCAATAGAATGTATTGGATGTGATAAATCCGCATGGTTCAATGAACACGAGGATTTACCTGCGTGACCAGACGCAGCGCTTTGGAAGCAGCAAAAATACTCTGAGTCCAAAGCGCTGCTATATCCCGATCGAGGGTGCATGCCCTTAAAGCGCTACGGACAGAAAAGTGTAAGAGGAGTTATTTCTTGTGTGACAAGTTGTAGTTTTCATTTGGCTTTTTTTTTTATGGTACCACAACATATTAATCGTTCAGTAGAACTTTATAAATTTGGTATAATTGTATCAACCTGCAGACGTATTTTTTGCAAGTTTTACTATTGCATTAAAAGAAATCACTCATTTTCTTCTTCACGGGTCAGTATTTTGAGACCATAACTTCTGTTTCCCGTGTTAGGCTTGTTTTTATGCATAATGAGCTGCAGTGTTTAGTGGTTTGTGATGCATACGACTCATCAATTTTTTTTATGAGGCATAATAAACAACACAGTTCGCCATTGTTTTACTTTTTCAGCGACATTCACCATGTGGTATATTGAAAAAGTTGTATAGTTTGGGTCAATACATATATAGCAATAGTAAGTAATAGTGATGAGCGAGCATGCTCCGGTGTTTTCCCAGTGTGCTCCAATGTTATGTTCAAGTCACTGTGTGTGCATGATTTGCGACTGTTTGACAGTTTTAATACATGTGAGGAATGCCTAACAAACAGTCACAAATCATGCACACAGGAATGACTTAACCCCTTTACAACCCAAGGTGGTTTGCACGTTAATGACCGGGCCAATTTTTACAATTCTGACCACTGTCACTTTATGAGATAATTACTCTGGAACGCTTCAACGGATCCCCCTGATTCTGAGAATGTTTTTTCGTGACATATTGACCTTCATGATTGTGGTAAAATTTCTTCGATATCACTTGCATTTATTTGTGAAAAAAACGGAAATTTGGCGAAAATTTTGAAATTTTCAAAATTTGAATTTCTATGCCCTTAAATCAGAGAGATATGTCACACAAAATACTTAATAAATAACATTTCCCACATGTCTACTTTACATCAGAACAATTTTGGAACCAAAATTTTTTTTTTATTGGGGAGCTATAAGGGTTAAAAGTTGACCAGCGATTTCTCATTTTTACAACAAAATTTACAAAACCATTTTTTTAGGGACCACATCACATTTGAAGTCACTTTGAGAGGTCTTTATGACAGAAAATACCCAAAAGTGACACCATTCTAAAAACTGCACCCCTCAAGGTGCTCAAAACCACATTCAATAAGTTTATTAACCCTTCAGGTGCTTCACAGGAATTTTTTGAATGTGGAAGAAAAAAATTAACATTTAACTTTTTTCACAAAAATGTTACTTTAGACCCAATTTTTTTTATTTTCGCAGGGGTAACAGGAAAAAATGGACCCCAAAATTTGTTGTGCAGTTTCTCCTGAGTAAGCAGATACCCCATATGTGGGGGAAAACCACTGTTTGGGCGCAGGGCTCGGAAGGGAAGGAGCGCCATTTGACTTTTTGAATGTAAAACTTGCTTGAGTAATTAGCGGACGCCATGTTGCATTTGGGGAGCCCCTGATGTGCCTAAACAGTGGAAACCCCCCACAAGTGACACCATTTTGGAAACTAAACCCCCCAGGGAACGTATCTAGATGTGTGGTGAGCACATTGCACCCCCAGGTGCTTCACAGAAGTTTATAACATTGAGCCGTAAAAATACAACTTTCACATTTTTCCCACAAAAATGTTTTTCAGCCCCCACTTTTGCATTTTCATAAGGGTAACAGGAGAAATTGCACTATGCAGTTTGTTGTGCAATTTCTCCTGAGTTATCAGATACCCCATATGTGGGGGAAAACCACTGTTTGGGCGCACGGCAGGGTTCGGAAGGGAAGGAGCGCCATTTGACTTTTTGATTGTAAAATTTGCTTGAATAATTAGCGGATGTGCCCCTGATGTGCCTAAACAGTGGAAACCCCCCACAAGTGACACCATTTTGGAAACTAGACACCTCAGGGAATTTATCTAGATGTGTGGTGAGCACCTTGAACCCCCAAGTCCTTTACAGAAGTTTATAACATGGAGGCGTGAAAATAAAAAAATCTAACTTTTTCCACAAAAATGATGTTTTAGCCCCAATTTTTTTATTTTCACAAGGGTAAGAGGAGAAAATGGACCCCAAAAACTTTTGTGCAATTTCTCCTGAGTAAGCCAATACCCCATATGTGGGGAAAATACAGTGTTTGGGCGAACGGCAGAGTTCAGTAGGGAAGGAGCGCTGTGTGACTTTTTGAACGCAAAATCGGCTGGAATCGAGAGTGGACGCCATGTCGCGTTTGGAGAGCCCCTGATGTGCCTAAATAGTGGAAACCCCCCACAAGTGACACCATTTTGGAAACTACACCTCTCAAGGGGTATAGTGAACATTTTGAACCCAGAGGTACGACACAGAATTTGATGACATTAGGTCATCATATTGAATAAGTTGTCATTAGTCTTGAGCCAAGTGCTCGCTACTTGAGTTTGCATCGGGTACTCAGGTATGCACCATGTATCGCACGTGCTCAAGTGACATGCTCGAGTCCCCGCCCGCATGTTTCACGGTTATTAGACACCCCAAAAAAAAACATGCAGGGATCGCTCGTGCATGGCAGGCAAACCCCGCGGGGTTTTTTTGGCCGCGAAGCATATGGGGCGGAGACTCGAGCACCCGCGATACTCAATGCATACCCGAGTACCCGATGCAAACTCAAGTAGCGAGCACTTGCGTTCAACACTAATCGCCATATTGTCATCTTTTTTTTTTTTACTTTTGAAAAAAAGAAAAACAACCCTAACCCCAACCCCAGCCCTAGAGTTTATTTTTTACGCCGTTCCTCGTGCGGTATAAGTGATTAGAAGACTTTATTCTTCGGGTCGGTGCAACTACAGAGATACCAGAATGATATCGGGTTTCTATGATTGACAGCTGTCACACACTAAAAGACACATATTTTGTAAAATCTAGTTTTTACATCGCCATATTTTGAGAGCGATAATTTTTCCATATTTTGGCAGACAGTCATGTAACGGCTTGTTTTTTGCGGGATGAGTTGACGTTTTTATTGGTGCCATTTTCAGGCACGTGACATTTTTTGATCGCTTTCTATTCCAGCTTTTGGGAGGCAGAATAAACAAAAACCAACAATTCAGGAATTGTTTTTTTTTTTATTTTTTTATTCCGTTCCGCGTGTGGTAAAATTGATAAGGCAGCTTTATTCTTCGGGTCAATACGTTTACAGCGGTACCTCATTTATATCGTTTTTCTATGTTTTGGCGCTATTACACAATAAAAGCTATTTTATAGAAAAAATTATTTTTTTGCATCGCTTTATTCTGAGAGCTATAACTTTTTTATTTTTCGGCTGATGGAGCTGTATGGCGGCTTGTTTTTTGCGGGACGAGATGACGTTTTCAGCGGTACCATTTTTATTTATATTGGTCTTTTTGATCGCGTGTTATTCCATTTTTTGTTTGGCGGTTTGATGATAAAGCATTGTTGTTTGCTTCGTTTTTTATTTTAATTTTTTTACCGTGTTCACTGAAGGGCTTAACTAATGGGACAGATTTAGAGGTTAGGTCGTTACGGACGCGGCGATACCAAATATGTGTACTTTTATTGTTTGTTTTTTTTTTCATAATAATATTTATTGATGCGTACATTATATTTTTAGTGGATTCTTTCTTTTTTTATATTTTTACAATTTTTTTTTTCACTTTCTGAAAGTTTTTTTTACTTTGTCCCACTCTGGGACTTTCACTTTTTTTATTCTGATCGCCTGCATAGCATAGGGATGGAGCACCATCCCTGTGCCATGCAGGCAGTCAGCGCTGCACAGTGAGAAGATTGGTCATGCGCAGTGCATGACCAAACAATCTTCCTGCTGTCTGGTGACCCAGATGTTGTCATGACGACATCGGGTCGTCATGGCAACACCCGGGAAGCCGAGGCAGAAAGCGCCGGAGGCCGGAAGAGGAGGTGAGTAATTGCGATCACCTCCCCCTTAGCCACAGCATTGCGGGGGTTAATGTGCCGGGAGCAGTGCGCGGCCGCTCCCTGCACATAGCACCGGGTGTCAGCTGTGATAATCAACTGACACCCGGCGGCGATCACGTACTAATACGGGTCAGGCTCTTAAGTCCCAGGGCACAGACGCGTATTAGTACGTCATGGGCTTTAACTTAACATGTGAGCATGCGGCAAATACTCGGCGAGCACGTGAGCATGCTCGTCGAAAGGGTTAACAGAACACGCTCGCTCATCACTATGTCTTTTTTTTGGGGGGGGGAGTGAATGTGTGTGGGGGCTGGCACAGATGGGCTAGATAGAGCTGAGTGCAGTGCTTGGCTACCTCAGACAACCCCATGAAGAAACACTATCTCTGTATACAGGGAGCTCCCCCTAGTGGTGGCTGCGGACAGAATCTTATGTATGTCTGTATACAGGGAGCTCCCCCTAGTGGTGGCTGCAGACAGAATCTTATGTATGTCTGTATACGAGGAGCTCCCCCTAGTGGTGGCTGCAGACAGAATCTTATTATCTATGTCTGTATACAGGGAGCACCCCCTAGTGGTGGCTGCGGACAGAATCTTATGTATGTCTGTATACGAGGAGCTCCCCCTAGTGGTGGCTGCAGACAGAATCTTATTATCTATGTCTGTATACAGGGAGCTCCCCCTAGTGGTGGCTGCGGACAGAATCTTATGTATGTCTGTATATGAGGAGCTCCCCCTAGTGGTGGCTGCAGACAGACCTCATTGTAAGTCATGGCATTATGCTCCATTTGTGACTGTTTTTTTCCCCATTATAAATCTAAGAATGAATAGTTGTAATCAGAATACCTTCTTATAAACTCACACATAGTGACACAAACAGGCTTGGTCTATCGCTGTGACTATTGGCATATTTTCTTGACCCCTAATGACATTCTCCCCTGTAGACATTACTGTCAATGTGAATACCTCTCTAGACTGTCTGCTTGTGTGTGGGATAATAAGATACTGCTGCAATTAAAATCACCTGTGGCATAGAGGCGGAGTGCTCAGTCAAGGCTTATACATAGAAACAGAAAAAAATGGCCGTTTTTACTTAGCGTTACAGAGTGCTACTTTGTTTGTTAGTTGTTTATGGAGGTAGCTGGTCCTAAGTAAGCACCTGTTCACACCTATTTCTTGTTTTAGAAGTGCTGGCCAGTTTTTTCTGCTCCCCTGTAGACAGTCCCCTCTCCAGAAACACAGTGAATTGACATTTTAGTTCTGCAGATTCTGTTTATTACAAAAACAAATAAAAATCAAGAAAAACTCAGGCTCCCAAAAAAATCTGAAACAAAACAAAATGTAAAAGTTGTGAGAGTCCTCAGTGTTTCCACCTATTGGGCATAGGCTAACAAAGTGAAAGGGGTCGGGGCACTGCAGGTGGTGACGCCATCACTTTCCGGCCAGCAGCGGGTTCCTGAGCACCACTATGACGCTGTCTCCTCGCAGGAACATCTTGGAGATGTATCTGTCTTTGTTGACTGGCTTGGATTTCTTCTTTCCCTTGCCGCTCTTGGGGACCTCAGTCCACATTTCCTTAACATTTTCTAAGACCATGTTACAATGCCTGCGAGGTAAATGAGGGACAGCGTAAGAAGGAGACACTATGGTGTGATCACTCCCCCACTGGGGCCTGCAGGCACTCACCTGTCAAACGCCTTCACCCTCCCCAGCAGCTTCTTGTTGTTCCTGCAGTTGATGAGCACCTGGGTGTTGTTCTTCACAGACTGTGTGAGCACCGACAGGGGCCCCGTGTTAAACTCCTCCTCCTCCCGCTTCTGCAGCTCCTCCGGGGTCATCTCACTCTTCGGCTTGTTTAGGAGACTCCTGAAGGCAACAGAAAGAGAAGGAAGGTAAAATACACGAAAAAAAAGCACAGAACAACCAGAGGTGGGCATTATAGAATATATAGGGTACTAGGCATAATATCATGGGGTGGGAGGGGGCCACACACACACACTATATATATATATGAATATGACACCCCCAGTATAGTATACAGGGGTCTTACACACAATAGAATATATATATATATATATATATATATATATATATATATATATATATCCCCCAGTACAGTATACAGGGGTCTCACACACGATATATTTGAGACCCTGATATATACGAGATCCAGTACAGTATACAGGGGTCTTATACACGACATCCAGTACAGTATACAGGGGTCTTATACAAGATATAAGAGATCCAGTACAATATACGGGGGTCTTATACACGATATATGACATCCAGTACAATATGCGGGGGCCTCATACACTATATACGACATCCAGTACAATATGCAGGGGTCTCATACACTATATACGACATCCAGTACAGTATAAGAGGGTCTTATACAAGATAAGAGATCCTGTACAGTATACGGGGGTCTTATACACGATATATGACATCCAGTACAATATGCGGGGGCCTCATACACTATATACGACATCCAGTACAATATGCAGGGGTCTCATACACTATATACGACATCCTGTACAGTATAAGAGGGTCTTATACAAGATAAGAGATCCTGTACAGTATACGGGGGTCTTATACACGATATATGACATCCAGTACAATATGCGGGGGCCCGGCCTCATACACTATATACGACATCCAGTACAGTATACGAGGGTCTTATACATTATACAGGGGTCTTATAATAAATGTACATGTCTGATACAGCGCTACATCAGCTGCACGGGTCACTCACATCTTTCCCTCTTCACGTTGTTCCGGCGATTCTCGCTATCCGGCAGAGGAACTTCCGCTTCCGGTACACGCGGAGGTCAGAAGTGCATCTTCCGCTCACTGTTGTCATGGTGACGACTCACTATCGGTTTAGTAAAGATATTTCCCGCCAAAAGTGTGAGAGCGACATAGAGCAACGAATGATGTGTCTGCTGCCCGGAGACACCGAATGAAAAGCGAGACATGCATGGAAATATAGGGGCCACATAGAGCTGTACGGATATCGGGGGCAGTACAGATGTATATAGAGGGGATGTACAGATATCGGGGGCTGTATAGATATATACAGAGGAGATGTACTGATATCGGGGGCAGTATTGATGTATATAGAGGGGATGTACAGATATCAGGGGCGGTATAGATATATACAGAGGAGATGTACTGATATTGGGGCTGTATAGATGTATATAGAGGGGATGTACTGATATCGGGGGCAGTATATATGTATATAGAGGAGATGTACAGATATCGGGGGCAGTATTGACGTATATAGAGGGGATGTACTGATATCGGGGGCAGTATAGATGTATATAGAGGAGATGTACAGATATCGGGGGCAGTATAGATGTATATAGAGGAGATGTACAGATATCGGGGGCAGTATTGACGTATATAGAGGGGATGTACTGATATCGGGGGCAGTATAATGTATATAGAGGGGATGTACTGATATCAGGGGCGGTATAGATATATACAGAGGAGATGTACTGATATCGGGGACAGTATAGATGTATATAGAGGGGATGTACTGATATCGGGGGCAGTATATATGTATATAGAGGAGATGTACAGATATCGGGGGCAGTATAGATGTATATAGAGTAGATGTACAGATATCGGGGGCTGTATAGATGTATATAGAGGAGATGTACTGATATCGGGGGCAGTATAGATGTATATAGAGGGGATGTACTGATATCGGGGGCAGTATATATGTATATAGAGTAGATGTACAGATATCGGGGGCTGTATAGATGTATATAGAGGAGATGTACTGATATCGGGGGCTGTATAGATATATACAGAGGAGATGTACTGATATTGGGGCTGTATAGATGTGTATAGAGGAGATGTACAGATATCGGGGGCTGTATAATGTATACAGAGGGGATGTACTGATATTGGGGCTGTATAGATGTGTATAGAGGAGATGTACAGATATCGGGGGCTGTATAGATGTGTATAGAGGAGATGTACGGATATCGGGGGCAGTATTGATGTATATAGAGGAGATGTACAGATATCGGGGGCTGTATAATGTATATAGAGGAGATGTACAGATATCGGGGGCAGTATAGAGGAGATGTACAGATATCGGGGGCGGTATACATATATACAGAGATGTACAGATATCGGGGGCAGTATAGATGTATATAGAGGAGATGTACAGATATCGGGGGCAGTATTGATGTATATAGAGGAGATGTACAGATATCGGGGGCAGTATTGATGTATATAGAGGAGATGTACAGATATCGGGGGCTGTATATAGAGGAGATGTACAGATATCAGGGCTGTACAGATGTATATAGAGGAGATGTACAGATATCGGGGGCTGTATAGATGTATATAGAGGAGATGTACAGATATCGGGGGCAGTGTAGATGTATATAGAGGAGATGTACAGATATCGGGGGCAGTATAATGTATATAGAGGAGATGTACAGATATCGGGGGCTGTATAGATATATACAGAGGGGATGTACTGATATCGGGGGCAGTATAGATGTATATAGAGGAGATGTACAGATATCAGGGGCGGTATAGATATATACAGAGGAGATGTACTGATATTGGGGCTGTATAGATGTGTATAGAGCAGATGTACTGATATTGGGGCTGTATAGATGTGTATAGAGGAGATGTACAGATATCGGGGGCAGTATTGACGTATATAGAGGGGATGTACTGATATCGGGGGCAGTATAGATGTATATAGAGGGGATGTACTGATATCGGGGGCAGTATATATGTATATAGAGGAGATGTACAGATATCGGGGGCAGTATAGATGTATATAGAGGAGATGTACTGATATCGGGGGCTGTATAGATATATACAGAGGAGATGTACTGATATTGGGGCTGTATAGATGTGTATAGAGGAGATGTACAGATATCGGGGGCTGTATAATGTATACAGAGGGGATGTACTGATATTGGGGCTGTATAGATGTGTATAGAGGAGATGTACAGATATCGGGGGCTGTATAGATGTGTATAGAGGAGATGTACGGATATCGGGGGCAGTATTGATGTATATAGAGGAGATGTACAGATATCGGGGGCTGTATAATGTATATAGAGGAGATGTACAGATATCGGGGGCAGTATAGAGGAGATGTACAGATATCGGGGGCGGTATACATATATAGAGATGTACAGATATCGGGGGCAGTATAGATGTATATAGAGGAGATGTACAGATATCGGGGGCAGTATTGATGTATATAGAGGAGATGTACAGATATCGGGGGCTGTATAGATGTATATAGAGGAGATGTACAGATATCAGGGCTGTACAGATGTATATAGAGGAGATGTACAGATATCGGGGGCTGTATAGATGTATATAGAGGAGATGTACAGATATCGGGGGCAGTGTAGATGTATATAGAGGAGATGTACAGATATCGGGGGCAGTATAATGTATATAGAGGAGGTGTACAGATATCGGGGGCTGTATAGATATATACAGAGGGGATGTACCGATATCGGGGGCGGTATAGATATATACAGAGGAGATGTACAGATATCGGGGGGCGGTATAGATATATACAGAGGAGATGTACAGATATCGGGGGGCGGCATAGATGTATATAGAGATGTACAGATATCGGGGGCGGTATAGATGTATATAGAGGAGATGTACAGATATCGGGGGCAGTATAGATGTATATAGAGGAGATGTACAGATATCAGGGGCAGTATAGATGTATATAGAGGAGATGTACAGATATCAGGGGCGGTATAGATGTATATAGAGGAGATGTATAGATATTGGGGGCTGTATAATGTATACAGAGGAGATGTATAGATATCGGGGGCAGTATAATGTATATAGAGGAGATGTACAGATATCAGGGGCGGTATAATGTATATAGAGGGGATTTATAGATATCGGGGGCTGTATAATGTATACAGAGGGGATGTACAGATATCGGGGGCTGTATAGATGTGTATATAGAGGAGATGTACAGATATCGGGGCTGTACAGATGTATATAGAGGAGATGTACAGATATCGGGGGCTGTATAGATATATACAGAGGAGATGTACAGATATCGGAGGTTGTATAGATGTATATAGAGGAGATGTACAGATATCGGGGCAGTATATATGTATATAGAGGAGATGTACAGATATCGGGGCAGTATATATGTATATAGAGGAGATGTACAGATATCGGGGGCAGTATTGATGTATATAGAGGAGATGTACAGATATCGGGGGCTGTATAGATGTATATAGAGGAGATGTACAGATATCGGGGGCTGTATAGATATATACAGAGGAGATGTACAGATATCGGGGGTTGTATAGATGTATATAGAGGAGATGTACAGATATCGGGGCAGTATATATGTATATAGAGGAGGTGTACAGATATCGGGGCAGTATATATGTATATAGAGGAGATGTACAGATATCGGGGGCAGTATAGATGTATATAGAGGAGATGTACAGATATCAGGGGCAGTATAGATGTATATAGAGGAGATGTACAGATATCGGGGGCAGTATAGATGTATATAGAGGAGATGTACAGATATCGGGGGCAGTATAGATGTATATAGAGGAGATGTACAGATATCGGGGGCAGTATAGATGTATATAGAGGAGATGTACAGATATCAGGGGCAGTATAGATGTATATGGAGGAGATGTACAGATATCGGGGGCAGTATAGATGTATATAGAGGAGATGTACAGATATCGGGGGCAGTATAGATGTATATAGAGGAGATGTACAGATATCAGGGGCAGTATAGATGTATATAGAGGAGATGTACAGATATCGGGGGCAGTATTGATGTATATAGAGGAGATGTACAGATATCGGGGGCTGTATAGATGTATATAGAGGAGATGTACAGATATCGGGGGCTGTATAGATGTATATAGAGGAGATGTACAGATATCGGGGGCTGTATAGATGTATATAGAGGAGATGTACAGATATCGGGGGCTGTATAGATGTATATAGAGGAGATGTACAGATATCGGAGGCAGTATAATGTACAGTGCATTGTGAAAGTATTTGGCCCCCTTGAACTTTTCTACCTTTTGCCACATTTCTGGCTTCAAACATAAAGATATACAATTCTAATTTTTTGTGGGAAGAATCAAGAACAAGTGGGACACAATCGTGAAGTGGAACAAAATTTATTGGATATTTTAAACTTATTTAACAAATTCAAAACTGAAAAGTGCGGCGTGCAATATTATTCAGCCCCTTTACTTTCAGTGCAGATGTTCAGTGAGGATCTCTGAAGGATCCAATGTTGTCCTAAATGACTGGTAATGATAACTAGGATCCACCTGTGTGTAATCAAGTCTCCGTATAAATGCACCTGCTCTGTGATAGTCTCAGGGTTCTGTATCAAGTGCAGAGAGCATCATGAAGACCAAGGAACACACCAGGCAGGTCCGAGATACTGTTGTGGTGAAGTTTAAAGCCAGATTTGGATAAAAAAAAGATTTCCCAAGCTTTAAACATCTCAAGGAGCACTGTGCAAGCAACCATATTGAAATGGAAGGAGTATCAGACCACTGCAAATCTACCAAGACCCGGCCGTCCCTCTAAACTTTCATCTCGAACAAGGAGAAGACTGATCAGAGATGCAGCCAAAAGGCCCATGATCACTCTGGATGAACTGCAGAGATCTACACCTGAGGTTGGAGATCTGTCCATAGGACAACAATCAGTCCTACACTGCACAAATCTGGCCTTTATGGAAGAGTGGCAAGAAGAAAGCCATTTCTCAAAGATATCCATAAAATGTCTCTTTTGAAGTTTGCCACAAGCCTCCTGGGAGACACACCAAACATGTGGAATAAGGTGCTCTGGTCAGATGCAACCAAAATCGAACTTTTTGGCCACAATGCAAAGCGATATGTTTGGCGTAAAAGCAACACAGCTCATCACCCTCAAAACACCATTCCCACTGTCAAACATGGTGGTGGCAGCATCATGGTTTGGGCCTGCTTTTCTTCAGCAGGGACAGGGAAGATGGTTAAAATTGATGGGAAGATGGACGGAGCGAAATACAGGACCATTCTGGAAGAAAACCTGTTGGAGTCTGCAAAAGACCTGAGACTGGGACGGAGATTTATCTTCCAACAAGACAATGAACCCAAACATGAAGCAAAATCTATAATGGAATGGTTCAAAAATAAACGTATCCAGGTGTTAGAACGGCCAAGTCAAAGTCCAGAGCTGAATCCAATCGAGAATCTGTGGAAAGAGCTGAAAACTGCTGTTCACAAACGCCCTCCATCCAACCTCAATGAGCTCGAGCTGTTTTGCAAGGAAGAATGGGCAAGAATTTCAGCCTCTCGATGTGCAAAACTGATAGAGACAAACCCCAAGAGACTCGCAGCAAAAGGTGGCGCTACAAAGTATTAACTCAAGGGGGCCGAATAATATTGCACGCACCACTTTTCAGTTTTTAATTTTTAAAAAAGTTTAAAATATCCAATAAATTTCGTTCCACTTCACGATTGTGTCCCACTTGTTGTTGATTCTTCCCCAAAAAATTTGAATTTTATATCTTTAGGTTTGAAGCCAGAAATGTGGCAAAAGGTAGAAAAGTTCAAGGGAGTCAAATACTTTCACACTGCACTGTATATAGAGGAGATGTACAGATATCGGGGGCATTATAGATGAACAATTATGCTCAAAAGTTTACATACCCCGTCAGAATTTTTGCTTTCTTGGCCTTGTTTCAGAGAATATGAATGATAACAAAAAAATATTTTTCTCCACTCATGGTTATTGGTTGGGTGAAGCCATTTATTGTCAAACTACTGTGTTTTTTCTTTAAATCTTAATGACAACCAAAAACATCCAAATGACCCTGATCAAAAGTTCACATACCCTGGTGATTTTGGCCTGATCACATGCACAGAATTTGACACAAATGGGTATGAATGGCTACTAAAGGTAACATCCTCACCTGTGATCCGTTTGCTTGTAATGTACAGATATCGGGGGCGGTATAGATGTATATAGAGGAGATGTACAGATATCGGGGACGGTATAGGTATTTACAGAGGAGATGCACAGATATCGGGGGCAGTATAATGTACAGTTAGGTCCATATATATTTGGACAGAGACAACATTTTTCTAATTGTGGTTCTAGACATTACCACAATGAATTTTAAACAAAACAATTCAGATGCAGTTGAAGTTCAGACTTTCAGCTTTCATTTGAGGGTATCCACATTAAAATTGGATGAAGGGTTTAGGAGTTTCAGCTCCTTAACATGTGCCACCCTGTTTTTAAAGGGACCAAAAGTAATTGGACAATTGACTCCAAGGCTATTTCATGGACAGGTGTGGACAATTCCTTCGTTGTGTCATTCTCAATTAAGCAGATACAAGCCCTGGAGTTGATTTGAGGTGTGGTGCTTGCATTTGGAAGGTTTTGCTGTGAAGTAAACATGCAGTCAAAGGAGCTCTCCATGCAGGTGAAACAAGCCATCCTTAAGCTGCAAAAAACAGAATAAACCAATCTGAGAAATTGCTACAATATTATGAGTGGCAAAATCTACAGTTTGGTACATCCTGAGAAAGAAAGAAAGCACTGGTGAACTCATCAATGCAAAAAGACCTGGGCGCCCACGGAAGACAACAGTGGTGGATGATCGCAGAATAATTTCCATGGTGAAGAGAAACCCCTTCACAACAGCCAACCAAGTGAACAACACACTCCAGGAGGTAGGCGTATCAATATCCAAATCTACCATAAAGAGAAGACTGCATGAAAGTAAATACAGAGGGTTCACTGCACGGTGCAAGCCACTCATAAGCATCAAGAATAAAAAGACTAGACTGGACTTTGCTAAAAAAAACATCTAAAAAAGCCAGCACAGTTCTGGAAGAACATTCTTTGGACAGATGAAACCAAGATCAACCTCTACCAGAATGATGGAAAGAGAAAAGTATGGCGAAGGCGTGGTACAGCTCATCCAAAGCATACCTCATCATCTGTAAAACACGGCGGAGGCAGTGTGATGGCGCGGGCATGCATGGCTGCCAGTGGCACTGGGTCACTAGTGTTTATTGATGATGTGACACAGGACAGAAGCAGCCGAATGAATTCTGATGTCTTCAGAGCCATACTGTGTGCTCAGATCCAGCCAAATGCAGCCAAACTGATTGGTCGTCGTTTCATACTACAGATGGACAATGACCCAAAACACAAAGCCAAAGCAACCCAGGAGTTTATTAAAACAAAGAAGTGGAATATTCTTGAATGGCCAAGTCAGTCACCTGATCTCAACCCAATTGAGCAGCATTTCACTTGTTAAAGACTAAACTTCAGACAGAAAGGCCCACAAACAAACAGCAACAGAAAACCACCGCAGTGAAGGCCTGGCCGAGCATCAAAAAGGAGGAAACACAGCGTCTGGTGATGTCCATGAGTTCAAGACTTCAGGCAGTCATTGCCAACAAAGGGTTTTCAACCAACTACTAGAAATGAACATTTTATTTACTATTATTTAATCTGTCCAATTACTTTTGGTCCCTTTAAAAACAGGGTGGCACATGTTAAGGAGCTGAAACTCCTAAACCCTTCATCCAATTTTAATGTGGCTACCCTCAAATGAAAGCTGAAAGTCTGAACTTCAACTGCATCTGAATTGTTTTGTTTTAGATTCATTGTGGTAATGTCTAGAACCAAAATTAGAAAAATGTTGTCTCTGTCCAAATATATATGGACCTAACTGTATATAGAGGAGATGTACAGATATCGGGGGCAGTATAGATGTATATAGAGGGGATGTACAGATATCGGGGCAGTATAGATGTATATAGAGGAGATGTACAGATATCGGGGGCGGTATACATATATACAGAGATGTACAGATATCGGGGGTTGTATAGATGTATATAGAGGAGATGTACAGATATTGGGGGCCGTATAGATGTATAAAGAGGAGATGTACAGATATCGGGGGTTGTATAGATGTATATAGAGGAGATGTACAGATATCGGGGGTTGTATAGATGTATATAGAGGAGATGTACAGATATCGGGGCAGTATATATGTATATAGAGGAGATGTACAGATATCGGGGCAGTATATATGTATATAGAGGAGATGTACAGATATCGGGGGCAGTATTGATGTATATAGAGGAGATGTACAGATATCGGGGACAGTATAGATGTATATAGAGGAGATGTACAGATATCGGGGGCAGTATAGATGTATATAGAGGAGATGTACAGATATCGGGGGCAGTATTGATGTATATAGAGGGGATGTATAGATATCAGGGTGGTATAGGTATATACAGAGGAGATGTACAGATATCGGGGCAGTATAGATGTATATAGAGGAGATGTACAGATATCGGGGGCGGTATACATATATACAGAGATGTACAGATATCGGGGGTTGTATAGATGTATATAGAGGAGATGTACAGATATCGGGGGCAGTATTGATGTATATAGAGGAGATGTACAGATATCGGGGGCAGTATAGATGTATATAGAGGAGATGTACAGATATCGGGGGCTGTATAGATGTATATAGAGGAGATGTACAGATATCAGGGGCAGTATTGATGTACTGTATATAGAGGGGATGTACAGATATCGTGGTGGTATAGGTATATACAGAGGAGATCTACAGATATCAGGGGCAGTATAGATGTATATAGAGGAGATGTACAGATATCGGGGGCAGTATTGATGTACTGTATATAGAGGGGATGTACAGATATCGGGGGCAGTATTGATGTACTGTATATAGAGGGGATGTACAGATATCGGGGGCAGTATTGATGTACTGTATATAGAGGGGATGTATACATATCGTGGTGGTATAGGTATATACAGAGGAGATCTACAGATATCGGGGGCAGTATAGATGTATATAGAGGAGATGTACAGATATCGGGGGCAGTATAGATGTATATAGAGGAGATGTACAGATATCGGGGGCTGTATAGATGTATATAGAGGAGATGTACAGATATCGGGGGCAGTATAGATGTATATAGAGAAGATGTACAGATATCGGGGGCAGTATAATGTACAGTGCATTGTGAAAGTATTTGGCCCCCTTGAACTTTTCTACCTTTTTGCCACATTT
Organism: Phyllobates terribilis; assembly: GCF_046119375.1. Classification (NCBI taxonomy): domain Eukaryota; kingdom Metazoa; phylum Chordata; class Amphibia; order Anura; family Dendrobatidae; genus Phyllobates; species Phyllobates terribilis. The sequence continues at coordinate 434,666,770 of NW_027362767.1, read as the reverse complement.
CTGGCTTCAAACATAAAGATATAAAATTCTAATTTTTTGGGGAAGAATCAACAACAAGTGGGACACAATCGTGAAGTGGAACGAAATTTATTGGATATTTTAAACTTTTTTTAACAAACTCAAAACTGAAAAGTGGGGCGCCCAATATTATTCGGCCCCTTTACTTTCAGTGCAGATGTTCAGTGAGGATCTCTGAATGATCCAATGTCGTCCTAAATGACTGGTAATGATAAATAGGATCCACCTGTGTGTAATCAAGTCTCCGTATAAATGCACCTGCTCTGTGATAGTCTCAGGGTTCTCTATCAAGTGCAGAGAGCATCATGAAGACCAAGGAACACACCAGGCAGGTCCGAGATACTGTTGTGGTGAAGTTTAAAGCCAGATTTGGATACAAAAAGATTTCCCAAGCTTTAAACATCTCAAGGAGCACTGTGCAAGCGATCATATTGAAATGGAAGGAGTATCAGACCACTGCAAATCTACCAAGACCCGGCCGTCCCTCTAAACTTTCATCTCGAACAAGGAGAAGACTGATCAGAGATGCAGCCAAAAGGCCCTTGATCACTCTGGATGAACTGCAGAGATCTACACCTGAGGTTGGAGATCTGTCCATAGGACAACAATCAGTCCTACACTGCACAAATCTGGCCTTTATGGAAGAGTGGCAAGAAGAAAGCCATTTCTCAAAGATATCCATAAAATATCTCTTTTGAAGTTTGCCACAAGCCACCTGGGCGACACACCAAACATGTGGAATAAGGTGCTCTGGTCAGATGAAACCAAAATCGAACTTTTTGGCCACAATGCAAAACGATATGTTTGGCGTAAAAGCAACGCAGCTCATCACCCTCAAAACACCATTCCCACTGTCAAACGTGGTGGCAGCATCATGGTTTGGGCCTGCTTTTCTTCAACAGGGACAGGGAAGATGGTTAAAATTGATGGGAAGATGGACGGAGCGAAATACAGGACCATTCTGGAAGAAAACCTGTTGGAGTCTGCAAAAGACCTGAGACTGGGAGGGAGATTTATCTTCCAACAAGACAATGATCTCAAACATAAAGCAAAATCTACAATGGAATGGTTCAAAAATAAACGTATCCAGGTGTTAGAATGGCCAAGTCAAAGTCCAGAGCTGAATCCAATCGAGAATCTGAGGAAAGAGCTGAAAACTGCTGCACAAACGCCCTCCATCCAACCTCAATGAGCTCGAGCTGTTTTGCAATGAAGAATGGGCAAGAATTTCAGCCTCTCGATGTGCAAAACTGATAGAGACAAACCCCAAGAGACTCGCAGCAAAAGGTGGCGCTACAAAGTATTAACTCAAGGGGGCCGAATAATATTGGGCGCCCCACTTTTCAGTTTTTAATTTTTTAAAAAGTTTAAAATATCCAATAAATTTCGTTCCACTTCACGATTGTGTCCCACTTGTTGTTGACTCTTCCCCAAAAAATTTGAATTTTATATCTTTAGGTTTGAAGCCAGAAATGTGGCAAAAGGTAGAAAAGTTCAAGGGGGCCAAATACTTTCACACTGCACTGTATATAGAGGAGATGTACAGATATCGGGGGCTTTATAGATGAACAATTATGCTCAAAAGTTTACATACCCCGTCAGAATTTTTGCTTTCTTGGCCTTGTTTCAGAGAATATGAATGATAACAAATAAACTTTTTCTCCACTCATGGTTATTGGTTGGGTGAAGCCATTTATTGTCAAACTACTGTGTTTTCTCTTTTTAAATCTCAATGACAACCAAAAACATCCAAATGACCCTGATCAAAAGTTCACATACCCTGGTGATTTTGGCCTGATCACATGCACAGAATTTGACACAAATGGGTTTGAATGGCTACTAAAGGTAACATCCTCACCTGTGACCTGTTTGCTTGTAATGTACAGATATTGGGGGCAGTATAGATGTATATAGAGGAGATGTACAGATATCGGGGACGGTATAGATGTATATAGAGGAGATGTACAGATATCAGGGGCAGTATAGATGTATATAGAGGAGATGTACAGATATCGGGGACAGTATAGATGTATATAGAGGAGATGTACAGATATCGGGGGCAGTATTGATGTATATAGAGGGGATGTACAGATATCGGGGTCAGAATAGATGTATATAGAGTAGATGTACAGATATCGGGGGCAGTATAATGTATACAGAGGAGATGTACAGATATCGGGGGCAGTATAATGTATATAGAGGAGATGTACAGATATTGGGGGCAGTATTGATGTATATAGAGGAGATGTACAGATATCGGGGGCAGTATAATGTATACAGAGGAGATGTACAGATATCGGGGGCAGTATTGATGTATATAGAGGAGATCTACAGATATCGGGGGCAGTATAGATGTATATAGAGGAGATGTACAGATATCGGGGGCAGTATAATGTATATAGAGGAGATGTACAGATATCAGGGGCGGTATAGATGTATATAGAGGCGATGTACAGATATCGGGGTCAGAATAGATGTATATAGAGGAGATGTACAGATATCGGGGTCAGAATAGATGTATACAGAGAAGATGTACAGATATCGGGGGCGGTATAGATATATATAGAGGAGATGTACAGATATCGGGGGCGGTATTGATGTATATAGAGGAGATGTACAGATATCGGGGGCAGTATTGATGTATATAGAGGAGATGTACAGATATCGGGGGCGGTATAGATATATATAGAGGAGATGTACAGATATCGGGGGCAGTATAGATGTATATAGAGGAGATGTACAGATATCGGGGGCAGTATTGATGTATATAGAGGAGATGTACAGATATCGGGGGCGGTATAGATATATATAGAGGAGATGTACAGATATCGGGGGCAGTATAGATGTATATAGAGGAGATGTACAGATATCGGGGGCAGTATAGATGTATATAGAGGAGATGTACAGATATCGGGGGCAGTATAGATGTATATAGAGGAGATGTACAGATATCGGGGGCAGTATAGATGTATATAGAGGAGATGTACAGATATCGGGGGCAGTATAGATGTATATAGAGGAGATGTACAGATATCGGGGGCAGTATAGATATATATAGAGGAGATGTACAGATATCGGGGGCAGTATAGATGTATATAGAGGAGATGTACAGATATCGGGGGCAGTATAGATGTATATAGAGGAGATGTACAGATATCGGGGGCAGTATTGATGTATATAGAGGAGATGTACAGATATCGGGGGCGGTATAGATATATATAGAGGAGATGTACAGATATCGGGGGCGGTATAGATGTATATAGAGGAGATGTACAGATATCGGGGGCAGTATAGATGTATATAGAGGAGATGTACAGATATCGGGGGCAGTATAGATGTATATAGAGGAGATGTACAGATATCGGGGGCAGTATAGATGTATATAGAGGAGATGTACAGATATCGGGGGCAGTATAGATGTATATAGAGGAGATGTACAGATATCGGGGGCAGTATAGATATATATAGAGGAGATGTACAGATATCGGGGGCAGTATAGATGTATATAGAGGAGATGTACAGATATCGGGGGCAGTATAAATGTATATAGAGGAGATGTACAGATATCGGAGGCAGTATAGATGTATATAGAGAAGATGTACAGATATCGGGGGCAGTATAATGTATATAGAGGTGATGTACAGATATCGAGGGCAGTATAATGTATATAGAGGAGATGTACAGATATCGGGGGCAGTATAATGTATATAGAGGAGATGTACAGATATCGGGGGCAGTATTGATGTATATAGAGGAGATGTACAGATATCGGGGACAGTATAGATGTATATAGAGGAGATGTACAGATATCGGGGGCAGTATAGATGTATATAGAGGAGATGTATATAGAGGGGATGTATAGATATCGGGGACAGTATAGATGTATATAGAGGAGATGTACAGATATCGGGGACAGTATAGATGTATATAGAGGAGATGTACAGATATCGGGGGCAGTATAGATGTATATAGAGGAGATGTACAGATATCGGGGGCTGTATAGATGTATATAGAGGGGATGTATAGATATCGGGGGCAGTATAGATGTATATAGAGGAGATGTACAGATATCAAGGGCAGTATAATGTATATAGAGGAGATGTACAGATATCGGGGTCAGAATAGATGTATATAGAGTAGATGTACAGATATCGGGGGCAGTATAATGTATACAGAGGAGATGTACAGATATCGGGGGCAGTATAATGTATATAGAGGAGATGTACAGATATCGGGGGCAGTATTGATGTATATAGAGGAGATGTACAGATATCGGGGGCAGTATTGATGTATATAGAGGAGATGTACAGATATCGGGGGCAGTATAGATGTATATAGAGGAGATGTATATAGAGGGGATGTATAGATATTGGGGACAGTATAGATGTATATAGAGGAGATGTACAGATATCGGGGACAGTATAGATGTATATAGAGGAGATGTACAGATATTGGGGGCAGTATTGATGTATATAGAGGAGATGTACAGATATCGGGGGCAGTATTGATGTATATAGAGGAGATGTACAGATATCGGGGGCAGTATAGATGTATATAGAGGAGATGTATATAGAGGGGATGTATAGATATCGGGGACAGTATAGATGTATATAGAGGAGATGTACAGATATCGGGGACAGTATAGATGTATATAGAGGAGATGTACAGATATCGGGGGCAGTATAGATGTATATAGAGGAGATGTACAGATATCGGGGGCAGTATTGATGTATATAGAGGGGATGTATAGATATCGGGGGCAGTATAGATGTATATAGAGGAGATGTACAGATATCAAGGGCAGTATAATGTATATAGAGGAGATGTACAGATATCGGGGTCAGAATAGATGTATATAGAGGAGATGTACAGATATCGGGGGCAGTATAATGTATACAGAGGAGATGTACAGATATCGGGGGCAGTATAATGTATATAGAGGAGATGTACAGATATTGGGGGCAGTATTGATGTATATAGAGGAGATGTACAGATATCGGGGGCAGTATAATGTATATAGAGGAGATGTACAGATATCAGGGGCGGTATAGATGTATATAGAGGCGATGTACAGATATCGGAGTCAGAATAGATGTATATAGAGGAGATGTACAGATATCGGGGTCAGAATAGATGTATACAGAGAAGATGTACAGATATCGGGGGCAGTATAGATGTATATAGAGGAGATGTACAGATATCGGGGGCAGTATAGATATATATAGAGAAGATGTACAGATATCGGGGGCAGTATAGATGTATATAGAGGAGATGTACAGATATCGGGGGCAGTGTAGATGTATATAGAGGAGATGTACAGATATCGGGGGCAGTATAGATATATATAGAGAAGATGTACAGATATCGGGGGCAGTATAGATGTATATAGAGGAGATGTACAGATATCGGGGGCAGTATAGATGTATATAGAGGAGATGTACAGATATCGGGGGCAGTATAGATATATATAGAGAAGATGTACAGATATCGGGGGCAGTATAGATGTATATAGAGGAGATGTACAGATATCGGGGGCAGTATAGATATATATAGAGAAGATGTACAGATATCGGGGGCAGTATAGATGTATATAGAGGAGATGTACAGATATCGGGGGCAGTATAGATATATATAGAGAAGATGTACAGATATCGGGGGCAGTATAGATGTATATAGAGGAGATGTACAGATATCGGGGGCAGTATAGATGTATATAGAGGAGATGTACAGATATCGGGGGCAGTATAGATATATATAGAGAAGATGTACAGATATCGGGGGCAGTATAGATGTATATAGAGGAGATGTACAGATATCGGGGGCAGTATAGATATATATAGAGGAGATGTACAGATATCGGGGGCAGTATAGATGTATATAGAGGAGATGTACAGATATCGGGGGCAGTATAGATATATATAGAGAAGATGTACAGATATCGGGGGCAGTATAGATGTATATAGAGGAGATGTACAGATATCGGGGGCAGTATAGATATATATAGAGAAGATGTACAGATATCGGGGGCAGTATAGATGTATATAGAGGAGATGTACAGATATCGGGGGCAGTGTAGATGTATATAGAGGAGATGTACAGATATCGGGGGCAGTATAGATGTATATAGAGGAGATGTACAGATATCGGGGGCAGTATAGATGTATATAGAGGAGATGTACAGATATCGGGGGCAGTATAGATGTATATAGAGGAGATGTACAGATATCGGGGGCGTTATAGGTGTACATAGAGAAGATGTACAGATATCGGGGGCAGTATAATATATGTAGAGGTGATGTACAGATATCGAGGGCAGTATAATGTATATAGAGGAGATGTACAGATATCGGGGGCAGTATAATGTATATAGAGGAGATGTACAGATATCGGGGGCAGTATTGATGTATATAGAGGAGATGTACAGATATCGGGGACAGTATAGATGTATATAGAGGAGATGTACAGATATCGGGGGCATTATAGGTGTACATAGAGAAGATGTACAGATATCGGGGGCAGTATAATGTATATAGAGGTGATGTACAGATATCGAGGGCAGTATAATGTATATAGAGGAGATGTACAGATATCGGGGGCAGTATAATGTATATAGAGGAGATGTACAGATATCGGGGACAGTATAGATGTATATAGAGGAGATGTACAGATATCGGGGGCGGTATAGATATATATAGAGGGGATGTATAGATGTACACTACCGTTCAAAAGTTTGGGGTCATTTAGAAATTTCATTTTTTTGAAAGAAAAGCACATTTTTTTTCTATGAAGCTAACATTAAATGAATCAGACATACACTCTATACATTGCTAATGTGGTAAATGACTATTCTAGCTGCAAAAGTCTTGTTTTTATTGCAATATCTACATAGGTGTATAGAGGCCCATTTCCAACAACCACCACTCCAGTGTTTTAATGGTACATTGTGTTTGCTAACTGTGTAAGAAGCTAATGGATGTTTAGAAAACCCTTTCACAAGTATGTTAGCTCAGCTGAAAACGGTTTGGCTGATTTGAGAAGCTATAAAATTGACCTTCCTTTGAGCTAGTTGAGAATCTGGAGCATTACATTTGTTTGTTCTATGAAACTCTCAAAATGGCCAGAAAAAGAGAACTTTCATGTGAAACTCGACAGTCTATTCTTGTTCTTAGAAATGAAGGCTATTCCATGCGAGAAATTGCCAAGAAACTGAAGATTTCCTACAACGATGTGTACTACTCCCTTCAGAGGAGAGCACAAACAGGCTCTAACCAGAGTAGAAGAGAATGCCAAGAGTATGCAAAGCAGTCATCAAAGCAAAAGGTGGCTACTTTGAATAACCTAGAATATAAGACATATTTTCAGTTGTTTCACACTTTTTTGTTAAGTATATAATTCCACATGTGTTAATTCATAGTTTTGATGCCTTCAGTGTGAATGTACAATTTTCATAGTCATGAAAATACAGAAAAATCTTTAAATGCGAAGGTGTGTCCAAACGTTTGGTCTGTACTGTATGTGGTCTATATGCGATGTAGCCTTATGGAGTTGTTCATACTGCACTTGTCTATTATGTGCAGTATCTGCACGCAGGCTATTGTTCCCTGTTGTCAGACTATGACAAGCCGTCTGGACATTAATCTGAACCCACAGCATATGTGGAGGATCGATGAGATGTCGGCATATCGTTCACTGTGGAGATATTGGTCTGGGGGGGGTCGGGAGTGTCTCCCACCACTTATCTCTATGTGTCCATCATACGCATTGATTGACACATGTATGTGCGCACGGTTAGAGGCTGCGGTCACCGTTCGGCCCAGTCCCCGTCCCACACTTGTACATTCACTCTCACAGCGGCTCGGAGACAAAGGTTTTATTTCACGGGTGCTTTATTTTTTGCGCTATAGTAACCGTCTCCAACCATCGCAGACCCTCCTCTATATTACAGGGGTTACTGGTCCATACTTCACAGATCTCCAATCCGGGTCCATCCTCAGACCAGGCCACAGGAGCAGAATTCAGGAATCGGCCTTAGGCCTGGAAGCGGGGCCAGGTCTTTACAGTGTTGTAGAAGGTGTTTCCTGGGCACTCGGTGGCGGTGACGTTGCGATGTCCCTTCAGGATGTAGGCGGACTTGATATATCCCTTGGTGACGCCGCAGCTGATCAGGTTCTTGGCAGCATTCTGCGCAGCGGTTGTGGGGTTAGCACCTGGAATAACACAGCGGAGGTTATAACGTTGTCAGTGCCGTTATATCCATGAAGCCCACCGGGATCCTCCTGACTTACTGGTGAAGGTTCCGACCAAGCTGATGCCAATAGAGTTGGAGTTGTAGTTTGGAGCATGAGCACCAACAGATGTCCAGCCACGGCCCTCGAATATGGAGCCATCTCCTCCAATCAAGAAACTGCAAAGCGAAAAGCCTGGTAAGAACCAGCGAGATGCGGCTAAATTCATGGGTGTTACGGGGCTACATACCTGTATCCGATGTCACACCAGCCATTGGTGCTGATGTGCATGTTCTGGATGTTCTTTGCCTGAGTGATGCAGGTAGATTGGGTGGAGCAGGCAGCGCCGGCGGTGTGGTGGATAATTACATAGGTGACTGGAGTGGCCATTGCAGTCCTGCAGGTCGGAGCCTTTCCTCCCCACTGGGATTTAGTGAGGATGGTGGGACAGCCTGAGGGGTGAAGACAGAAGCATCGAATGCAGCAGTATTCAACCTCCGACACACACGAGACCCTCATTGCCCTCACTTCAATCTACGAACACTGGCGAGTTTTCACAGGGCTTTTAAACTTACATTGTGCAAGAGCGCACAAGGCGAGGAAGGCGAAGAAACGCAGCATGATTGACAGGTTCCTGGGTGGGAGAGAGAAAAGGCGTCAGATACAATCCATGGGCCGTTCTGATTAAGAGGAGCCTGCAGCACAGTGAGGCACAAGGTATATGGCGGCTGAATATATAGATCAGGTGTAGTGCGGGGTGTATAACAGTTGTATATATAGATCAGGTGTAGCATGGGATAATATGGCGGTTATATATAGATCAGGTGTAGTGCGGGGTAACATGGCATTTATATATAGATCAGGTGTAGTATGGGATAATATGGCGTTTATATATATATATATCGGGTGTAGTGCGGGGTAATATGGCGGTTATATATAAATCAGGTGTAGCGTGGTGTATATGGCGGTTGTGTCCATAGATCAGATGTAGTGTTGGGTATATGGCAGCTGTATGTATAGATCAGATGTAGTGTTGGGTATATGGCGGCTGTGTGTCTGTGTGTATAGATTGGGTGTAGTGCAAGGTATATGGTGGCTGTGGGTATAGATCGGCTGTACTGCGGGGTATATGGCGGCTGTGTGTATAGACTGGGTGTAGTGCGGGGTATATGGCGGCTGTGTGTATAGACTGGGTGTAGTGCGGGGTATATGGCGGCTGTGGGTATAGATCGGCTGTAGTGCGGGGTATATGGCAGCTGTGTGTATAGATCGGCTGTAGTGCGGGGTATATGGCGGCTGGGTGTAGTGCGGGGTATATGGCGGCTGTGTGTATAGACTGGGTGTAGTGCGGGGTATATGGCGGCTGTGGGTATAGATCGGCTGTAGTGCGGGGTATATGGCAGCTGTGTGTATAGATCGGCTGTAGTGCGGGGTATATGGCAGCTGTGTGTATAGATCGGCTGTAGTGCGGGGTATATGGCGGCTGTGTGTATAGACTGGGTGTAGTGCGGGGTATATGGCGGCTGTGTGTATAGATCGGGTGTGGTGCGGGGTATATGGCGGCTGTGGGTATAGATCGGGTGTGGTGCGGGGTATATGGCAGCTGTGGGTATAGATCGGCTGTAGTGCGGGGTATATGGTGGCTGTGTGTATAGATCGGCTGTAGTGCGGGGTATATGGCAGCTGTGTGTATAGACTGGGTGTAGTGCAGGGTATCTGGCGGCTGTGTGTATAGATCGGGTGTAGTGCGGGGTATCTGGCGGCTGTGTGTATAGACTGGGTGTAGTGCGGTGTATATGGCGGCTGTGTGTATAGATCGGATGTACTGTGGGGTATATGGCGGCTGTGTGTATAGATCGGATGTACTGTGGGGTATATGGCGGCTGTGTGTATAGATCGGATGTACTGTGGGGTATATGGCAGCAGTGTGTATAGATCGGGTGTAGTGCGGGGTATCTGGCGGCTGTGTGTATAGACTGGGTGTAGTGCGGTGTATATGGCGGCTGTGTGTATAGATCGGATGTACTGTGGGGTATATGGCGGCTGTGTGTATAGATCGGGTGTAGTGCGGTGTATATGGCGGCTGTGTGTATAGATCGGGTGTAGTGCGGGGTATATGGCGGCTGTGTGTATAGATCGGGTGTAGTGCGGGGTATATGGCGGCTGTGTGTATAGATCGGATGTACTGTGGGGTATATGGAAGCTGTGTGTATAGATCGGGTGTAGTGCTGGGTATATGGCAGCTGTGTGTATAGATCGGGTGTAGTGCGGGGTATATGGCGGCTGTGTGTATAGATCGGGTGTAGTGCGGGGTATATGGCGGCTGTGTGTATAGATCGGGTGTAGTGCGGGGTATATGGCGGCTGTGTGTATAGACTGGGTGTAGTGCGGTGTATATGGCGGCTGTGTGTATAGATCGGATGTACTGTGGGGTATATGGCGGCTGTGCGTATAGATCGGATGTACTGTGGGGTATATGGCGGCTGTGTGTATAGATCGGGTGTAGTGCGGTGTATATGGCGGCTGTGTGTATAGACTGGGTGTAGTGTGGGGTATATGTCGGCTGTGTGTATAGATCGGGTGTACTGTGGGGTATATGGCGGCTGTGTGTATAGATCGGGTGTAGTGCGGGGTATATGGCGGCTGTGTGTATAGACTGGGTGTAGTGTGGGGTATATGTCGGCTGTGTGTATAGATCGGGTGTAGTGCGGGGTATATGGCGGCTGTGTGTATAGACTGGGTGTAGTGTGGGGTATATGGCGGCTGTGCGTATAGACTGGGTGTAGTGCGGGGTATACGGAGGCTGCAGGGGCTGACTGGCAAATTTTAGCCTGGGGGCAAGCACACAATGGTGGCCCATGTCTCGCGGCTCATCAGTATCATACCTGGCTACTTCAAAAATTAAAGGTAACAAGGCTTTAAAAAAACGAAAACTGGTGTGTTATTGGGATGGCACACACATATGCAATTACAGATAGTTTTCTGTCTGTAAGGCTATGTTCACACATTGCATTTTCAGCTGTGTTTTACAGTACCAGCAAAGCCTGAGATTCCAGAAATCTCATGCTCACACCTTGGTTTTTGTTTCACCAGTATTTTGTGCTTTGTGTGTTTTTTGCACAATAGAGCAGGTCACTTCTTTCAGTCTTTTTTCAGCGTTTTGCGTTTTTCACCTACTGGAAGTAATGGGTGATAAAAAAAATACTGAAAAAAACGCACCAAAAAATGCAAAGATCAGGTTTTGCAGTGTTTTTGTGCCAAAACCTGATAAAATAGAATGAGGTTTTTTTTTTCACTGAACTTTATGTACATGCATAAGGAGACAAAAGAACACCAAAATAACCTGTCCTGTAAGACATATGATGTCTGTATATACAGTATAGGATATATAAGTCCTATTATCCGGTATATGCACCTGATGTCTGTGCACATAGTATACCGTATACAGGATAATATATGACTAGAATATCATAAAGTGTGAGACAGACATCAGATATTACACCAGCTACATATTATCCTGTATATTACATCTGATGTCTGTGTATATAGTACATTACATCCAGTATATAGGATATATATATATATATATATTATAGTCTGACTCCAAAGACATACTGATAGGGAATCTAGATTGTGAGCCCCATCGGGGACAGTGACGATGTCTGTAAAGTGCTGCGGAATATGATAGCGCTATATAAAAATAGAGATTATTATTATTGTATATAGGAGAATATGTGACTGGTGTATGATATACTGTGACTACATGTATAGGATGTGACAGTTCTATACTCCAGTATGACTACAGACATCAGATAATACACCACACCACACTGACAGCCCGACCCCCGACCGGCATAATAAAATCCCCCTGATCCTCAGCAGAGCAGCCATAAAGTTCAGGATGCGGCCCTGGACCTGTGAGGGGTTACCAGGGCACAGCCGCCTCCTCTCTGTACAAACTGTAAATCTGCCTCTCTCACATCACCAGCCCAGACTTACCAGGATCCAGAGATGTCTGACCTCCTGCACTGCTCACAGTGTGAGCTGAGCAGGGTCTCCTCTGTGCTGCAGCCCCCCGGCCGGCACATGTACACATGTATACATTACAGGCTGCAGCCCCTAAATCAGCAGACGGCTGTGCGGCCCTGAACAACTGCTTGGGGACCAGCCTGGGGGCCATGTGCCCTCCTGCCTCCATGGCCAGTCAGCCCCTGGGCGGCTGTGTGTATAGATCGGGTGTAGTGCGGGGTATATGGCGGCTGTGTGTATAGATCGGGTGTAGTGCGGGGTATATGGCGGCTGTGTGTATAGATCGGGTGTAGTGCGGGGTATATGGCGGCTGTGTGTATAGATCGGGTGTAGTGCGGGGTATATGGCGGCTGTGTGTATAGATCGGGTGTAGTGCGGGGTATATGGCGGCTGTGTGTATAGATCGGGTGTAGTGCGGGGTATATGGCGGCTGTGTGTATAGATCGGGTGTAGTGCGGGGTATATGGAGGCAGTGTGTATAGATCGGGTGTAGTGCGGGGTATATGGAGGCAGTGTGTATAGATCGGGTGTAGTGCGGGGTATATGGAGGCAGTGTGTATAGATCGGGTGTAGTGCGGGGTATATGGCGGCTGTGTGTATAGATCGGGTGTAGTGCGGGGTATATGGCGGCTGTGTGTATAGATCGGGTGTAGTGCGGGGTATATGGCGGCTGTGTGTATAGATCGGGTGTAGTGCGGGGTATACGGCGGCTGTGTGTATAGATCGGATGTACTGTGGGGTATACGGCAGCTGTGTGTATAGATCGGGTGTAGTGTGGGGTATATGGCGGCTGTGTGTATAGATCGGATGTACTGTGGGGTATACGGCAGCTGTGTGTATAGATCGGGTGTAGTGTGGGGTATATGGCGGCTGTGTGTATAGATCGGCTGTAGTGTGGGGTATATGGCGGCTGTGTGTATAGATCGGGTGTAGTGCGGGGTATATGGAGGCAGTGTGTATAGATCGGGTGTAGTGCGAGGTATATGGCGGCTGTGTGTATAGATCGGCTGTAGTGCGGGGTATATGGCGGCTGTGTGTATAGATCGGCTGTAGTGCGAGGTATATGGCGGCTGTGTGTATAGATCGGGTGTAGTGTGGGGTATATGGCGGCTGTGTGTATAGATCGGCTGTAGTGCGGGGTATATGGAGGCAGTGTGTATAGATCGGCTGTAGTGCGAGGTATATGGCGGCTGTGTGTATAGATCGGCTGTAGTGCGGGGTATATGGCGGCTGTGTGTATAGATCGGCTGTAGTGCGAGGTATATGGCGGCTGTGTGTATAGATCGGGTGTAGTGTGGGGTATATGGCGGCTGTGTGTATAGATCGGGTGTAGTGCGGGGTATATGGAGGCAGTGTGTATAGATCGGCTGTAGTGCGGGGTATATGGAGGCAGTGTGTATAGATCGGGTGTAGTGCGAGGTATATGGCGGCTGTGTGTATAGATCGGCTGTAGTGCGGGGTATATGGCGGCTGTGTGTATAGATCGGCTGTAGTGCGAGGTATATGGCGGCTGTGTGTATAGATCGGGTGTAGTGTGGGGTATATGGCGGCTGTGTGTATAGATCGGGTGTAGTGCGGGGTATATGGAGGCAGTGTGTATAGATCGGGTGTAGTGCGGGGTATATGGAGGCAGTGTGTATAGATTGGGTGTAGTGCGGGGTATATGGCGGCTGTGTGTATAGATTGGGTGTAGTGCGGGGTATATGGCGGCTGTGTGTATAGATCGGGTGTAGTGCGGGGTATATGGCGGCTGTGTGTATAGATCGGGTGTAGTGCGGGGTATATGGCGTCTGTGTGTATAGATCGGGTGTAGTGCGGGGTATATGGCGGCTGCGTGTATAGATCGGGTATAGTGCTGTGTCTGGCTGTGGACTAGTTGCAGTGTTGTGGGTACGATGTGTCGTCCTCACCTGTTTCGGGAGCACCTGGCGTCTTCTCGCTGCTCTCGGTATTTATTCTCTCCCTGGTGCTGGTGTTTATCAGGGTGACCTTGTGCTGAAGGATGGGGGGTGTATATAGAAGCCTGGAGTTTCTGTGTAATGATGGGGGTGGTCATGCTGCACTCACCCAGCCTGTGATAATGTGATAACGGAGCTGACACCATCAGGTGCACCGCACTTATTTTCAGACTGGACTCTGTTCCTGGGTCTCCCCAATTCCTGGTCCCTATAGGAGTATGATATCCTCTATATGAGTGTCAAGGATCACAGCCGGGGAAGGGGGGGGGGGGTCTCTCTGAACACCCCCCCACACACACCCGTTACCATGGGATGTTCTCAAGCCTTCAGGATTTTATGAAATCCCCAACATTCACAATATATTTGCTCCTGAGGGTCGCAGGTGCTAAACATTGCCCTCATATTTTTTTATCATGATTTTACTGTTGCATAGACCCCAAGTATGACAAGTGTAGCCTCGTCTATCAGGTCCGTTACTCAATTGAAAGGATTCTGGACATTGGCCATGCTTTGCGTTCGCCACTTCATCACGTTTCAGAAAATATGACTTTCCTATCTATTAGATCTATGCAGTTCATACAAACCTCCCTTCTTCATTTCTAATGAGCAAACAAAGGACCACAGATCTTTAAGTTTCTCCTAAGTCTTATCTCAGTCGTGAATCTGCTTTTCCACATCCCTGCTGCATGGCCTCACATCTGTTAGCCATTAGGCGTTTCCTTAATTACCTGATTCCAAAAGAGGGGGTCAGCTGCACAAAGTGTCATGTGAAGACACCTGTAGATTGCAAGCTCTTTCTCTTATCTCTGCAAGGATTTTAATTTTCTCTATGACAATGAGGTTTTATGCTGCATTTATGGGTCTGCTTGATCCAGGGACAAAAGCTGAAGCCGCAGGGATCTCCAGTTCACATGGTACAGGGTCATGGGTGCCTGAGGCAATATTCACAGCATTCTAGCACACATTCAATGGCTCCGATGGGGTTTACGTCTGAATCCCTGCAAAACGGGATTTTGGCGTTTGCTCCGACGGGGCCATAGATTATAATGGTGCCAGCAAAGTGATGTACATCATTTTGGGCATATATGCCTACTAGAGGTGGACACTCAGAGGTAGTCTACTACATCTGATTGTATGCCTCCAGTAGGCGTACAAGCCCGAAAATGGTGCACAACAGAGAGCACGTTCGCTCTGTATGCATCAATATAGTCTATGGCCCGGTTGGCGCATACACCCGAATCCCGTTTTGTGGGGGGGTTAGACGTAAACCCCGACGGTGCCATTGAATGTGTGCCTGAACGCAGTGTGAAAGCTCCCTTACATGTCTCCTCTAACACCTAATGTCTTCATCTATACTGGACTATCATATGAAGAATGAGGCCTAGTCTTCCTCCATCCTCCTGACCTCCTTATTCAAGTCCTGATCCCCAAAGATTGCATAAAGGCAGTCGTCTTTGGAACAGGGCCAGAATCGACCCACATCGGATCCCCCTCCTATTCCTTCAATAGTTTTCAAGATGTCTCGACTTACAGAGTGTTTTGTTTGTTTTTTCACTTCTTCCTTGGCCCCTCTACTACTTGTCCACCATCATCGCTAACCACAGTGGAAGCAACATCTCAGCTCCCTCCCAGTGGTCCAGCGATTGAACAAGTGTCCGGGCTGACCATGCTGATCCCGGTCCACCTCTAAGTGTCTACAACGGGCGTGTGAGCTTCAGAGCCAGACCTGAGTCATGGAAGAAAGTGACCTGGTTTGATCGGTCCCGTTTCGATCATATCGTCGGCCAGGTGCATCACTTACCGGAGGAATAAATATATAGTAATGAGACAAGTGGGTGGGGCAGTGTGACGGCAATATTTTGCAATGTGATGGAGCAATCATTTTTCTTTTGGCATCATGTGGCTATAGCACCACCTACCTTATCATTGTGCAGAGGGTTTTCTCTAAAGGCAGCGACACTTTCGACAACAAAAAAGGTCGGTCAGGAATGAGGAACATGACGAAGAGATCAACGTGACAAGTTGTCCAAATTCCCAGATCTCAATCTGATCGATCGTCTGCGGAATGTTCTGTGAATGAGGCTGGAGAGAGGGGGGGACACGGCTGACAAGGATTCTGGAGCACGGACAGCTCGTGGGCGCAGCAAAATTACTAAAAGGCCCGAACCCCATTATGTGCGGTGCCCGATATGCCGACATCCCGGGATTCTCATTCAGACAATTGTCAAGATCTTATCCAGAAGATGAAATTGTGCCCTATAATCATTTCTGCCTCTATTTTGGTTGTGAGCAAAACACGCCGGTGATTTACCCCCGACACGTAAGTGCGGGAGGTGCAGAGGGGGCGAGACCATGTCTGCTGGGGCTGATTTCCACTCTGTTTCTGCCCTAAACCTTCCTTTTCTCTTCACCTTCCTGTCCGCTCACACAATTCATCACATATGAGGATGTTTTATGTTATAAATATTGTAAAGCTTTAATAAATCTTGACTTGGAACCATCCACACCTGAATCACAACCATCCCCCATTGTGGGGTGACCCGCCGGTTACTGACCGATTTTGACGTCAAATCGTCTGATCTCGCTCCTCAGTGTAAACAACTAAAACAAAAATAAAGTGGCGACTATTTCTGCTGCTGCTTATCAGAGATTCAGGGTCACGGAGCCGGGTGCAGAGCTGGTGCGGAGTGCAGAGCGCAGAGGAATATTCCGCTCTGCACCGGACCCGAGTATGTGATGTGTCAGCCGCACTCAAAAGTAAACGTGGGGCGCTCATACCGTGGGGTGACTGCGATGCTCGGACTTCCGTAGTCCTATCTGATTGGCCAGATTAGCTAATAATAACATTATAACCCATTTACATAATATCGGACACATCAGAGATAACAGTCGTTATCACCTCACAGGTGACCCTCCTCTCCGGAATAAATAGAGGAGGAACGAGGAGCAGGACTCAGATACAACCAAGCAAAGGTAAGTGTCACCGTGGACATCTGCGGCCCCAGCCTGGAGCCACCTCACCCTGACGGAAGGTCTCCGCTTCTCTCCTCCAGGTGTAAGCAGCCATGTTGCGTCTTCTCGCCCTCCTCGCCGCCCTCTGCGCAGTCACTCATGGTGAGTAGTGGACATATGAGGTAAGGTAGAGGACGCACAGTCACATACACAGATATAAGGTAGAGGACGCGCAGTCACATACACAGATATAAGGTAGAGGACGCGCAGTCACATACACAGATATAAGGTAGAGGACGCGCAGTCACATACACAGATATAAGGGAGAGGACGCGCAGTCACATACACAGATATAAGGTAGAGGACGCGCAGCCACATACACAGATATAAGGTAGAGGACGCGCAGCCACATACACAGATATAAGGTAGAGGACGCACAGTCACATACACAGATATAAGGTAGAGGACGCGCAGTCACATACACAGATATAAGGAAGAGGACGCACAGTCACATACACAGATATAAGGTAGAGGACGCGCAGTCACATACACAGATATAAGGTAGAGGACGCGCAGTCACATACACAGATATAAGGTAGAGGACGCACAGTCACATACACAGATATAAGGTAGAGGACGCGCAGCCACATACACAGATATAAGGTAGAGGACGCGCAGTCACATACACAGATATAAGGTAGAGGACGCACAGTCAAACACACAGATATAAGGTAGAGGACGCGCAGTCACATACACAGATATAAGGGAGAGGACGCACAGTCAAACACACAGATATAAGGTAGAGGACGCACAGCCACATACACAGATATAAGGTAGAGGACGCGCAGTCACATACACAGATATAAGGTAGAGGACGCACAGCCACATACACAGATATAAGGTAGAGGACGCACAGCCACATACACAGATATAAGGTAGAGGACGCACAGTCACATACACAGATATAAGGTAGAGGACGCACAGTCACATACACAGATATAAGGTAG
Source organism: Phyllobates terribilis (assembly GCF_046119375.1). Classification (NCBI taxonomy): domain Eukaryota; kingdom Metazoa; phylum Chordata; class Amphibia; order Anura; family Dendrobatidae; genus Phyllobates; species Phyllobates terribilis. The sequence continues at coordinate 434,648,581 of NW_027362767.1, read as the reverse complement.
AGGACGCACAGCCACATACACAGATATAAGGTAGAGGACGCACAGTCACATACACAGATATAAGGTAGAGGACGCACAGTCACATACACAGATATAAGGTAGAGGACGCACAGTCACATACACAGATATAAGGTAGAGGACGCACAGTCACATACACAGATATAAGGTAGAGGACGCACAGCCACATACACAGATATAAGGTAGAGGACGCACAGTCACATACACAGATATAAGGTAGAGGACGCGCAGCCACATACACAGATATAAGGTAGAGGACGCGCAGTCACATACACAGATATAAGGTAGAGGACGCACAGCCACATACACAGATATAAGGTAGAGGACGCACAGTCACATACACAGATATAAGGTAGAGGACGCGCAGTCACATACACAGATATAAGGTAGAGGACGCGCAGCCACATACACAGATATAAGGTAGAGGACGCACAGTCACATACACAGATATAAGGTAGAGGACGCACAGTCACATACACAGATATAAGGTAGAGGACGCACAGTCACATACACAGATATAAGGTAGAGGACGCACAGCCACATACACAGATATAAGGTAGAGGACGCACAGTCACATACACAGATATAAGGTAGAGGACGCGCAGCCACATACACAGATATAAGGTAGAGGACGCGCAGTCACATACACAGATATAAGGTAGAGGACGCACAGCCACATACACAGATATAAGGTAGAGGACGCACAGTCACATACACAGATATAAGGTAGAGGACGCGCAGCCACATACACAGATATAAGGTAGAGGACGCACAGTCACATACACAGATATAAGGTAGAGGACGCACAGTCACATACACAGATATAAGGTAGAGGACGCGCAGCCACATACACAGATATAAGGTAGAGGACGCACAGTCACATACACAGATATAAGGTAGAGGACGCGCAGTCACATACACAGATATAAGGTAGAGGACGCGCAGTCACATACACAGATATAAGGTAGAGGACGCGCAGCCACATACACAGATATAAGGTAGAGGACGCGCAGTCACATACACAGATATAAGGTAGAGGACGCGCAGTCACATACACAGATATAAGGTAGAGGACGCACAGTCACATACACAGATATAAGGTAGAGGACGCGCAGCCACATACACAGATATAAGGTAGAGGACGCGCAGTCACATACACAGATATAAGGTAGAGGACGCGCAGTCACATACACAGATATAAGGTAGAGGACGCGCAGTCACATACACAGATATAAGGTAGAGGACGCACAGTCACATACACAGATATAAGGTAGAGGACGCACAGTCACATACACAGATATAAGGTAGAGGACGCGCAGCCACATACACAGATATAAGGTAGAGGACGCGCAGTCACATACACAGATATAAGGAAGAGGACGCGCAGTCACATACACAGATATAAGGTAGAGGACGCGCAGTCACATACACAGATATAAGGAAGAGGACGCGCAGTCACATACACAGATATAAGGTAGAGGACGCACAGTCACATACACAGATATAAGGTAGAGGACGCACAGTCACATACACAGATATAAGGTAGAGGACGCGCAGTCACATACACAGATATAAGGTAGAGGACGCGCAGCCACATACACAGATATAAGGTAGAGGACGCACAGTCACATACACAGATATAAGGTAGAGGACGCGCAGCCACATACACAGATATAAGGAAGAGGACGCGCAGCCACATACACAGATATAAGGTAGAGGACGCACAGTCACATACACAGATATAAGGTAGAGGACGCACAGTCACATACACAGATATAAGGTAGAGGACGCACAGTCACATACACAGATATAAGGTAGAGGACGCGCAGTCACATACACAGATATAAGGAAGAGGACGCACAGTCACATACACAGATATAAGGTAGAGGACGCGCAGTCACATACACAGATATAAGGAAGAGGACGCGCAGCCACATACACAGATATAAGGTAGAGGACGCACAGTCACATACACAGATATAAGGTAGAGGACGCGCAGTCACATACACAGATATAAGGAAGAGGACGCGCAGTCACATACACAGATATAAGGTAGAGGACGCGCAGCCACATACACAGATATAAGGTAGAGGACGCGCAGTCACATACACAGATATAAGGAAGAGGACGCGCAGCCACATACACAGATATAAGGTAGAGGACGCACAGTCACATACACAGATATAAGGTAGAGGACGCACAGTCACATACACAGATATAAGGTAGAGGACGCACAGTCACATACACAGATATAAGGTAGAGGACGCGCAGCCACATACACAGATATAAGGTAGAGGACGCGCAGTCACATACACAGATATAAGGTAGAGGACGCGCAGTCACATACACAGATATAAGGTAGAGGACGCGCAGTCACATACACAGATATAAGGTAGAGGACGCACAGTCACATACACAGATATAAGGTAGAGGACGCGCAGCCACATACACAGATATAAGGTAGAGGACGCGCAGCCACATACACAGATATAAGGTAGAGGACGCACAGCCACATACACAGATATAAGGTAGAGGACGCACAGTCACATACACAGATATAAGGAAGAGGACGCGCAGTCACATACACAGATATAAGGAAGAGGACGCACAGTCACATACACAGATATAAGGTAGAGGACGCGCAGCCACATACACAGATATAAGGAAGAGGACGCGCAGCCACATACACAGATATAAGGTAGAGGACGCGCAGTCACATACACAGATATAAGGAAGAGGACGCGCAGCCACATACACAGATATAAGGTAGAGGACGCACAGTCACATACACAGATATAAGGTAGAGGACGCGCAGTCACATACACAGATATAAGGAAGAGGACGCGCAGCCACATACACAGATATAAGGTAGAGGACGCGCAGCCACATACACAGATATAAGGTAGAGGACGCGCAGTCACATACACAGATATAAGGTAGAGGACGCGCAGTCACATACACAGATATAAGGTAGAGGACGCACAGTCACATACACAGATATAAGGTAGAGGACGCGCAGCCACATACACAGATATAAGGAAGAGGACGCACAGTCACATACACAGATATAAGGTAGAGGACGCGCAGTCACATACACAGATATAAGGAAGAGGACGCACAGCCACATACACAGATATAAGGTAGAGGACGCACAGTCACATACACAGATATAAGGTAGAGGACGCGCAGTCACATACACAGATATAAGGTAGAGGACGCACAGTCACATACACAGATATAAGGTAGAGGACGCACAGTCACATACACAGATATAAGGTAGAGGACGCGCAGTCACATACACAGATATAAGGTAGAGGACGCACAGTCACATACACAGATATAAGGTAGAGGACGCACAGTCACATACACAGATATAAGGTAGAGGACGCACAGTCACATACACAGATATAAGGTAGAGGACGCGCAGTCACATACACAGATATAAGGTAGAGGACGCACAGCCACATACACAGATATAAGGTAGAGGACGCGCAGTCACATACACAGATATAAGGTAGAGGACGCACAGTCACATACACAGATATAAGGTAGAGGACGCGCAGTCACATACACAGATATAAGGTAGAGGACGCGCAGTCACATACACAGATATAAGGAAGAGGACGCACAGTCACATACACAGATATAAGGTAGAGGACGCACAGTCACATACACAGATATAAGGTAGAGGACGCGCAGTCACATACACAGATATAAGGTAGAGGACGCACAGTCACATACACAGATATAAGGTAGAGGACGCACAGTCACATACACAGATATAAGGTAGAGGACGCGCAGTCACATACACAGATATAAGGTAGAGGACGCGCAGTCACATACACAGATATAAGGTAGAGGACGCACAGTCACATACACAGATATAAGGTAGAGGACGCGCAGTCACATACACAGATATAAGGAAGAGGACGCACAGTCACATACACAGATATAAGGTAGAGGACGCACAGTCACATACACAGATATAAGGTAGAGGACGCGCAGTCACATACACAGATATAAGGTAGAGGACGCACAGTCACATACACAGATATAAGGTAGAGGACGCACAGTCACATACACAGATATAAGGTAGAGGACGCGCAGTCACATACACAGATATAAGGTAGAGGACGCACAGTCACATACACAGATATAAGGTAGAGGACGCACAGTCACATACACAGATATAAGGTAGAGGACGCACAGTCACATACACAGATATAAGGTAGAGGACGCGCAGTCACATACACAGATATAAGGTAGAGGACGCACAGTCACATACACAGATATAAGGTAGAGGACGCGCAGCCACATACACAGATATAAGGTAGAGGACGCACAGTCACATACACAGATATAAGGTAGAGGACGCACAGTCACATACACAGATATAAGGTAGAGGACGCACAGTCACATACACAGATATAAGGTAGAGGACGCGCAGTCACATACACAGATATAAGGTAGAGGACGCACAGTCACATACACAGATATAAGGTAGAGGACGCGCAGCCACATACACAGATATAAGGTAGAGGACGCACAGTCACATACACAGATATAAGGTAGAGGACGCACAGTCACATACACAGATATAAGGTAGAGGACGCACAGTCACATACACAGATATAAGGTAGAGGACGCGCAGTCACATACACAGATATAAGGTAGAGGACGCGCAGTCACATACACAGATATAAGGTAGAGGACGCGCAGTCACATACACAGATATAAGGTAGAGGACGCGCAGCCACATACACAGATATAAGGTAGAGGACGCGCAGTCACATACACAGATATAAGGTAGAGGACGCGCAGTCACATACACAGATATAAGGTAGAGGACGCGCAGTCACATACACAGATATAAGGTAGAGGACGCGCAGTCACATACACAGATATAAGGTAGAGGACGCGCAGCCACATACACAGATATAAGGTAGAGGACGCGCAGTCACATACACAGATATAAGGTAGAGGACGCACAGTCACATACACAGATATAAGGTAGAGGACGCACAGTCACATACACAGATATAAGGTAGAGGACGCGCAGTCACATACACAGATATAAGGTAGAGGACGCGCAGTCACATACACAGATATAAGGTAGAGGACGCGCAGTCACATACACAGATATAAGGTAGAGGACGCGCAGTCACATACACAGATATAAGGTAGAGGACGCGCAGTCACATACACAGATATAAGGTAGAGGACGCGCAGTCACATACACAGATATAAGGTAGAGGACGCGCAGCCACATACACAGATATAAGGTAGAGGACGCGCAGTCACATACACAGATATAAGGTAGAGGACGCACAGTCACATACACAGATATAAGGTAGAGGACGCACAGTCACATACACAGATATAAGGTAGAGGACGCACAGTCACATACACAGATATAAGGTAGAGGACGCGCAGTCACATACACAGATATAAGGTAGAGGACGCGCAGTCACATACACAGATATAAGGTAGAGGACGCACAGTCACATACACAGATATAAGGTAGAGGACGCGCAGCCACATACACAGATATAAGGTAGAGGACGCGCAGCCACATACACAGATATAAGGTAGAGGACGCGCAGCCACATACACAGATATAAGGTAGAGGACGCGCAGTCACATACACAGATATAAGGTAGAGGACGCGCAGTCACATACACAGATATAAGGTAGAGGACGCGCAGTCACATACACAGATATAAGGTAGAGGACGCACAGTCACATACACAGATATAAGGTAGAGGACGCGCAGCCACATACACAGATATAAGGTAGAGGACGCGCAGTCACATACACAGATATAAGGTAGAGGACGCGCAGTCACATACACAGATATAAGGTAGAGGACGCACAGTCACATACACAGATATAAGGTAGAGGACGCACAGTCACATACACAGATATAAGGTAGAGGACGCGCAGTCACATACACAGATATAAGGTAGAGGACGCGCAGTCACATACACAGATATAAGGTAGAGGACGCGCAGTCACATACACAGATATAAGGGAGAGGACGCACAGTCACATACACAGATATAAGGTAGAGGACGCGCAGTCACATACACAGATATAAGGTAGAGGACGCACAGTCACATACACAGATATAAGGTAGAGGACGCGCAGCCACATACACAGATATAAGGTAGAGGACGCGCAGTCACATACACAGATATAAGGTAGAGGACGCGCAGCCACATACACAGATATAAGGTAGAGGACGCGCAGCCACATACACAGATATAAGGTAGAGGACGCGCAGTCACATACACAGATATAAGGTAGAGGACGCGCAGCCACATACACAGATATAAGGTAGAGGACGCACAGCCACATACACAGATATAAGGTAGAGGACGCGCAGCCACATACACAGATATAAGGTAGAGGACGCGCAGCCACATACACAGATATAAGGTAGAGGACGCGCAGTCACATACACAGATATAAGGTAGAGGACGCGCAGTCACATACACAGATATAAGGGAGAGGACGCACAGTCACATACACAGATATAAGGTAGAGGACGCGCAGCCACATACACAGATATAAGGTAGAGGACGCGCAGCCACATACACAGATATAAGGTAGAGGACGCGCAGCCACATACACAGATATAAGGTAGAGGACGCGCAGCCACATACACAGATATAAGGTAGAGGACGCGCAGCCACATACACAGATATAAGGTAGAGGACGCGCAGTCACATACACAGATATAAGGTAGAGGACGCGCAGTCACATACACAGATATAAGGGAGAGGACGCACAGTCACATACACAGATATAAGGTAGAGGACGCACAGTCACATACACAGATATAAGGTAGAGGACGCGCAGCCACATACACAGATATAAGGTAGAGGACGCGCAGTCACATACACAGATATAAGGTAGAGGACGCGCAGCCACATACACAGATATAAGGTAGAGGACGCGCAGCCACATACACAGATATAAGGTAGAGGACGCGCAGTCACATACACAGATATAAGGTAGAGGACGCGCAGCCACATACACAGATATAAGGTAGAGGACGCACAGCCACATACACAGATATAAGGTAGAGGACGCGCAGCCACATACACAGATATAAGGTAGAGGACGCGCAGCCACATACACAGATATAAGGTAGAGGACGCGCAGTCACATACACAGATATAAGGTAGAGGACGCGCAGTCACATACACAGATATAAGGGAGAGGACGCACAGTCACATACACAGATATAAGGTAGAGGACGCGCAGCCACATACACAGATATAAGGTAGAGGACGCACAGTCACATACACAGATATAAGGTAGAGGACGCACAGCCACATACACAGATATAAGGTAGAGGACGCACAGTCACATACACAGATATAAGGTAGAGGACGCGCAGCCACATACACAGATATAAGGTAGAGGACGCGCAGTCACATACACAGATATAAGGTAGAGGACGCGCAGCCACATACACAGATATAAGGTAGAGGACGCACAGTCACATACACAGATATAAGGTAGAGGACGCGCAGCCACATACACAGATATAAGGTAGAGGACGCACAGTCACATACACAGATATAAGGTAGAGGACGCACAGTCACATACACAGATATAAGGAAGAGGACGCACAGCCACATACACAGATATAAGGTAGAGGACGCGCAGTCACATACACAGATATAAGGTAGAGGACGCGCAGCCACATACACAGATATAAGGTAGAGGACGCACAGTCACATACACAGATATAAGGGAGAGGACGCACAGCACATACACAGATATAAGGTAGAGGACGCACAGTCACATACACAGATATAAGGTAGAGGACGCACAGTCACATACACAGATATAAGGGAGAGGACGCACAGTCACATACACAGATATAAGGTAGAGGACGCACAGTCACATACACAGATATAAGGTAGAGGACGCACAGTCACATACACAGATATAAGGGAGAGGACGCACAGTCACATACACAGATATAAGGTAGAGGACGCGCAGCCACATACACAGATATAAGGTAGAGGACGCACAGCCACATACACAGATATAAGGTAGAGGACGCACAGTCACATACACAGATATAAGGGAGAGGACGCACAGCCACATACACAGATATAAGGTAGAGGACGCACAGTCACATACACAGATATAAGGTAGAGGACGCGCAGTCACATACACAGATATAAGGTAGAGGACGCGCAGTCACATACACAGATATAAGGTAGAGGACGCGCAGTCACATACACAGATATAAGGTAGAGGACGCACAGTCACATACACAGATATAAGGTAGAGGACGCACAGTCACATACACAGATATAAGGGAGAGGACGCACAGCCACATACACAGATATAAGGTAGAGGACGCACAGCCACATACACAGATATAAGGTAGAGGACGCACAGCACATACACAGATATAAGGGAGAGGACGCACAGCCACATACACAGATATAAGGTAGAGGACGCACAGTCACATACACAGAT